>NW_027488825.1:0-332937 GCF_050948215.1 Halictus rubicundus | reverse complement strand
ATAGGATAGAGGATAGGTTAGGATAGAGGATAGGATAGGATAGAGGATATTGTAGGATAGAGGTTAGGATAGGATAGAGGATAGGATAGGATAGAGGATAGGGTAGGATAGAGGATAGGATAGGATAGAGGATAGGATAATATAGAGTATACGATATGTTAGAGAATAGGAAAGAGGATAGGATTGAGTATAGGATGGGATAGAGGATAGCATAGGGTTTTGGATAGGATAGAGGATAGGTTAGGATAGAGGATAGGATAGGATAGAGGATATTGTAGGATAGAGGAGAGGATAGGATAGAGTATAGGATAGGATAGAGGGTAGGATACGATAGAGGATAGGATAGGGATAGAGGAATAGGATAGGATAGAGGACAGGATAGGATAGAGTATAGGATGGGATAGAGGATAGGATAGGATAGAGGGTAGGATAGGATAGAGGATAGGATAGGATAGAGGATACCATAGGATAGAGGATAGGATAGGATAGGATAGGATACAGGATAGGATAGGATAGAGGATAGGATAGGATAGAGGATAGGATAGGATAGGATAGAGGATAGGATAGGATAGAGGATAGGATAGGATAGAGGATAGGATAGGATAGGATAGAGGATAGGATAGAGGATATGATAGGATAGAGGGTAGGATAGGATAGAGGATAGGATAGGATAGAGGGTAGCATAGGATAGAGGATAGGATAGGATAGAGGATAGGATAGGATAGATTATAGGATAGGATAGAGGATAGGATAGGATAGAGGGTAGGATAGGATAGAGGATAGGATAGGAGAGGATAGGATAGGATAGAGGATAGAATAGGATAGAGGATAGGATAGGATAGAGGATAGGATAGGATAGAGGATATTGTAGGATAGAGGATAGGATAGGATAGAGGATAGGATAGGATAGAGGTTAGGATAGTATGGAGGATAGGATAGGATCGAGGATAGGATAGGATAGAGGAGAGGATAGGATAGAGGATAGGATAGATAGAGGATTGGATAGGATAGATTATAGGATAGGATAGGATAGAGGGTAGTGTAGAATTTGGATAGGATACAGGATAGGATAGAATAGAGGATAGGATAGGATAGAGAATAGGATAGGATAGAGGATATTATAGGTTAGAGGCTAGGATAGGATAAGGGATACGATATGATAGAGGATAGGAAAGAGGATAGTTTATAATACAGTATAGGATAGGATTGAGGATAGGATAGGATAGAGGATAGGATAGGATAGAGGATAGGATAGGATAGAGGTTAGGAAAGAGGATAGGATATAATACAGTATAGGATAGGATTGAGTATAGGATGGGGATTAGAGGATAGGATAGGGTTTTGGATAGGATAGAGATAGGTTAGGATAGAGGATAGGATAGGATAGAGGATATTGTAGGATAGAGGATAGGATAGGATAGAGGATAGGATAGGATAGAGGATAGGGTAGGATAGAGGATAGGATAGGATAGAGGATAGGATAATATAGAGTATACGATATGTTAGAGAATAGGAAAGAGGATAGGATTGAGTATAGGATGGGATAGAGGATAGCATAGGGTTTTGGATAGGATAGAGGATAGGTTAGGATAGAGGATAGGATAGGGATAGAGGATATTGTAGGATAGAGGAGAGGATAGGATAGAGTATAGGATAGGATAGAGGGTAGGATACGATAGAGGATAGGATAGGATAGAGGATAGGATAGGATAGAGGATAGGATAGGATAGAGTATAGGATAGGATAGAGGATAGGATAGGATAGAGGGTAGGATAGGATAGGATAGGATACAGGATAGGATAGGATAGAGGATAGGATAGGATAGAGGATAGGATAGGATAGGATAGAGGATAGGATAGGATAGAGGATAGGATAGGATAGAGGATAGGATAGGATAGGATAGAGGATAGGATAGAGGATATGATAGGATAGAGGGTAGGATAGGATAGAGGATAGGATAGGATAGAGGATAGGATAGGATAGAGGATAGGATAGAGGATAGGATAGGATAGAGGATAGGATAGGATAGAGGATAGGATAGGATAGAGGATAGGATAGGATAGAGGATAGGATAGGATAGAGGATAGGATAGGATAGAGGATTGGATAGGTAATTGGATAGGATAGAGTATAGGATAAGGTAGAGGATAGGATAGGATAGAGGATATAATAGGGTAGAGGATAGGATAGGATAGGAAAGAGGATAGGATAGGATAGCGGATAGGATAGGATAGAGGATAGGATTTAGGATAGGATAGAATAGAGGATAGGATAGGATAGATTATAGGATAGGATAGAGGATAGGATAGGATAGAGGATAGGATAGGATAGAGGATAGGATAGGATAGAGGATAGGATAGGATAGAGGATAGGATAGGATAGAGGATAGGATAGGATAGAGGATAGGATAGGATAGAGGATAGGATAGGATAGAGGATAGGATAGGATAGAGGTTAGGATAGTATGGAGGATAGGATAGGATCGTGGATAGGATAGGATAGAGGAGAGGATAGGATAGATAATAGGATAGGATAGAGGATTGGATAGGATAGAGGATAGGATAGGATAGGATAGAGGGTAGTGTAGAATTTGGATAGGATAGGATAGAGAATAGGATAGGATAGAGGATAGGATAGGATAGAGGATAGGATGGGATAGAGGATAGGATAGGATAGAGGATTGGATAGGATAGAGGATAGGATAGGATAGGATAGAGGATAGGATAGGATAGGATAGAGGATAGGATAGGATAGAGGATATTGTAGGATAGAGGATATAATAGGATATAGGATAGGATAGAGGATAGGATACGATAGAGGATAGGATAGGATAGAGGATAGGATAGGATAGAGGAGAGGATAGGATAGAGGATAGGATAGGATAGAGGATAGGATATAATACAGTATAGGATAGGATTGAGTATAGGATGGGATAGAAGATAGGATAGGATAGAGGATATTGTAGGATAGAGGATATAATAGGATATAGGATAGGATAGAGGATAGGATAGGATAGAGTATAGGATAGGATAGAGGATAGGATAGGATAGAGGGTAGGATACGATAGAGGATAGGATAGGATAGAGGATAGGATAGGATAGAGGATATTGTAGGGTAGAGGATAGGATAGGATAGAGGATAGGATAGGATAGAGGTTAGGATAGTATAGAGGATAGGATAGGATAGAGGATAGGATAGGATAGAGGGTAGGATAGGATAGAGGGTAGGATAGGATAGAGGATAGGATAGGATAGAGGATAGGATAGGATAGAGTATAGGATGGGATAGAGGATAGGATAGGATAGAGGATATTGTAGGATAGAGGATATAATAGGATATAGGATAGGATAGAGGATAGGATAGGATAGAGGATAGGATAGGATAGAGTATAGGATAGGATAGAGGATAGGATAGGATAGAGGGTAGGATAGGATAGAGGATAGGATAGGATAGAGGATAGGATAGGCAAGAGGACAGGATAGGATAGAGGATAGGATAGGATAGAGGATATTGTAGGGTAGAGGATAGGATAGGATAGAGGATAGGATAGGATAGAGGAAAGGATAGGATAGAGGATAGGATAGGATAGAGGATAGGATAGGATAGAGGATAGGATAGGATAGAGGTTAGGAAAGAGGATAGGATATAATACAGTATAGGATAGGATTGAGTATAGGATGGGATAGCGGATAGGATAGGGTTTTGGATAGGATAGAGGATAGGTTAGGATAGAGGATAGGATAGGATAGAGGGTATTGTAGGATAGAGGATAGGATAGGATAGAGGATAGGATAGTATAGAGGATAGGGTAGGATAGAGGATAGGATAGGATAGAGGATAGGATAATATAGAGTATACGATATGTTAGAGAATAGGAAAGAGGATAGGATATAATACAGTATAGGATAGGATTGAGTACAGGATGGGATAGAGGATAGGATAGGGGATTGGATAGGAAAGAGGATAGGATAGGATAGAGGATAGGATAGGCAAGAGGACAGGATAGGATAGAGGATAGGATAGGATAGAGGATATTGTAGGATAGAGGATAGGATAGGATAGAGGATAGGATAGGATAGAGGATATTGTAGGATAGAGGATAGGATAGGATAGAGGATAGGATAGGATAGAGGAAAGGATAGGATAGAGGATAGGATAGGAAAGAGGATAGGATAGGATAGAGGATAGGATAGGATAGAGGTTAGGATAGTATAGAGGATAGGATAGGATAGAGGATAGGATAGGATAGAGGGTAGGATAGGATAGAGGGTAGGATAGGATAGAGGATAGGATAGGATAGAGGATAGGATAGGATAGAGTATAGGATGGGATAGAGGATAGGATAGGATAGAGGATATTGTAGGATAGAGGATATCATAGGATATAGGATGGTATAGAGGATAGGATAGGATAGAGGATAGGATAGGATAGAGTATAGGATAGGATAGAGGATAGGATAGGATAGAGGGTAGGATAGGATAGAGGATAGGATAGGATAGAGGATAGGATAGGCAAGAGGACAGGATAGGATAGAGGATAGGATAGGATAGAGGATATTGTAGGGTAGAGGATAGGATAGGATAGAGGATAGGATAGGATAGAGGAAAGGATAGGATAGAGGATAGGATAGGATAGAGGATAGGATAGGATAGAGGATAGGATAGGATAGAGGTTAGGAAGGAGGATAGGATATAATACAGTATAGGATAGGATTGAGTATAGGATGGGATAGCGGATAGGATAGGGTTTTGGATAGGATAGAGGATAGGTTAGGATAGAGGATAGGATAGGATAGAGGGTATTGTAGGATAGAGGATAGGATAGGATAGAGGATAGGATAGTATAGAGGATAGGGTAGGATAGAGGATAGGATAGGATAGAGGATAGGATAATATAGAGTATACGATATGTTAGAGAATAGGAAAGAGGATAGGATATAATACAGTATAGGATAGGATTGAGTACAGGATGGGATAGAGGATAGGATAGGGGATTGGATAGGAAAGAGGATAGGATAGGATAGAGGATAGGATAGGCAAGAGGACAGGATAGGATAGAGGATAGGATAGGATAGAGGATATTGTAGGATAGAGGATAGGATAGGATAGAGGATAGGATAGGATAGAGGATATTGTAGGATAGAGGATAGGATAGGATAGAGGATAGGATAGGATAGAGGATAGGATAGGATAGAGGAAAGGATAGGATAGAGGATAGGATAGGAAAGAGGATAGGATAGGATAGAGGATATTGTAGGATAGAGGATAGGATAGGATAGAGGATAGGATAGGATAGAGGATATTGTAGGATAGAGGATAGGATAGGATAGAGGATAGGATAGGATAGAGGATAGGATAGGATAGAGGAAAGGATAGGATAGAGGATAGGATAGGAAAGAGGATAGGATAGGATAGAGGATAGGATAGGATAGAGGTTAGGATAGTATAGAGGATAGGATAGGATAGAGGATAGGATAGGATAGAGGGTAGGATAGGATAGAGGGTAGGATAGGATAGAGGATAGGATAGGATAGAGGATAGGATAGGATAGAGGATATGATATGATAGTGGATAGGATAGGATAGAGTATAGGATAGGATAGAGGATAGGATAGGATAGGGGGTAGCATAGGATAGAGGATAGGATAGGATAGAGGATAGGATAGGATAGAGTATAGGATAGGATAGAGGATAGGATAGGATAGAGGGTAGGATAGGATAGAGGATAGGATAGGATAGAGGATAGGATAGGATAGAGGATAGGATAGGATAGAGGATAGGATAGGATAGAGGATAGGATAGGATAGAGGATATTGTAGGATAGAGGATATTGTAGGATAGAGGATAGGATAGGATAGAGGATAGGATAGGACAGAGGTTAGGATAGTATGGAGGATAGGATAGGATCGAGGATAGGATAGGATAGAGGAGAGGATAGGATAGAGGATAGGATAGGATAGAGGATTGGATAGGATAGAGGATAGGATAGGATAGGATAGAGGGTAGTGTAGAATTTGGATAGGATAGGATAGAGAATAGGATAGGATAGAGGATATTATAGGTTAGAGGCTAGGATAGGATAAGGGATACGATATGATAGAGGATAGGAAAGAGGATAGGATATAATACAGTATAGGATAGGATTGAGTATAGGATGGGATAGAGGATAGGATAGGGTTTTGGATAGGATAGAGGATAGGTTAGGAGAGAGGATAGGATAGGATAGAGGATATTGTAGGATAGAGGATAGGATAGGATAGAGGATAGGATAGGATAGAGGATAGGGTAGGATAGAGGATAGGATAGGATAGAGGATAGGATAATATAGAGTATACGATATGTTAGAGAATAGGAAAGAGGATAGGATATAATACAGTATAGGATAGGATTGAGTACAGGATGGGATAGAGGATAGGATAGGGGATTGGATAGGAAAGAGGATAGGATAGGATAGAGGATAGGATAGGCAAGAGGACAGGATAGGATAGAGTATAGGATAGGATAGAGGATATTGTAGGATAGAGGATAGGATAGGATAGAGGATAGGATAGGATAGAGGATAGGATAGGATAGAGGATAGGATAGGATAGAGGATATGATATGATAGAGGATAGGATAGGATAGAGGATAGGATAGGATAGATTATAGGATAGGATCGAGGATAGGATAGGATAGAGGGTAGGATAGGATCGAGGATAGGATAGGATAGAGGGTAGGATAGGATAGAGGATAGGATAGGATAGAGGATATTATAGGATAGAGGATAGGATAGGATAGAGGATAGGGTAGGATAGAGGATAGGATAGGATAGAGGATAGGATAGGATAGAGGATATGGTATGATAGAGGATAGGATAGGATAGAGTATATAGTAGGATAGAGGATAGGATAGGATAGATGGTAGCATAGGATAGAGGATATTATAGGATAGAGGATAGGATAGGATAGATTATAGGATAGGATAGAGGATAGGATAGGATAGAGGGTAGGATAGGATAGAGGATAGGATAGGATAGAGGATAGGATAGGATAGAGGATAGGATAGGATAGAGGATAGGATAGGATAGAGGATAGGATAGGATAGAGGATATTGTAGGATAGAGGATAGGATAGGATAGAGGATAGGATAGGATAGAGGTTAGGATAGTATGGAGGATAGGATAGGATCGAGGATAGGATAGGATAGAGGAGAGGATAGGATAGAGGATAGGATAGGCAAGAGGACAGGATAGGATAGAGGATAGGATAGGATAGAGGATATTATAGGGTAGAGGATAGGATAGGATAGAGGATAGGATAGGATAGAGGAAAGGATAGGATAGAGGATAGGATAGGATAGAGGATAGGATAGGATAGAGGATAGGATATAATACAGTATAGGATAGGATTGAGTATAGAATGGGATAGAGGATAGGATAGGGTTCTGGATAGGATAGAGGATAGGTTAGGATAGAGGATAGGATAGGATAGAGGATATTGTAGGATAGAGGATAGGATAGGATAGAGGATAGGATAGGATAGAGGATAGGGTAGGATAGAGGATAGGATAGGATAGAGGATAGGATAGGATAGAGGATAGGATAGGATAGAGGATATGATATGATAGAGGATAGGATAGGATAGAGTATATAATAGGATAGAGGATAGGATAGGATAGAGGGTAGCATAGGATAGAGGATAGGATAGGATAGAGGATAGGATAGGATAGATTATAGGATAGGATAGAGGATAGGATAGGATAGAGGGTAGGATAGGATAGAGGATAGGATAGGATAGAGGATATTATAGGATAGAGGATAGGATAGGATAGAGGATAGGATAGGATAGAGGATAGGATAGGATAGAGGATAGGATAGGATAGAGGATATGATATGATAGAGGATAGGATAGGATAGAGTATATAATAGGATAGAGGATAGGATAGGATAGAGGGTAGCATAGGATAGAGGATAGGATAGGATAGAGGATAGGATAGGATAGATTATAGGATAGGATAGAGGATAGGATAGGATAGAGGGTAGGATAGGATAGAGGATAGGATAGGATAGAGGATAGGATAGGATAGAGGATAGGATAGGATAGAGGATAGGATAGGATAGAGGATAGGATAAGATGGAGGATATTGTAGGATAGAGGATAGGATAGGATAGAGGATAGGATAGGATAGAGGTTAGGATAGTATGGAGGATAGGATAGGATCGAGGATAGGATAGGATAGAGGAGAGGATAGGATAGAGGATAGGATAGGATAGAGGATTGGATAGGATAGATTATAGGATAGGATAGGATAGAGGGTAGTGTAGAATTTGGATAGGATACAGGATAGGATAGAATAGAGGATAGGATAGGATAGAGAATAGGATAGGATAGAGGATATTATAGGTTAGAGGCTAGGATAGGATAAGGGATACGATATGATAGAGGATAGGAAAGAGGATAGTTTATAATACAGTATAGGATAGGATTGAGGATAGGATAGGATAGAGGATAGGATAGGATAGAGGATAGGATAGGATAGAGGTTAGGAAAGAGGATAGGATATAATACAGTATAGGATAGGATTGAGTATAGGATGGGATAGAGGATAGGATAGGGTTTTGGATAGGATAGAGGATAGGTTAGGATAGAGGATAGGATAGGATAGAGGATATTGTAGGATAGAGGTTAGGATAGGATAGAGGATAGGATAGGATAGAGGATAGGGTAGGATAGAGGATAGGATAGGATAGAGGATAGGATAATATAGAGTATACGATATGTTAGAGAATAGGAAAGAGGATAGGATTGAGTATAGGATGGGATAGAGGATAGCATAGGGTTTTGGATAGGATAGAGGATAGGTTAGGATAGAGGATAGGATAGGATAGAGGATATTGTAGGATAGAGGAGAGGATAGGATAGAGTATAGGATAGGATAGAGGGTAGGATACGATAGAGGATAGGATAGGATAGAGGATAGGATAGGATAGAGGACAGGATAGGATAGAGTATAGGATGGGATAGAGGATAGGATAGGATAGAGGGTAGGATAGGATAGAGGATAGGATAGGATAGAGGATACCATAGGATAGAGGATAGGATAGGATAGGATAGGATACAGGATAGGATAGGATAGAGGATAGGATAGGATAGAGGATAGGATAGGATAGGATAGAGGATAGGATAGGATAGAGGATAGGATAGGATAGAGGATAGGATAGGATAGGATAGAGGATAGGATAGAGGATATGATAGGATAGAGGGTAGGATAGGATAGAGGATAGGATAGGATAGAGGGTAGCATAGGATAGAGGATAGGATAGGATAGAGGATAGGATAGGATAGATTATAGGATAGGATAGAGGATAGGATAGGATAGAGGGTAGGATAGGATAGAGGATAGGATAGGATAGAGGATAGGATAGGATAGAGGATAGAATAGGATAGAGGATAGGATAGGATAGAGGATAGGATAGGATAGAGGATATTGTAGGATAGAGGATAGGATAGGATAGAGGATAGGATAGGATAGAGGTTAGGATAGTATGGAGGATAGGATAGGATCGAGGATAGGATAGGATAGAGGAGAGGATAGGATAGAGGATAGGATAGGATAGAGGATTGGATAGGATAGATTATAGGATAGGATAGGATAGAGGGTAGTGTAGAATTTGGATAGGATACAGGATAGGATAGAATAGAGGATAGGATAGGATAGAGAATAGGATAGGATAGAGGATATTATAGGTTAGAGGCTAGGATAGGATAAGGGATACGATATGATAGAGGATAGGAAAGAGGATAGTTTATAATACAGTATAGGATAGGATTGAGGATAGGATAGGATAGAGGATAGGATAGGATAGAGGATAGGATAGGATAGAGGTTAGGAAAGAGGATAGGATATAATACAGTATAGGATAGGATTGAGTATAGGATGGGATAGAGGATAGGATAGGGTTTTGGATAGGATAGAGGATAGGTTAGGATAGAGGATAGGATAGGATAGAGGATATTGTAGGATAGAGGATAGGATAGGATAGAGGATAGGATAGGATAGAGGATAGGGTAGGATAGAGGATAGGATAGGATAGAGGATAGGATAATATAGAGTATACGATATGTTAGAGAATAGGAAAGAGGATAGGATTGAGTATAGGATGGGATAGAGGATAGCATAGGGTTTTGGATAGGATAGAGGATAGGTTAGGATAGAGGATAGGATAGGATAGAGGATATTGTAGGATAGAGGAGAGGATAGGATAGAGTATAGGATAGGATAGAGGGTAGGATACGATAGAGGATAGGATAGGATAGAGGATAGGATAGGATAGAGGATAGGATAGGATAGAGTATAGGATAGGATAGAGGATAGGATAGGATAGAGGGTAGGATAGGATAGGATAGGATACAGGATAGGATAGGATAGAGGATAGGATAGGATAGAGGATAGGATAGGATAGGATAGAGGATAGGATAGGATAGAGGATAGGATAGGATAGAGGATAGGATAGGATAGGATAGAGGATAGGATAGAGGATATGATAGGATAGAGGGTAGGATAGGATAGAGGATAGGATAGGATAGAGGATAGGATAGGATAGAGGATAGGATAGAGGATAGGATAGGATAGAGGATAGGATAGGATAGAGGATAGGATAGGATAGAGGATAGGATAGGATAGAGGATTGGATAGGTAATTGGATAGGATAGAGTATAGGATAAGGTAGAGGATAGGATAGGATAGAGGATATAATAGGGTAGAGGATAGGATAGGATAGGAAAGAGGATAGGATAGGATAGCGGATAGGATAGGATAGAGGATAGGATTTAGGATAGGATAGAATAGAGGATAGGATAGGATAGATTATAGGATAGGATAGAGGATAGGATAGGATAGAGGATAGGATAGGATAGAGGATAGGATAGGATAGAGGATAGGATAGGATAGAGGATAGGATAGGATAGAGGATAGGATAGGATAGAGGATAGGATAGGATAGAGGATAGGATAGGATAGAGGATAGGATAGGATAGAGGTTAGGATAGTATGGAGGATGGGATAGGATAGAGGATAGGATAGGATAGAGGATAGGATAGGATAGAGGATAGGATAGGATAGAGGAGAGGATAGGATAGAGGATAGGATAGGATAGAGGATTGGATAGGATAGAGGATAGGATAGGATAGGATAGAGGGTAGGGGAGAATTTGGATAGGATACAGGATAGGAGAGAATAGAGGATAGGATAGGATAGGATAGAGAATAGGATAGGATAGAGGATATTATAGGTTAGAGGATAGGATAGGATAGAGGATACGATATGATAGAGGATAGGAAAGAGGATAGCATATAATACAGTATAGGATAGGATTGAGTATAGGATGGGATAGAGGATAGGATTGGGTTTTGGATAGGATAGAGGATAGGTTAGGATAGAGGATAGGATAGGATAGAGGATATTGTAGGATAGAGGATAGGATAGGATAGAGGATAGGATAGGATAGAGGATAGGGTAGGATAGAGGATAGGATAGGATAGAGGATAGGATAATATAGAGTATACGATATGTTAGAGAATAGGAAAGAGGATAGGATATAATACAGTGTAGGATAGGATTGAGTATAGGATGGGATAGAGGATAGGATAGGGGATTGGATAGGAAAGAGGATAGGATAGGATAGAGGATAGGATAGGCAAGAGGACAGGATAGGATAGAGGATAGGATAGGATAGAGGATATTATAGGTTAGAGGATAGGATAGGATAGAGGATACGATATGATAGAGGATAGGAAAGAGGATAGCATATAATACAGTATAGGATAGGATTGAGTATAGGATGGGATAGAGGATAGGATAGGGTTTTGGATAGGATAGAGGATAGGTTAGGATAGAGGATAGGATAGGATAGAGGATAGGATAGGATAGAGGATAGGATAGGATAGAGGATAGGATAGGATAGAGGATAGGATAGGATAGAGGATATAATAGGGTAGAGGATAGGATAGGATAGGAAAGAGGATAGGATAGGATAGCGGATAGGATAGGATAGAGGATAGGATTGAGGATAGGATAGGATAGAGGATAGGATAGGATAGATTATAGGATAGGATAGAGGATAGGATAGGATAGAGGATAGGATAGGATAGAGGATAGGATAGGATAGAGGATAGGATAGGATAGAGGATAGGATAGGATAGAGGATAGGATATGATAGAGGATAGGATAGGATAGAGGATAGGATAGGATAGAGGATAGGATAGGATAGAGGATAGGATAGGATAGAGGATAGGATAGGATAGAGGATAGGATAGGATAGAGGTTAGGAAAGAGGATAGGATATAATACAGTATAGGATAGGATTGAGTACAGGATGGGATAGAGGATAGGATAGGGGATTGGATAGGAAAGAGGATAGGATAGGATAGAGGATAGGATAGGCAAGAGGACAGGATAGGATAGAGGATAGGATAGGATAGAGGATATTGTAGGATAGAGGATAGGATAGGATAGGGGATAGGATAGGCAAGAGGACAGGATAGGATACAGGATAGGATAGGATAGAGGATATTGTAGGGTAGAGGATAGGATAGGATAGAGGAAAGGATAGGATAGAGGATAGGATAGGATAGAGGATAGGATAGGATAGAGGATAGGATAGGATAGAGGTTAGGAAAGAGGATAGGATATAATACAGTATAGGATAGGATTGAGTACAGGATGGGATAGAGGATAGGATAGGGGATTGGATAGGAAAGAGGATAGGATAGGATAGAGGATAGGATAGGCAAGAGGACAGGATAGGATAGAGGATATGATAGGATAGAGGATATTGTAGGATAGAGGATAGGATAGGATAGAGGATAGGATAGGCAAGAGGACAGGATAGGATACAGGATAGGATAGGATAGAGGATATTGTAGGGTAGAGGATAGGATAGGATAGAGGATAGGATAGGATAGAGGAAAGGATAGGATAGAGGATAGGATAGGATAGAGGATAGGATAGGATAGAGGATATAATAGGGTAGAGGATAGGATAGGATAGAGGTTAGGATAGTATAGAGGATAGGATAGGATAGAGGATAGGATAGGATAGAGGGTAGGATAGGATAGAGGGTAGGATAGGATAGAGGATAGGATAGGATAGAGGATAGGATAGGATAGAGTATAGGATGGGATAGAGGATAGGATAGGATAGAGGAAAGGATAGGATAGAGGATAGGATAGGATAGAGGATAGGATAGGATAGAGGATAGGATAGGATAGAGGTTAGGAAAGAGGATAGGATATAATACAGTATAGGATAGGATTGAGTATAGGATGGGATAGCGGATAGGATAGGGTTTTGGATAGGATAGAGGATAGGTTAGGATAGAGGATAGGATAGGATAGAGGGTATTGTAGGATAGAGGATAGGATAGGATAGAGGATAGGATAGTATAGAGGATAGGGTAGGATAGAGGATAAGATAGGATAGAGGATAGGATAATATAGAGTATACGATATGTTAGAGAATAGGAAAGAGGATAGGATATAATACAGTATAGGATAGGATTGAGTACAGGATGGGATAGAGGATAGGATAGGGGATTGGATAGGAAAGAGGATAGGATAGGATAGAGGATAGGATAGGCAAGAGGACAGGATAGGATAGAGGATAGGATAGGATAGAGGATATTGTAGGATAGAGGATAGGATAGGATAGAGGATAGGATAGGATAGAGTATATTGTAGGATAGAGGATAGGATAGGATAGAGGATAGGATAGGATAGAGGAAAGGATAGGATAGAGGATAGGATAGGAAAGAGGATAGGATAGGATAGAGGATAGGATAGGATAGAGGTTAGGATAGTATAGAGGATAGGATAGGATAGAGGATAGGATAGGATAGAGGGTAGGATAGGATAGAGGGTAGGATAGGATAGAGGATAGGATAGGATAGAGGATAGGATAGGATAGAGTATAGGATGGGATAGAGGATAGGATAGGATAGAGGATATTGTAGGATAGAGGATATCATAGGATATAGGATGGTATAGAGGATAGGATAGGATAGAGGATAGGATAGGATAGAGTATAGGATAGGATAGAGGATAGGATAGGATAGAGGGTAGGATAGGATAGAGGATAGGATAGGATAGAGGATAGGATAGGCAAGAGGACAGGATAGGATAGAGGATAGGATAGGATAGAGGATATTGTAGGGTAGAGGATAGGATAGGATAGAGGATAGGATAGGATAGAGGAAAGGATAGGATAGAGGATAGGATAGGATAGAGGATAGGATAGGATAGAGGATAGGATAGGATAGAGGTTAGGAAAGAGGATAGGATATAATACAGTTTTGGGTTAGGATTGAGTATAGGATGGGATAGCGGATAGGATAGGGTTTTGGATAGGATAGAGGATAGGTTAGGATAGAGGATAGGATAGGATAGAGGGTATTGTAGGATAGAGGATAGGATAGGATAGAGGATAGGATAGTATAGAGGATAGGGTAGGATAGAGGATAGGATAGGATAGAGGATAGGATAATATAGAGTATACGATATGTTAGAGAATAGGAAAGAGGATAGGATATAATACAGTATAGGATAGGATTGAGTACAGGATGGGATAGAGGATAGGATAGGGGATTGGATAGGAAAGAGGATAGGATAGGATAGAGGATAGGATAGGCAAGAGGACAGGATAGGATAGAGGATAGGATAGGATAGAGGATATTGTAGGATAGAGGATAGGATAGGATAGAGGATAGGATAGGATAGAGGATATTGTAGGATAGAGGATAGGATAGGATAGAGGATAGGATAGGATAGAGGATAGGATAGGATAGAGGAAAGGATAGGATAGAGGATAGGATAGGAAAGAGGATAGGATAGGATAGAGGATAGGATAGGATAGAGGTTAGGATAGTATAGAGGATAGGATAGGATAGAGGATAGGATAGGATAGAGGGTAGGATAGGATAGAGGGTAGGATAGGATAGAGGATAGGATAGGATAGAGGATAGGATAGGATAGAGGATATGATATGATAGTGGATAGGATAGGATAGAGTATAGGATAGGATAGAGGATAGGATAGGATAGGGGGTAGCATAGGATAGAGGATAGGATAGGATAGAGGATAGGATAGGATAGAGTATAGGATAGGATAGAGGATAGGATAGGATAGAGGGTAGGATAGGATAGAGGATAGGATAGGATAGAGGATAGGATAGGATAGAGGATAGGATAGGATAGAGGATAGGATAGGATAGAGGATAGGATAGGATAGAGGATATTGTAGGATAGAGGATATTGTAGGATAGAGGATAGGATAGGATAGAGGATAGGATAGGATAGAGGTTAGGATAGTATGGAGGATAGGATAGGATCGAGGATAGGATAGGATAGAGGAGAGGATAGGATAGAGGATAGGATAGGATAGAGGATTGGATAGGATAGAGGATAGGATAGGATAGGATAGAGGGTAGTGTAGAATTTGGATAGGATAGGATAGAGAATAGGATAGGATAGAGGATATTATAGGTTAGAGGCTAGGATAGGATAAGGGATACGATATGATAGAGGATAGGAAAGAGGATAGGATATAATACAGTATAGGATAGGATTGAGTATAGGATGGGATAGAGGATAGGATAGGGTTTTGGATAGGATAGAGGATAGGTTAGGATAGAGGATAGGATAGGATAGAGGATATTGTAGGATAGAGGATAGGATAGGATAGAGGATAGGATAGGATAGAGGATAGGGTAGGATAGAGGATAGGATAGGATAGAGGATAGGATAATATAGAGTATACGATATGTTAGAGAATAGGAAAGATGATAGGATATAATACAGTGTAGGATAGGTTTGAGTATAGGATGGGATAGAGGATAGGATAGGGGATTGGATAGGAAAGAGGATAGGATAGGATAGAGGATAGGATAGGCAAGAGGACAGGATAGGATAGAGGATAGGATAGGATAGAGGATATTGTAGGGTAGAGGATAGGATAGGATAGAGGATAGGATAGGATAGAGGAAAGGATAGGATAGAGGCTAGGATAGGATAGAGGATAGGATAGGATAGAGGATAGGATAGGATAGAGGTTAGGAAAGAGGATAGGATATAATACAGTATAGGATAGGATTGAGTATAGGATGGGATAGAGGATAGGATAGGGTTCTGGATAGGATAGAGGATAGGTTAGGATAGAGGATAGGATAGGATAGAGGATATTGTAGGATAGAGGATAGGATAGGATAGAGGATAGGATAGGATAGAGGATAGGGTAGGATAGAGGATAGGATAGGATAGAGGATAGGATAATATAGAGTATACGATATGTTAGAGAATAGGAAAGAGGATAGGATATAATACAGTATAGGATAGGATTGAGTACAGGATGGGATAGAGGATAGGATAGGGGATTGGATAGGAAAGAGGATAGGATAGGATAGAGGATAGGATAGGCAAGAGGACAGGATAGGATAGAGGATAGGATAGGATAGAGGATATTGTAGGATAGAGGATAGGATAGGATAGAGGATAGGATAGGATAGAGGATAGGATAGGATAGAGGATAGGATAGGATAGAGGATAGGATAGGATAGAGGATAGGATAGGATAGAGGATATGATATGATAGAGGATAGGATAGGATAGAGGATAGGATAGGATAGATTATAGGATAGGATCGAGGATAGGATAGGATAGAGGGTAGGATAGGATCGAGGATAGGATAGGATAGAGGGTAGGATAGGATAGAGGATAGGATAGGATAGAGGATATTATAGGATAGATAATAGGATAGGATAGAGGATAGGATAGGATAGAGGATAGGATAGGATAGAGGATAGGATAGGATAGAGGATAGGATAGGATAGAGGATAGGATAGGATAGAGGATATGGTATGATAGAGGATAGGATAGGATAGAGTATATAGTAGGATAGAGGATAGGATAGGATAGATGGTAGCATAGGATAGAGGATAGGATAGGATAGAGGATAGGATAGGATAGATTATAGGATAGGATAGAGGATAGGATAGGATAGAGGGTAGGATAGGATAGAGGATAGGATAGGATAGAGGATAGGATAGGATAGAGGATAGGATAGGATAGAGGATAGGATAGGATAGAGGATAGGATAGGATAGAGGATATTGTAGGATAGAGGATAGGATAGGATAGAGGATAGGATAGGATAGAGGTTAGGATAGTATGGAGGATAGGATAGGATCGAGGATAGGATAGGATAGAGGAGAGGATAGGATAGAGGATAGGATAGGATAGAGGATTGGATAGGATAGATTATAGGATAGGATAGGATAGAGGGTAGTGTAGAATTTGGATAGGATACAGGATAGGATAGAATAGAGGATAGGATAGGATAGAGAATAGGATAGGATAGAGGATATTATAGGTTAGAGGCTAGGATAGGATAAGGGATACGATATGATAGAGGATAGGAAAGAGGATAGGATATAATACAGTATAGGATAGGATTGAGTATAGGATGGGATAGAGGATAGGATAGGGTTTTGGATAGGATAGAGGATAGGTTAGGATAGAGGATAGGATAGGATAGAGGATATTGTAGGATAGAGGATAGGATAGGATAGAGGATAGGATAGGATAGAGGATAGGGTAGGATAGAGGATAGGATAGGATAGAGGATAGGATAATATAGAGTATACGATATGTTAGAGAATAGGAAAGAGGATAGGATATAATACAGTGTAGGATAGGATTGAGTATAGGATGGGATAGAGGATAGGATAGGGGATTGGATAGGAAAGAGGATAGGATAGGATAGAGGATAGGATAGGCAAGAGGACAGGATAGGATAGAGGATAGGATAGGATAGAGGATATTATAGGGTAGAGGATAGGATAGGATAGAGGATAGGATAGGATAGAGGAAAGGATAGGATAGAGGATAGGATAGGATAGAGGATAGGATAGGATAGAGGATAGGATATAATACAGTATAGGATAGGATTGAGTATAGGATGGGATAGAGGATAGGATAGGGTTCTGGATAGGATAGAGGATAGGTTAGGATAGAGGATAGGATAGGATAGAGGATATTGTAGGATAGAGGATAGGATAGGATAGAGGATAGGATAGGATAGAGGATAGGGTAGGATAGAGGATAGGATAGGATAGAGGATAGGATAATATAGAGTATACGATATGTTAGAGAATAGGAAAGAGGATAGGATATAATACAGTATAGGATAGGATTGAGTACAGGATGGGATAGAGGATAGGATAGGGGATTGGATAGGAAAGAGGATAGGATAGGATAGAGGATAGGATAGGCAAGAGGACAGGATAGGATAGAGGATAGGATAGGATAGAGGATATTGTAGGATAGAGGATAGGATAGGATAGAGGATAGGATAGGATAGAGGATAGGATAGGATAGAGGATAGGATAGGATAGAGGATAGGATAGGATAGAGGATAGGATAGGATAGAGGTTAGGATAGGATAGAGGATAGGATAGGATAGAGGATAGGGTAGGATAGAGGATAGGATAGGATAGAGGATAGGATAATATAGAGTATACGATATGTTAGAGAATAGGAAAGAGGATAGGATTGAGTATAGGATGGGATAGAGGATAGCATAGGGTTTTGGATAGGATAGAGGATAGGTTAGGATAGAGGATAGGATAGGATAGAGGATATTGTAGGATAGAGGAGAGGATAGGATAGAGTATAGGATAGGATAGAGGGTAGGATACGATAGAGGATAGGATAGGATAGAGGATAGGATAGGATAGAGGATAGGATAGGATAGAGGATATTGTAGGATAGAGGATAGGATAGGATAGAGGATAGGATAGGATAGAGGTTAGGATAGTATGGAGGATAGGATAGGATCGAGGATAGGATAGGATAGAGGAGAGGATAGGATAGAGGATAGGATAGGATAGAGGATTGGATAGGATAGATTATAGGATAGGATAGGATAGAGGGTAGTGTAGAATTTGGATAGGATACAGGATAGGATAGAATAGAGGATAGGATAGGATAGAGAATAGGATAGGATAGAGGATATTATAGGTTAGAGGCTAGGATAGGATAAGGGATACGATATGATAGAGGATAGGAAAGAGGATAGTTTATAATACAGTATAGGATAGGATTGAGGATAGGATAGGA
The DNA here is from genome assembly GCF_050948215.1 of Halictus rubicundus. Taxonomy (NCBI): domain Eukaryota; kingdom Metazoa; phylum Arthropoda; class Insecta; order Hymenoptera; family Halictidae; genus Halictus; species Halictus rubicundus. Next base: position 313,800 of record NW_027488825.1, on the reverse strand, counting down.
TAGAGGATAGGATAGGATAGAGGATAGGATAGGATAGAGGTTAGGAAAGAGGATAGGATATAATACAGTATAGGATAGGATTGAGTATAGGATGGGATAGAGGATAGGATAGGGTTTTGGATAGGATAGAGGATAGGTTAGGATAGAGGATAGGATAGGATAGAGGATATTGTAGGATAGAGGTTAGGATAGGATAGAGGATAGGATAGGATAGAGGATAGGGTAGGATAGAGGATAGGATAGGATAGAGGATAGGATAATATAGAGTATACGATATGTTAGAGAATAGGAAAGAGGATAGGATTGAGTATAGGATGGGATAGAGGATAGCATAGGGTTTTGGATAGGATAGAGGATAGGTTAGGATAGAGGATAGGATAGGATAGAGGATATTGTAGGATAGAGGAGAGGATAGGATAGAGTATAGGATAGGATAGAGGGTAGGATACGATAGAGGATAGGATAGGATAGAGGATAGGATAGGATAGAGGACAGGATAGGATAGAGTATAGGATGGGATAGAGGATAGGATAGGATAGAGGGTAGGATAGGATAGAGGATAGGATAGGATAGAGGATACCATAGGATAGAGGATAGGATAGGATAGGATAGGATACAGGATAGGATAGGATAGAGGATAGGATAGGATAGAGGATAGGATAGGATAGGATAGAGGATAGGATAGGATAGAGGATAGGATAGGATAGAGGATAGGATAGGATAGGATAGAGGATAGGATAGAGGATATGATAGGATAGAGGGTAGGATAGGATAGAGGATACGATAGGATAGAGGGTAGCATAGGATAGAGGATAGGATAGGATAGAGGATAGGATAGGATAGATTATAGGATAGGATAGAGGATAGGATAGGATAGAGGGTAGGATAGGATAGAGGATAGGATAGGATAGAGGATAGGATAGGATAGAGGATAGAATAGGATAGAGGATAGGATAGGATAGAGGATAGGATAGGATAGAGGATATTGTAGGATAGAGGATAGGATAGGATAGAGGATAGGATAGGATAGAGGTTAGGATAGTATGGAGGATAGGATAGGATCGAGGATAGGATAGGATAGAGGAGAGGATAGGATGGAGGATAGGATAGGATAGAGGATTGGATAGGATAGATTATAGGATAGGATAGGATAGAGGGTAGTGTAGAATTTGGATAGGATACAGGATAGGATAGAATAGAGGATAGGATAGGATAGAGAATAGGATAGGATAGAGGATATTATAGGTTAGAGGCTAGGATAGGATAAGGGATACGATATGATAGAGGATAGGAAAGAGGATAGTTTATAATACAGTATAGGATAGGATTGAGGATAGGATAGGATAGAGGATAGGATAGGATAGAGGATAGGATAGGATAGAGGTTAGGAAAGAGGATAGGATATAATACAGTATAGGATAGGATTGAGTATAGGATGGGATAGAGGATAGGATAGGGTTTTGGATAGGATAGAGGATAGGTTAGGATAGAGGATAGGATAGGATAGAGGATATTGTAGGATAGAGGAGAGGATAGGATAGAGTATAGGATAGGATAGAGGGTAGGATACGATAGAGGATAGGATAGGATAGAGGATAGGATAGGATAGAGGATAGGATAGGATAGAGTATAGGATAGGATAGAGGATAGGATAGGATAGAGGGTAGGATAGGATAGGATAGGATACAGGATAGGATAGGATAGAGGATAGGATAGGATAGAGGATAGGATAGGATAGGATAGAGGATAGGATAGGATAGAGGATAGGATAGGATAGAGGATAGGATAGGATAGGATAGAGGATAGGATAGAGGATATGATAGGATAGAGGGTAGGATAGGATAGAGGATAGGATAGGATAGAGGATAGGATAGGATAGAGGATAGGATAGAGGATAGGATAGGATAGAGGATAGGATAGGATAGAGGATAGGATAGGATAGAGGATAGGATAGGATAGAGGATAGGATAGGATAGAGGATTGGATAGGTAATTGGATAGGATAGAGTATAGGATAAGGTAGAGGATAGGATAGGATAGAGGATATAATAGGGTAGAGGATAGGATAGGATAGGAAAGAGGATAGGATAGGATAGCGGATAGGATAGGATAGAGGATAGGATTGAGGATAGGATAGAATAGAGGATAGGATAGGATAGATTATAGGATAGGATAGAGGATAGGATAGGATAGAGGATAGGATAGGATAGAGGATAGGATAGGATAGAGGATAGGATAGGATAGAGGATAGGATAGGATAGAGGATAGGATAGGATAGAGGATAGGATAGGATAGAGGATAGGATAGGATAGAGGATAGGATAGGATAGAGGTTAGGATAGTATGGAGGATGGGATAGGATAGAGGATAGGATAGGATAGAGGATAGGATAGGATAGAGGATAGGATAGGATAGAGGAGAGGATAGGATAGAGGATAGGATAGGATAGAGGATTGGATAGGATAGAGGATAGGATAGGATAGGATAGAGGGTAGGGGAGAATTTGGATAGGATACAGGATAGGAGAGAATAGAGGATAGGATAGGATAGGATAGAGAATAGGATAGGATAGAGGATATTATAGGTTAGAGGATAGGATAGGATAGAGGATACGATATGATAGAGGATAGTAAAGAGGATAGCATATAATACAGTATAGGATAGGATTGAGTATAGGATGGGATAGAGGATAGGATTGGGTTTTGGATAGGATAGAGGATAGGTTAGGATAGAGGATAGGATAGGATAGAGGATATTGTAGGATAGAGGATAGGATAGGATAGAGGATAGGATAGGATAGAGGATAGGGTAGGATAGAGGATAGGATAGGATAGAGGATAGGATAATATAGAGTATACGATATGTTAGAGAATAGGAAAGAGGATAGGATATAATACAGTATAGGATAGGATTGAGTACAGGATGGGATAGAGGATAGGATAGGGGATTGGATAGGAAAGAGGATAGGATAGGATAGAGGATAGGATAGGCAAGAGGACAGGATAGGATAGAGGATAGGATAGGATAGAGGATATTGTAGGATAGAGGATAGGATAGGATAGAGGATAGGATAGGATAGAGGAAAGGCTAGGATAGAGGATAGGATAGGATAGAGGATAGGATAGGATAGAGGATAGGATAGGATAGAGGTTAGGATAGTATAGAGGATAGGATAGGATAGAGGATAGGATAGGATAGAGGATAGGATAGGATAGAGGGTAGGATAGGATAGAGGATAGGATAGGATAGAGGATAGGATAGTATAGAGGATAGGATAGGATAGAGGATATGATATGATAGAGGATAGGATAGGATAGAGTATAGGATAGGATAGAGGATAGGATAGGGTATTGGATAGGAAAGAGGATAGGATAGGATAGAGGATAGGATAGGCAAGAGGACAGGATAGGATACAGGATAGGATAGGATAGAGGATATTGTAGGGTAGTTGATAGGATAGGATAGAGGATAGGATAGGATAGAGGAAAGGATAGGATAGAGGATAGGATAGGATAGAGGATAGGATAGGATAGAGGATAGGATAGGATAGATTATAGGATAGGATAGAGGATAGGATAGGATAGAGGATATGATAGGATAGAGGATAGGATAGGATAGATAATAGGATAGGATAGAGGATAGGATAGGATAGAGGATAGGATAGGATAGAGGATAGGATAGGATAGAGGAGAGGATAGGATAGAGGATAGGATAGGATAGAGGATTGGATAGGATAGAGGATAGGATAGGATAGGATAGAGGGTAGGGGAGAATTTGGATAGGATACAGGATAGGAGAGAATAGAGGATAGGATAGGATAGGATAGAGAATAGGATAGGATAGAGGATATTATAGGTTAGAGGATAGGATAGGATAGAGGATACGATATGATAGAGGATAGGAAAGAGGATAGCATATAATACAGTATAGGATAGGATTGAGTATAGGATGGGATAGAGGATAGGATTGGGTTTTGGATAGGATAGAGGATAGGTTAGGATAGAGGATAGGATAGGATAGAGGATATTGTAGGATAGAGGATAGGATAGGATAGAGGATAGGATAGGATAGAGGATAGGGTAGGATAGAGGATAGGATAGGATAGAGGATAGGATAATATAGAGTATACGATATGTTAGAGAATAGGAAAGAGGATAGGATATAATACAGTATAGGATAGGATTGAGTACAGGATGGGATAGAGGATAGGATAGGGGATTGGATAGGAAAGAGGATAGGATAGGATAGAGGATAGGATAGGCAAGAGGACAGGATAGGATAGAGGATAGGATAGGATAGAGGATATTGTAGGATAGAGGATAGGATAGGATAGAGGATAGGATAGGATAGAGGAAAGGCTAGGATAGAGGATAGGATAGGATAGAGGATAGGATAGGATAGAGGATAGGATAGGATAGAGGTTAGGATAGTATAGAGGATAGGATAGGATAGAGGATAGGATAGGATAGAGGATAGGATAGGATAGAGGGTAGGATAGGATAGAGGATAGGATAGGATAGAGGATAGGATAGTATAGAGGATAGGATAGGATAGAGGATATGATATGATAGAGGATAGGATAGGATAGAGTATAGGATAGGATAGAGGATAGGATAGGGTATTGGATAGGAAAGAGGATAGGATAGGATAGAGGATAGGATAGGCAAGAGGACAGGATAGGATACAGGATAGGATAGGATAGAGGATATTGTAGGGTAGTTGATAGGATAGGATAGAGGATAGGATAGGATAGAGGAAAGGATAGGATAGAGGATAGGATAGGATAGAGGATAGGATAGGATAGAGGATAGGATAGGATAGATTATAGGATAGGATAGAGGATAGGATAGGATAGAGGATATGATAGGATAGAGGATAGGATAGGATAGATAATAGGATAGGATAGAGGATAGGATAGGATAGAGGATAGGATAGGATAGAGGATAGGATAGGATAGAGGATAGGATAGGATAGAGGATTGGATAGGATAGAGGATAGGATAGGATAGGATAGAGGGAAGGGTAGAATTTGGATAGGATAAAGGATAGGATAGAATAGAGGATAGGATAGGATAGGATAGAGAATAGGATAGGATAGATGATATTATAGGTTAGAGGATAGGATAGGATAGAGGATACGATATGATAGAGGATAGGAAAGAGGATAGCATATAATACAGTATAGGATAGGATTGAGTATAGGATGGGATAGAGGATAGGATAGGGTTTTGGATAGGATAGAGGATAGGTTAGGATAGAGGATAGGATAGGATAGAGGATATTGTAGGATAGAGGATAGGATAGGATAGAGGATAGGATAGGATAGAGGATAGGGTAGGATAGAGGATAGGATAGGATAGAGGATAGGATAATATAGAGTATACGATATGTTAGAGAATAGGAAAGAGGATAGGATATAATACAGTGTAGGATAGGATTGAGTATAGGATGGGATAGAGGATAGGATAGGGGATTGGATAGGAAAGAGGATAGGATAGGATAGAGGATAGGATAGGCAAGAGGACAGGATAGGATAGAAGATAGGATAGGATAGAGGATATTGTAGGGTAGAGGATAGGATAGGATAGAGGATAGGATAGGATAGAGGAAAGGATAGGATAGAGGATAGGATAGGATAGAGGATAGGATAGGATAGAGGATAGGATAGGATAGAGATTAGGAAAGAGGATAGGATATAATACAGTATAGGATAGGATTGAGTATAGGATGGGATAGAGGATAGGATAGGGTTTTGGATAGGATAGAGGATAGGTGAGGATAGAGGATAGGATAGGATAGAGGATATTGTAGGATAGAGGATAGGATAGGATAGAGGATAGGATACGATAGAGGATAGGGTAGGATAGAGGATAGGATAATATAGAGTATACGATATGTTAGAGAATAGGAAAGAGGATAGGATATAATACAGTATAGGATAGGATTGAGTACAGAATGGGATAGAGGATAGGATAGGGGATTGGATAGGAAAGAGGATAGGATAGGATAGAGGATACGATAGGCAAGAGGACAGGATAGGATAGAGGATAGGATAGGATAGAGGATATTGTAGGATAGAGGATAGGATAGGATAGAGGATAGGATAGGATAGAGGAAAGGATAGGATAGAGGATAGGATAGGATAGAGGATAGGATATGATAGAGGATAGGATAGGATAGAGGTTAGGATAGTATAGAGGATAGGATAGGATAGAGGATAGGATAGGATAGAGGATAGGATAGGATAGAGGGTAGGATAGGATAGAGGATAGGATAGGATAGAGGATAGGATAGGATAGAGGATAGGATAGGATAGAGGATATGATATGATAGAGGATAGGATAGGATAGAGTATAGGATAGGATAGAGGAAAGGATAGGATAGAGGATAGGATAGGATAGAGGATAGGATAGGGTAGGATAGAGGATAGGATAGGATAGGATAGAGGATAGGATAGGATAGAGGATAGGATAGGATAGAGGATAGGATAGGATAGGATAGAGGATAGGATAGAGGATAGGATAGAGGATAGGATAGGATAGAGGATAGGATAGGATAGAGGATAGGATAGGGTAGAGGATATTGTAGGGTAGAGGATAGGATAGGATAGAGGATATAATAGGGTAGAGGATAGGATAGGATAGGAAAGAGGATAGGATAGGATAGCGGATAGGATAGGATAGAGGATAGGATTGAGGATAGGATAGGATAGAGGATAGGATAGGATAGATTATAGGATAGGATAGAGGATAGGATAGGATAGAGGATAGGATAGGATAGAGGATAGGATAGGATAGAGGATAGGATAGGATAGAGGATAGGATAGGATAGAGGATAGGATAGGATAGAGGATAGGATAGGATAGAGGATAGGATAGGATAGAGGATAGGATAGGATAGAGGATGGGATAGGATAGAGGATAGGATAGGATAGAGGATAGGATAGGATAGAGGTTAGGATAGTATGGAGGATGGGATAGGATAGAGGATAGGATAGGATAGAGGATAGGATAGGATAGAGGATAGGATAGGATAGAGGAGAGGATAGGATAGAGGATAGGATAGGATAGAGGATTGGATAGGATAGAGGATAGGATAGGATAGAGGATTGGATAGGATAGAGGATAGGATAGGATAGGATAGAGGGAAGGGTAGAATTTGGATAGGATACAGGATAGGATAGAATAGAGGATAGGATAGGATAGGATAGAGAATAGGATAGGATAGAGGATATTATAGGTTAGAGGATAGGATAGGATAGAGGATACGATATGATAGAGGATAGGAAAGAGGATAGCATATAATACAGTATAGGATAGGATTGAGTATAGGATGGGATAGAGGATAGGATAGGGTTTTGGATAGGATAGAGGATAGGTTAGGATAGAGGATAGGATAGGATAGAGGATATTGTAGGATAGAGGATAGGATATGATAGAGGATAGGATAGGATAGAGGATAGGGTAGGATAGAGGATAGGATAGGATAGAGGATAGGATAATATAGAGTATACGATATGTTAGAGAATAGGAAAGAGGATAGGATATAATACAGTGTAGGATAGGATTGAGTATAGGATGGGATAGAGGATAGGATAGGGGATTGGATAGGAAAGAGGATAGGATAGGATAGAGGATAGGACAGGCAAGAGTACAGGATAGGATAGAGGATAGGATAGGATAGAGGATATTGTAGGGTAGAGGATAGGATAGGATAGAGGAAAGGATAGGATAGAGGATAGGATAGGATAGAGGATAGGATAGGATAGAGGATAGGATAGGATAGAGGTTAGGATAGTATAGAGGATAGGATAGGATAGAGGATAGGATAGGATAGAGGATAGGATAGGATAGAGGGTAGGATAGGATAGAGGATAGGATAGGATAGAGGATAGGATAGGATAGAGGATAGGATAGGATAGATTATAGGATAGGATAGAGGATAGGATAGGATAGAGGATAGGATAGGATAGAGGATAGGATAGGATAGAGGATAGGATAGGATAGAGGATAGGATAGGATAGAGGATAGGATAGGATAGAGGATAGGATAGGATAGAGGATAGGATAGGATAGAGGATAGGATAGGATAGAGGATAGGATAGGATAGAGGATAGGATAGGATAGAGGATAGGATAGGATAGAGGATAGGATAGGATAGAGGATAGGATAGGATAGAGGATAGGATAGGATAGAGGTTAGGATAGTATGGAGGATGGGATAGGATAGAGGATAGGATAGGATAGAGGATAGGATAGGATAGAGGATAGGATAGGATAGAGGAGAGGATAGGATAGAGGATAGGATAGGATAGAGGATTGAGAGCGAATCGAAATCTCACCGAGCTAACATCGTAAGAGAGCATAGAAACGCGAAAATTTCAACCGCACTCGCGAGTTTTACTTTAATTTATTCTTACTCGAAATAATAAGTATGAGTATATATAAAAGTAAAAAGTGAGTGGAAAATTCAAAACCAAAAGGACTATAAAGCCAAAACGCGAATAAAGACGCGATTCACGCGGAGTTCGGGTTAAAAACCCCTCAGGGGCGGATAAACTCCTAAGAGGAAAATAACTTGAAAGAAAATAGCAAGTGGACTATAAAAGCAGTTTAGAATTTCCAAGTGTCAAGTGACGAGAGAGATAGAGAGAAAATACATAGAACAAGAGAGGATAGAGAACACCCGAAAGGCCAAGCCGAGAAGTTCACACAACGTGAGGGGTCGGTCGGACGGTGTTACCTAAAGTAAGGTAGGAACTAGAAGAGTTAAAACCGCAGAGGGATAACCAGTAGTAATTATACACCGGATATAAAGTCTTAGGAGAAAGAGATAGAACTCGGGTAAAATACAAAAATAGGCCGATCTCAATAAAATTTTAGGGCCGCCCATTTCGAAGGGTGGCGAGTCGAAGGGGGTCGGAAAGGAGAAGTTATTCTCCCCCCCCGAAAACTTTTTTGCTCTGCACCCACCCATTTCGGAGATATAGCGATTAGCAGGCTTATTTTACGGAAATTAGGGAAACGGACCAGACGAAAGTAAAGTGCTCGCCCGTACCGTTACAACGAGCCGCTGAACGCCGGAATCGGTGAAAGTTGAAAATTAGCGTGCATACCGGGTGACCAAATAATTTCGGATCCTAAAAAATCTGAGTACGTGGGTCGACTCGGTAGGGGAATCTAAGGGGTGTCTGTGATCTGGGGAACAGGGTTCCCCAAGGCAAAAAATTTGTCGAAACCCCCCCCCCCCCCTTTTCGAGATAACAACACGGACAAGGGGAAGGAGCTGATTCTCGAAAAAACTTTCAACGAGGCAAGTTACGCATTCAACGAGGGCTTTACAAACATATAAGAATAAGTGGGGGTCAACTATCCAAAAACCCCCACTTCCCTCTTGCGAAATCCAGAAATTAGCAGAATTTTAGCATTTCTTAGCGTTTTTTCGTCACTTTCAGACGATTTTAGATAATTCGAAGCGATTTTAGAATTTTTCCCGTCGATCGCACGAGATTTCTTCAAAAATTCTTACAATTTTGCGAATTTCGTCAAATTTTCGTAGCTAGTAGGTAGAGAGAATATCGTAGCCGCTAAGTAGATTTCTGCGGACCTCGGCGATTCTGTGCGAATTTTAGATAAGATAGGTTAGGTTAATAGAAAAAATTAGAATTACAACTGTTTGTGTTGGTTTTTTTGGTTTTTGGTTAATAAGGTTTAGCTAGTAAATTTTTAGAGTTTAGGTTTTAGATTTGTAATCTTAGGGTTAATCTCGAGTTTAGTTACTTTAAGTGTTAGTATATATAAAATAGATTAAGTTTAAGCGAATCGATTAGATTAAATTAAATTAAGTACATGCGCGACCAGCGATAATAGATTTTTAACGATTTTGTAGAAATTGAAAAGTTAAATAGAGGCAAATACCTTTAATTCTCCGTGTTTTCCGACTTACTGCCTTCCCCAACCTACAAATAATACAATTAAATGTAATAAAATAAAGAATAAAATACAATAGCTTAATAGAATTAAAAAACAAGAAACCAGTATTAGAAAGAAATAGTAGTAAAATCAAATTGCTTAGCCCTCTATTAGTAATAAAAAAGCGACAATTTGTCAGAAAAATCACCCTTCAAAAGACAAGATAGTAGATAAAAGACAAGATAGTAGTAGTTATATAAAATAAATAAAATGTAGTAAGATTAATATACTAATAGCAGAAAAATATACTAATAGCAGAAAACTTTCGTAGTTAAAAGCTAAAATATAAAAAAAAAAAAAAAAAAAAAAAAATTTTAAAGCCTAATCAGGACAGAGAGAAACAGGGAAAAAGGCATTAAGGAAAGAGAGGAAAGGGAAAGGGTAGGTTAAAAAACGCTGGGAAAACGATAGGTACAGAAGGGGAGAGCCAGGGGGGGTTAAAGATATCGAACAGACGGAATCGTAACGGCCGACCCCGAGCGAAAGCGAGAGGACAAAGTAAGAGACAACCTAATACAATAACACGCACCGAGGACGAAACGACCGCCACCACGGACACCCACAAACAAAGACACATACAGCATTCACTTGACACATACGTTAGCACAAACAGACAATACGGTTTCAAATCAATACGATAGTAAAAGAACAATAGCATATCGAAAAGAAGACGAAAGAAAGAGAGAACAAAATAAGAAAGAAGATGGACGAGGAAGAAAAATTCCTCACACCAATGCAACCAGCAGCGAAAGGCAATGTCTTCAAGAAAAGCTCAAAAATAAAGCATAGCGCGGAAAAAGAAAAGGATAGATCATTGATTAAAAGACCAAGAGAAAATGAAGAGGAAACCGACACAGATTCGGTAATCTCGGACGTAATCTTGGTCGGAAGTACGGCATTAAAAAAGAAACGACTAGAAGACATAACTTTGTACGCAATCAACCAGACCGACGACGAAGAGAAGGATGAGGAGGACGACGTATTAAAACTAATAGGGCAACTAATAAAAATCCTCAAAAAAACTAAAAATTCAACACGCGAGGTTAAAAATTATTGTGCGGACCCACTAACGGAGGTAAAAAACGTGACGAAATGTCACGCCAGCCAAGCGGATAGACTGCTCGAAGTGGCGATCACCAAGCTAAAAAACATTGAACTAATAATAGAAAATAAACAACTCAAAAATAGTATACTGCATAGAGATATGGGAACGCAATGCTCCTTAGCTAAAAATGAAAATAATGTTCCACCGAAACCCGAAAAGCATAAAAAGACAGCAGAAGGACTGAAGAAAAGATTAATGTATGAAAGTGAAGCGGAAGAAGCAAGCGGCAAATTGAACAAGGAAATCGACCATGATAAAGAGAAAGAAAACGAATGGAAGACAGTCGAGAATAGAAATAAAAACGAGGAGAAGAAAGCTTTAAGGAAAAAGAAGAAAGAAGAGGAAGAAGCAGCAGAAGCAGAGAAAAGGAAACGGGAACAAGAAAAGGAACGAGAAAAAAGAAACAAGCTTCCTCCCCCTCCAAAATCGGAAGCTATAATCATTAAAACATCAGAAACAAGGACCTTCGCGGATTTATTTAAACAACTAAAGACCAATGCTGGAGATAGATTGAATGGAATTCATACCGTAAGAAAGTCCAGGGGAGGAGATCTCGTTATAGAGATGGAAAAGGGTACCACTGCCGGAGATCTGGAAAAATTCGCGAAGGACACCCTAGGGGGAGATTGCAAAATCAGGAGAATGGCCCCCAAGGTAGTGTACGAAATAAAAGATCTCGATCCAACAATCGACAGAGGGGAACTCCAGGAGGAACTCGAAAAAATTCTAGGAATTCAGAAAGATGAAATAGAGGTCAAAAATATCCGATTCGGATACGGAGGAACTCGGATGGCCATAGTTGCCCTTCCGGCTAAAATATTGGAACAATTGGGACAGGAAAATAAATTAAAAATCGGCTTTACAAACTGCAGAGTCAAAAGGACTCAGAACATTCTAAGATGCTACAAGTGCCACGCTTTCGGGCACTTATCGTACAACTGCACGTTAGATCTGAAGGGTCAAGAACTCTGCAGGAGATGCGGGGCAATAGGACACCAAATTAATGGCTGTGAGGCAATAAGATGCTGTGTCCTCTGCATCCGAGAAGGGATACACGCATCGAAGGCCGAACATGTTGCGGGGGCGGTAAACTGCCCGCAATATAAAAAATTTTTGGAGCAATCAGCTAGGAGTAACGCATAAAATTCAATTTAAAATTATTGCAAATTAATCTGAACCATTGTAGGCTCGCTCACTGCTTGCTAACACAAACAGTCGCAGAAACGGGGGTGGACATCGTTCTGATTTCAGAGCCACTTTACAATCCAGGAAACTGGATTTACTCAACTGGAAATTCAGCAGCAATCTGGGTCACTAATACAAACGGCTTTAAAAGACAAGAGGACGGAGACAGGGTACAGGAAGACTACGTTGCGGTAAGAATTGATAACCTCACGATAGTAAGTACCTACATTTCTCCAAATATCTCTACGGATCTCTACACACACAAAATAAAGAAACTAATGCAGTTTGTCGACCAGGAACGCCTGAAAGGAAAAAGAATTTTGTTAGGAGGAGACTTTAATGCTAAATCCCCAGCCTGGGGATCTGTAGAACAGAATCTTAAAGGAACAATATTATTGGAAGAAATGCTAAGGATAAACATCTTCCCCTGTATCCCTGAGGGAGGACACACCTTTGAGAGAGGGAAATCCACCTCAAATCTGGATTTCATAGCAACTACCCGGGACCTACAAGAAAAAGACAACAAAATCATTAATAAAGTACTTAACAAAGAAACAGCATCCGATCACAAATATTTGTTCACAGAGATTCAAACTAAGGACGAGATGCAAAGGAACAAGGGAAGTCAAAGCAATAAATGGAAATTAACGAGAACAGGACTCCTCAGGCTGGGGACGGCGCTGCAAAGATCTATCATAGAGGAAGGACTCAACGAAGCAAACTATTTTAATAAAGACGAGGAAACTAAGTTTCTAAACAATATTTATAAAATCTGCGACGAAGAGCTAGATAAACCCGAATCAACGCATAGAAAGGTTAAAAGTAATATCTGGTGGACTCCTGAGTTAAAGAAAGAAAGAGATAAAACCCAGAAACTTAGAAGGTCAGTCCAAAAAGCGAGGAGGAAGGGTAAGGACGACGAAAGGGAGGCCTTAACCTTCCTATACAAACGAGCTAAGAAGAACCTACAAAGACTAATTTCCAAACAGAAAGAGATATCATGGAACGAACTATGCGAAACTATTAATAAGGACATATGGGGCAAGCCCTATAAAATAATCATAAGACAGGTTAAAAAAGACAATCCTCCAGCCTCTCTCTCAGCAGAGTGTGCAGCAAACGTGATGGAGGGATTATTCCCACAAGATTTTAGACAACCTGACGAGCAACCAAGTGGAAACAACGGAAGCGAGAACAATGAGACAGAAAGGGAAAATAGCCTGAGAAACCAAGAGGAGACAATCGGAAGAAAAATACCCGAGGTTACCTCGGAAGAAATCATAGCTGCTTCCAAATTGCTGAAATCCGGAAAAGCCCCGGGAAAAGACGGTATGCAACCTGAAATTATAAAATTATTAGCAGAAACAAGGCCGGACAGATTTGCTGCCCTCTTCAAGGGCATTCTAATTAGAGGGAGTATACCACAGCAATGGAAAGTAGCAAGAACAATTCTTCTTAGAAAAGAAGGTAAGGACCCTTCCTCCCACTCTGCCTACAGACCAATTTGTATTCTAGATGCTGTGGCCAAGCTCCTGGAATATGTCATCCGGGCGAGATTACATGGAGAGCTAGGAGAAAGACCTTTCAGCTCAAATCAATTTGGATTCACTAAGGGAACATCAACCATACATGCAATGGAAATCGTCAGGAAAGCGGCAATTGAGGCCTCGGCAAAAAACAGATTTGCGGTCATGATCGCCCTTGACGTAAAAAACGCCTTTAACTCTTTGAGCTGGAAGGCAATCGACAACGAATTAAAAAACAGGAAAGTATCCGAGTATCTCTTCCGGATAATAAGTGACTATTTCAGGGGCAGAATGGTAGAATACGAAGCATCGGAAAAATCAATAGAACTGAATATGAAAATGGGAGTCCCTCAAGGCTCAGTCCTCGGCCCTTTTTTGTGGAATTTGGTGTACGATGGACTTCTAAATAGATCGACACCGCCGATGACACAAAAAATTGCCTTTGCAGACGACTTGGCCATTATTATTCAGGCTTCTACCACCAATAGACTCAAGCTGAGAGCAGAAGAAATCGCTGAGGACACCAAACAGTGGATGACCACGGCCGGACTGTCCCTAGCGGAAGACAAAACAGAAATCATGTGGCTGAATTGTAAATATGTTGACCCGAACCTTTGTTTCAGAATAGGAGACGCTGAGATAATACCGAAGAATGAATTGAAATACCTCGGAATAATCTTCGAATCCAATAAAAGTTTTAAAAAACAAATCGAGAAGGCAACTAATAAGGCCATAAGAACGATGTCTGCCCTCAGCAGGATTATGACAAATAAAATTAAGACTAGACAAACAGGAAGAAAGCTGTACTTTATGACTATGGAATCGATCGTGTTATACGGAGCACCAATATGGGCCGAAGCTGCGGAAAAAATTTTCTTTAGAAGATTACTCAGAAAAACGCAAAAAATGGGGCTTACAAGAGTAGTAGCAGCCTATAGATCGGTACCGTTAGAAACTTTAGCAGTCTTAGCGGGGATCCCCCCCTGGGATCTCAAAGTATTGGAAAGAAGAAGAATCTTCGAGGAAGAAAATGATATGACGTCATTTTTGAGAGAACATGGGCCTAACGCCGCGGAGAATAGAGGACAAAATCCACCACCAACTACTGGCATAGAGGAAGAAACTACGGAAGAAATAGTTGAATTAGCAATTTCCAGGTTCAAAAAACAAATCAGGAAACAAAATAAAGAAATCACTCTCCAAAAGTGGCAAGATGAATGGAACCACAACGTTGTAGGCCGATGGACACACAAACTTATTCCTGATATAGATAAATGGGTAAATAGGAAACACGGCGAATTGAACTTTTACCTAACACAAGCCCTTACCGGGCACGGAGTCTTTAATTTGTTTAGAAAACGCATTGGCAAAACCGAATCAGATGAGTGCTGGTTCCATCCGGGAACCACTGACACACCGGAACACACTATTGTCTCATGCCAGAGATGGACGGAGGAGAGGAAGCCGCTCTTGGAAGCCCTACGAACCGATGCGGAATCTCTGTCTACGGAGAAAATAATGGACGGTATCCTAGAGAGCGAACCTACTTGGAAAATATTTATGGTCCTCTGCAGAAACATCCTAAGCACGAAGGAAGAAGAGGAAAGAAGAAGAGAGAAAGAGCTGATAGACAATCCGATAATAAGAGGTACAGACGAAGATCTGGAATCTGCCGATGCCGAAATCATGGGAGACCTCTAGATAAGTATTAATCAGATCCTAATTTGCGACTAGTAAAAATAAATATTAGAAAGTATGATACTCGCTAAAATAAATGTAATCTCTCTGTGTTGCAGCGCTTCCCGGGGGGGGGGGGACCGAGGAGCGGAGGACATCGCGGGAAAAGGAGGCCTCAATAGACGGTGGAGGATGCCGAAGGTCAACCGACGCCTGTGAAGAAGCGAATACGCGGGACCAGGCTAGGGCGACAACAAGGAGATCAACCACCGCTAAGTAGAGGGAGAAACTTCCAAGCTCAACGCAGACAACCCTTCAGCATCTCGGCTCCCCCCCCCCCCCCCCTGGCCCCTCCACACTCCCCCGGGGACGCTGTAGCACGGAGCAGACGGTGGAAGGCAACGAAGCCAAAGGACCAGCGGCGTATTACTTGCGGCTCCGGTTGCAGCTTCCCAGGCGCCACTTACCGACTCCGGGCAGAGCGCGACACCGCGAAAAGTAGGATAAAGTAGGAATCGCGCGAGAAAGCGAAGATAGCGGGCGAGAAGTGACAAGGTAAATCAGGGGCATACTCCCAGCGGCGTATTGCTTAGCACTAAGCGACAAGATGGCGGACGACGCTATCAACACGTGGCGAATTGTATTTTATTAAATTATAAGGGTTAGGGGAACTTTTAACGTGCCAGATTGTAAACCCGACGTTTTTTGGAAACGGCGAATTTTTTGATATAGAAAAAACAACTGAAAAGGGTCTATTTTAAAAGATATTTTCAAGAGGGGGGGGGGGCTAAAAAATTAAGATGAAAATAAAAATTTGCACCTTTCTAAACGCCCGCCAAAAATTTGACCAGATAAAATATTAAAAATCTTGATTTTATAGCTAAAAGAAATTTCGTGGAGCACAGAATACGCGGCTCAGGCCACGGTAATAGTATAATATGTACATAGTCGTTTCCAGAACACGGGCGGGTAGCACGAAGAAAGTTTATTAGGAGGAAAGTATTAACCGGATAGCATAGAATATATTTTAAAATTAGACAGTTAGGCAATATACTAACCGAAAATAGAAGAAGAAATAGGACACTTGCCCCTCTGTTTCCATACCACAAGGGTAAAACTGGAAAAAATCATAAGACGAGGACGTTAACGATAGAACAACTCAGGTCAAAGCAATCAAAATATCAAAATTTTGAAATGATGGGGTTACTCGAGTTCAACTACATTGTCTCGGCGTAACACAACACACCACGACCGAAAAACGCTCGGAGAAACGGGTAGGGAGGGGGAAAGTCACCGAGGCCTCCCGTGCCTCAGGATTGAATTTGAAAAGCAGAGCGAATCGAAATCTCACCGAGCTAACATCGTAAGAGAGCATAGAAACGCGAAAATTTCAACCGCACTCGCGAGTTTTACTTTAATTTATTCTTACTCGAAATAATAAGTATGAGTATATATAAAAGTAAAAAGTGAGTGGAAAATTCAAAACCAAAAGGACTATAAAGCCAAAACGCGAATAAAGACGCGATTCACGCGGAGTTCGGGTTAAAAACCCCTCAGGGGCGGATAAACTCCTAAGAGGAAAATAACTTGAAAGAAAATAGCAGATCATCAACTATAGAATCTCGAAAAACCAAACGCGAACATCTGAAAAAGAAAAAGAAAAGATTAAACTCTTAAAATTAAATCGGGTACACTTACGTGAAAATAAGATACTTCCAGCAAAATCCGGGAAACGGGAGTGCCGAAAAACTGCATATACCTGAAAAGAAAGAAATAGAAAAAGACTAGAAGTTTTTAAAAATAGTAGAGATGTCAATTAAATTTTAAAAATAAATAAATAATTAAAACCGGTGAAATAACAGTGTTAGAAAACGAACAATTACACTCGATAGATTAATACCAAGTGGACTATAAAGCAGTTTAGAATTTCCAAGTGTCAAGTGACGAGAGAGATAGAGAGAAAATACATAGAACAAGAGAGGATAGAGAACACCCGAAAGGCCAAGCCGAGAAGTTCACACAACGTGAGGGGTCGGTCGGACGGTGTTACCTAAAGTAAGGTAGGAACTAGAAGAGTTAAAACCGCAGAGGGATAACCAGTAGTAATTATACACCGGATATAAAGTCTTAGGAGAAAGAGATAGAACTCGGGTAAAATACAAAAATAGGCCGATCTCAATAAAATTTTAGGGCCGCCCATTTCGAAGGGTGGCGAGTCGAAGGGGGTCGGAAAGGAGAAGTTATTCTCCCCCCCGAAAACTTTTTTGCTCTGCACCCACCCATTTCGGAGATATAGCGATTAGCAGGCTTATTTTACGGAAATTAGGGAAACGGACCAGACGAAAGTAAAGTGCTCGCCCGTACCGTTACAACGAGCCGCTGAACGCCGGAATCGGTGAAAGTTGAAAATTAGCGTGCATACCGGGTGACCAAATAATTTCGGATCCTAAAAAATCTGAGTACGTGGGTCGACTCGGTAGGGGAATCTAAGGGGTGTCTGTGATCTGGGGAACAGGGTTCCCCAAGGCAAAAAATTTGTCGAAACCCCCCCCCCCCCCTTTTCGAGATAACAACACGGACAAGGGGAAGGAGCTGATTCTCGAAAAAACTTTCAACGAGGCAAGTTACGCATTCAACGAGGGCTTTACAAACATATAAGAATAAGTGGGGGTCAACTATCCAAAAACCCCCACTTCCCTCTTGGAAATCCAGAAATTAGCAGAATTTTAGCATTTCTTAGCGTTTTTTTCGTCACTTTCAGACGATTTTAGATAATTCGAAGCGATTTTAGAATTTTTCCCGTCGATCGCACGAGATTTCTTCAAAAATTCTTACAATTTTGCGAATTTCGTCAAATTTTCGTAGCTAGTACGTAGAGAGAATATCGTAGCCGCTAAGTAGATTTCTGCGGACCTCGGCGATTCTGTGCGAATTTTAGATAAGATAGGTTAGGTTAATAGAAAAAATTAGAATTACAACTGTTTGTGTTGGTTTTTTTGGTTTTTGGTTAATAAGGTTTAGCTAGTAAATTTTTAGAGTTTAGGTTTTAGATTTGTAATCTTAGGGTTAATCTCGAGTTTAGTTACTTTAAGTGTTAGTATATATAAAATAGATTAAGTTTAAGCGAATCGATTAGATTAAATTAAATTAAGTACATGCGCGACCAGCGATAATAGATTTTTAACGATTTTGTAGAAATTGAAAAGTTAAATAGAGGCAAATACCTTTAAAAAAAAAAAAAAAAAAGGATCGGATAGAGGATAGGATCGGATAGAGGATAGGATAGGATAGAGGATAGGATAGAGGATAGGATAGAGGATAGGATAGAGGATAAAATAGGATAGAGGATAGGATATGATAGAGGAAAGGATAGGATAGAGGATAGGATAGGATAGAGAACAGGATAGAGGAAAGGATAGGAAAGTGGATAGGATGGGATGGATGATAGGATAGAGGATAGGATAGAGGATAGGATAGGATAGAGGATAGGATACGATAGAGGATAGGATAGAGGATAGGATAGAGGATAGGATAGGATAGAGGATAGTATAGGATAGAGGATAGGATAGAATAGAGGATAGGGTAGGATAGAGGATAGGATAGGATAGAGGATAGGATAGAGGAAAGGATAGGAAAGTGGATAGGATAGGATGGATGATAGGATAGAGGATAGGATAGAGGATTGGATAGGATAGAGGATAGTATAGGATGGAAGGTAGGATAGGATAGAGGAAAGGATAGGATAGAGGATAGGATAGGATACAGGATACAATAGGATAGAGGATAGGATAGGATAGAGGATAGGATAAGGTAGAGGATAGGATAGGATAGAGGATAGTATAGGATAGAGGATAGGATAGAATAGAGGATAGGGTAGGATAGAGGATAGGATAGGATAGAGGATAGGATAGAGGAAAGGATAGGAAAGTGGATAGGATAGGATGGATGATAGGATAGAGGATAGGATAGAGGATTGGATAGGATAGAGGATAGTATAGGATGGAAGGTAGGATAGGATAGAGGAAAGGATAGGATAGAGGATAGGATAGGATACAGGATACAATAGGATAGAGGATAGGATAGGATAGAGGATAGGATAAGGTAGAGGATAGGATAGGATAGAGGATAGTATAGGATAGAGGATAGGATAGAATAGAGGATAGGGTAGGATAGAGGATAGGATAGGATAGAGGATAGGATAGAGGAAAGGATAGGAAAGTGGATAGGATAGGATGGATGATAGGATAGAGGATAGGATAGAGGATTGGATAGGATAGAGGATAGTATAGGATGGAAGGTAGGATAGGATACAGGAAAGGATAGGATAGAGGATAGGATAGGATACAGGATACAATAGGATAGAGGATAGGATAGGATAGAGGATAGGATAGGATAGAGGATAGGATAGGATAGAGGATAGGATAGGATACAGGATAGGATAGGATACAGGATAGGATAGAGGATAGGATAGAATAGAGGATAGGATAATATAGAGGATAGGATAGGATAGAGGATAGGATAGGATAGAGTATAGGGTACGAAATAGGATAGGATAGGATAGAGGATAGGATAGGATAGAGGATAGGATAGGATAGAGGATAGGATAGGATACAGGATAGGATAGGATAGAGGATCGGATAGAGTATAGGATATGATAGAGGATAGTATAGAATAGAGGATAGGATAAGATAGAGGATAGGATAGGATAGAGGATAGGATAGGATAGAGGATAGGATAGAGGAAAGGATAGGAAAGTGGATAGGATAGGATGGATGATAGGATAGAGGATAGGATAGAGGATTGGATAGGTTAGAGGATAGTATAGGATGGAAGATAGGATAGGATAGAGGATAGGATAGGATAGAGGATAGGATACGATAGAGGATAGGATAGAGGATAGGATAGGATAGAGGATAGGATAGAGGATAGGATAGAGGATAGGATAGAATAGAGGATAGGATAATATAGAGGATAGGATAGGATAGAGGATAGGATAGGATAGAGGATAGGATAGGATAGAGGATAGGATAGGATAGAGGATAGTATAGGATAGAGGACAGGATAGGATAGAGGATAGGATAGGATAGAGGATAGGATAGAGGATAGGATAGGATAGAGGATAGTATAGGATAGAGGATAGGATAGAATAGAGGATAGGGTAGGATAGAGGATAGGATAGGATACAGGATAGGATAGAGGAAAGGATAGGAAAGTGGATAGGATAGGATGGATGATAGGATAGAGGATAGGATAGAGGATTGGATAGGATAGAGGATAGTATAGGATGGAAGGTAGGATAGGATAGAGGAAAGGATAGGATAGAGGATAGGATAGGATACAGGATACAATAGGATAGAGGATAGGATAGGATAGAGGATAGGATAAGGTAGAGGATAGGATAGGATGGAGGATAGTATAGGATAGAGGATAGGATAGAATAGAGGATAGGGTAGGATAGAGGATAGGATAGGATAGAGGATAGGATAGAGGAAAGGATAGGAAAGTGGATAGGATAGGATGGATGATAGGATAGAGGATAGGATAGAGGATTGGATAGGATAGAGGATAGTATAGGATGGAAGGTAGGATAGGATAGAGGAAAGGATAGGATAGAGGATAGGATAGGATACAGGATACAATAGGATAGAGGATAGGATAGGATAGAGGATAGGATAAGGTAGAGGATAGGATAGGATAGAGGATAGTATAGGATAGAGGATAGGATAGAATAGAGGATAGGGTAGGATAGAGGATAGGATAGGATAGAGGATAGGATAGAGGAAAGGATAGGAAAGTGGATAGGATAGGATGGATGATAGGATAGAGGATAGGATAGAGGATTGGATAGGATAGAGGATAGTATAGGATGGAAGGTAGGATAGGATACAGGAAAGGATAGGATAGAGGATAGGATAGGATACAGGATACAATAGGATAGAGGATAGGATAGGATAGAGGATAGGATAGGATAGAGGATAGGATAGGATAGAGGATAGGATAGGATACAGGATAGGATAGGATACAGGATAGGATAGAGGATAGGATAGAATAGAGGATAGGATAATATAGAGGATAGGATAGGATAGAGGATAGGATAGGATAGAGTATAGGGTACGAAATAGGATAGGATAGGATAGAGGATAGGATAGGATAGAGGATAGGATAGGATAGAGGATAGGATAGGATACAGGATAGGATAGGATAGAGGATCGGATAGAGTATAGGATATGATAGAGGATAGTATAGAATAGAGGATAGGATAAGATAGAGGATAGGATAGGATAGAGGATAGGATAGGATAGAGGATAGGATAGAGGAAAGGATAGGAAAGTGGATAGGATAGGATGGATGATAGGATAGAGGATAGGATAGAGGATTGGATAGGTTAGAGGATAGTATAGGATGGAAGATAGGATAGGATAGAGGATAGGATAGGATAGAGGATAGGATACGATAGAGG
The DNA here is from genome assembly GCF_050948215.1 of Halictus rubicundus. Lineage (NCBI taxonomy): Eukaryota > Metazoa > Arthropoda > Insecta > Hymenoptera > Halictidae > Halictus > Halictus rubicundus. The sequence goes on along the minus strand of NW_027488825.1, from coordinate 291,882 downwards.
ATAGGATAGAGGATAGGATAGGATAGAGGATAGGATAGAGGATAGGATAGAGGATAGGATAGAATAGAGGATAGGATAATATAGAGGATAGGATAGGATAGAGGATAGGATAGGATAGAGGATAGGATAGGATAGAGGATAGGATAGGATAGAGGATAGTATAGGATAGAGGACAGGATAGGATAGAGGATAGGATAGGATAGAGGATAGGATAGAGGATAGGATAGGATAGAGGATAGTATAGGATAGAGGATAGGATAGAATAGAGGATAGGGTAGGATAGAGGATAGGATAGGATACAGGATAGGATAGAGGAAAGGATAGGAAAGTGGATAGGATAGGATGGATGATAGGATAGAGGATAGGATAGAGGATTGGATAGGATAGAGGATAGTATAGGATGGAAGGTAGGATAGGATAGAGGAAAGGATAGGATAGAGGATAGGATAGGATACAGGATACAATAGGATAGAGGATAGGATAGGATAGAGGATAGGATAAGGTAGAGGATAGGATAGGATGGAGGATAGGATAGGATAGAGGATAGGATAGGATAGAGGATAGGATAGGATAGGATAGAGGATAGATTAGGATAGAGGATAGGATAGGATACAAGATAGGATAGGATACAGGATAGGATAGGATACAGGATAGGATAGGATAGAGGATAGGATAGGATAGAGGATAGGATAGGATAGAGGATAGGATAGGATAGAGGATAGGATAGGATACAGGATAGGATAGGATAGAGGATCGGATAGAGGATAGGATAGGATAGAGGATAGTATAGAATAGAGGATAGGATAAGATAGAGGATAGGATAGGATAGAGGATAGGATAGGATAGAGGATAGGATAGAGGAAAGGATAGGAAAGTGGATGGGATAGGATGGATGATAGGATAGAGGATAGGATAGAGGATTGGATAGGATAGAGGATAGTATAGGATGGAAGGTAGGATAGGATAGAGGATAGGATAGGATAGAGGATAGGATACGATAGAGGATAGGATAGAGGATAGGATAGGATAGAGGATAGGATAGGATAGAGGATAGGATAGAGGAAAGGATAGGAAAGTGGATAGGATAGGATGCATGATAGGATAGAGGATAGGATAGAGGATTGGATAGGATAGAGGATAGTATAGGATGGAAGATAGTATAGGATAGAGTATAGGATAGGATAGAGGATAGGATACGATAGAGGATAGGACAGAGGATAGGATAGAGGATAGGATAGGATAGAGGATAGTATAGGATAGAGGATAGGATAGAATAGAGGATAGGGTAGGATAGAGGATAGGATAGGATAGAGGATAGGATAGAGGAAAGGATAGGAAAGTGGATAGGATAGGATGGATGATAGGATAGAGGATAGGATAGAGGATTGGATAGGATAGAGGATAGTATAGGATGGAAGGTAGGATAGGATAGAGGAAAGGATAGGATAGAGGATAGGATAGGATACAGGATACAATAGGATAGAGGATAGGATAGGATAGAGGATAGGATAAGGTAGAGGATAGGATAAGATGGAGGATAGGATAGGATAGATGATAGGATAGGATAGAGGATAGGATAGGATAGAGGATAGGATAGGATACAGGATAGGATAGGATACAGGATAGGATAGGATACAGGATAGGATAGGATAGAGGATAGGATAGAGGGTAGGATAGAATAGAGGATAGGATAATATAGAGGATAGGATGGGATAGAGGATAGGATAGGATAGAGTATAGGGTAGGATAGAGGATAGGATAGGATAGAGGATAGGATAGGATAGAGGATAGGATAGGATAGAGGATAGGATAGGATACAGGATAGGATAGGATAGAGGATAGGATAGGATAGAGGATAGGATAGAGGAAAGGATAGGAAAGTGGATAGGATAGGATGGATGATAGGATAGAGGATAGGATAGAGGATTGGATAGGATAGAAGATAGGATAGGATAGAGTATAGGGTACGAAATAGGATAGGATAGGATAGAGGATAGGATAGGATAGAGGATAGGATAGGATAGAGGATAGGATAGGATACAGGATAGGATAGGATAGAGGATCGGATAGAGTATAGGATATGATAGAGGATAGTATAGAATAGAGGATAGGATAAGATAGAGGATAGGATAGGATAGAGGATAGGATAGGATAGAGGATAGGATAGAGGAAAGGATAGGAAAGTGGATAGGATAGGATGGATGATAGGATAGAGGATAGGATAGAGGATTGGATAGGTTAGAGGATAGTATAGAATGGAAGATAGGATAGGATAGAGGATAGGATAGGATAGAGGATAGGATACGATAGAGGATAGGATAGAGGATAGGATAGGATAGAGGATAGGATAGAGGATAGGATAGAGGATAGGATAGAATAGAGGATAGGATAATATAGAGGATAGGATAGGATAGAGGATAGGATAGGATAGAGGATAGGATAGGATAGAGGATAGGATAGGATAGAGGATAGTATAGGATAGAGGACAGGATAGGATAGAGGATAGGATAGGATAGAGGATAGGATAGAGGATAGGATAGGATAGAGGATAGTATAGGATAGAGGATAGGATAGAATAGAGGATAGGGTAGGATAGAGGATAGGATAGGATACAGGATAGGATAGAGGAAAGGATAGGAAAGTGGATAGGATAGGATGGATGATAGGATAGAGGATAGGATAGAGGATTGGATAGGATAGAGGATAGTATAGGATGGAAGGTAGGATAGGATAGAGGAAAGGATAGGATAGAGGATAGGATAGGATACAGGATACAATAGGATAGAGGATAGGATAGGATAGAGGATAGGATAAGGTAGAGGATAGGATAGGATGGAGGATAGGATAGGATAGAGGATAGGATAGGATAGAGGATAGGATAGGATAGGATAGAGGATAGATTAGGATAGAGGATAGGATAGGATACAAGATAGGATAGGATACAGGATAGGATAGGATACAGGATAGGATAGGATAGAGGATAGGATAGGATAGAGGATAGGATAGGATAGAGGATAGGATAGGATAGAGGATAGGATAGGATACAGGATAGGATAGGATAGAGGATCGGATAGAGGATAGGATAGGATAGAGGATAGTATAGAATAGAGGATAGGATAAGATAGAGGATAGGATAGGATAGAGGATAGGATAGGATAGAGGATAGGATAGAGGAAAGGATAGGAAAGTGGATGGGATAGGATGGATGATAGGATAGAGGATAGGATAGAGGATTGGATAGGATAGAGGATAGTATAGGATGGAAGGTAGGATAGGATAGAGGATAGGATAGGATAGAGGATAGGATACGATAGAGGATAGGATAGAGGATAGGATAGGATAGAGGATAGGATAGGATAGAGGATAGGATAGAGGAAAGGATAGGAAAGTGGATAGGATAGGATGCATGATAGGATAGAGGATAGGATAGAGGATTGGATAGGATAGAGGATAGTATAGGATGGAAGATAGTATAGGATAGAGTATAGGATAGGATAGAGGATAGGATACGATAGAGGATAGGACAGAGGATAGGATAGAGGATAGGATAGGATAGAGGATAGTATAGGATAGAGGATAGGATAGAATAGAGGATAGGGTAGGATAGAGGATAGGATAGGATAGAGGATAGGATAGAGGAAAGGATAGGAAAGTGGATAGGATAGGATGGATGATAGGATAGAGGATAGGATAGAGGATTGGATAGGATAGAGGATAGTATAGGATGGAAGGTAGGATAGGATAGAGGATAGGATAGGATAGAGGATAGGATAGGATACAGGATAGGATAGGATACAGGATAGGATAGGATAGAGGATAGGATAAGGTAGAGGATAGGATAGAGGGTAGGATAGAATAGAGGATAGGATAATATAGAGGATAGGATGGGATAGAGGATAGGATAGGATAGAGTATAGGGTAGGATAGAGGATAGGATAGGATAGAGGATAGGATAGGATAGAGGATAGGATAGGATAGAGGATAGGATAGGATACAGGATAGGATAGGATAGAGGATAGGATAGGATAGAGGATAGGATAGAGGAAAGGATAGGAAAGTGGATAGGATAGGATGGATGATAGGATAGAGGATAGGATAGAGGATTGGATAGGATAGAAGATAGGATAGGATAGGATAGAGGATAGATTAGGATAGAGGATAGGATAGGATACAAGATAGGATAGGATACAGGATAGGATAGGATACAGGATAGGATAGGATAGAGGATAGGATAGGATAGAGGATAGGATAGGATAGAGGATAGGATAGGATAGAGGATAGGATAGGATACAGGATAGGATAGGATAGAGGATCGGATAGAGGATAGGATAGGATAGAGGATAGTATAGAATAGAGGATAGGATAAGATAGAGGATAGGATAGGATAGAGGATAGGATAGGATAGAGGATAGGATAGAGGAAAGGATAGGAAAGTGGATAGGATAGGAGGGATGATAGGATAGAGGATAGGATAGAGGATTGGATAGGATAGAGGATAGTATAGGATGGAAGGTAGGATAGGATAGAGGATAGGATAGGATAGAGGATAGGATACGATAGAGGATAGGATAGAGGATAGGATAGGATAGAGGATAGGATAGGATAGAGGATAGGATAGAGGAAAGGATAGGAAAGTGGATAGGATAGGATGGATGATAGGATAGAGGATAGGATAGAGGATTGGATAGGATAGAGGATAGTATAGGATGGAAGATAGTATAGGATAGAGGATAGGATAGGATAGAGGATAGGATACGATAGAGGATAGGATAGAGGATAGGATAGGATGGATGATAGGATAGAGGATAGGATAGAGGATTGGATAGGATAGAGGATAGTATAGGATGGAAGATAGTATAGGATAGAGGATAGGATAGGATAGAGGATAGGATACGATAGAGGATAGGACAGAGGATAGGATAGAGGATAAGATAGGATAGAGGATAGTATAGGATAGAGGATAGGATAGAATAGAGGATAGGGTAGGATAGAGGATAGGATAGGATAGAGGATAGGATAGAGGAAAGGATAGGAAAGTGGATTGGATAGGATGGATGATAGGATAGAGGATAGGATAGAGGATTGGATAGGATAGAGGATAGTATAGGATGGAAGGTAGGATAGGATAGAGGAAAGGATAGGATAGAGGATAGGATAGGATACAGGATAGGATAGGATACAGGATAGGATAGGATAGAGGATAGGATAGAGGATAGGATAGGATAGAGGATAGGATAGGATAGAGGATAGGATAGGATAGAGGATAGGATAGGATAGACGATAGGATAGAGGAAAGGATAGGAAAGTGGATAGGATAGGATGGATGATAGGATAGAGGATAGGATAGAGGATTGGATAGGATAGAGGATAGTATAGGATGGAAGGTAGGATAGGATAGAGGAAAGGATAGGATAGAGGATAGGATAGGATACAGGATACAATAGGATAGAGGATAGGATAGGATAGAGGATAGGATAAGGTAGAGGATAGGATAAGATGGAGGATAGGATAGGATAGATGATAGAATAGGATAGAGGATAGGATAGGATAGGATAGAGGATAGGATAGGATAGAGGATAGGATAGGATACAGGATAGGATAGGATACAGGATAGGATAGGATAGAGGATAGGATAGAGGATAGGATAGGATAGAGGATAGGATAGGATAGAGGATAGGATAGGATAGAGGATAGGATAGGATAGAGGATAGGATAGGATAGAGGATAGGATAGGATGGAAGATAGGATAGGATAGAGGATAGGATAGAGGATAGGATAGGATAGAGGATAGGATAGGATAGAGGATAGGATAGGATAGAGGATAGGATAGGATAGAGGATAGGATAGGATAGAGGAAAGGATAGGATAGAGGATAGGATAGGATAGAGGATAGGATAGGATACAGGATAGGATAGGATAGAGGATCGGATAGAGGATAGTATAGGATAGAGGATAGGGTAGGATAGAGGATAGGATAGGATAGAGGATAGGATAGGATAGAGGATAGGATAGGATAGAGGATAGGATACGATACAGGATAGGATGGGATAGAGGATAGGATAGGATAGAGGATAGGATAGAGGAAAGGATAGGAAAGTGGATAGGATAGGATGGATGATAGGATAGAGGATAGGATAGAGGATTGGATAGGATAGAGGATAGGATAGGATAGGATAGAGGATAGATTAGGATAGAGGATAGGATAGGATACAAGATAGGATAGGATACAGGATAGGATAGGATACAGGATAGGATAGGATAGAGGATAGGATAGGATAGAGGATAGGATAGGATAGAGGATAGGATAGGATAGAGGATAGGATAGGATACAGGATAGGATAGGATAGAGGATCGGATAGAGGATAGGATAGGATAGAGTATAGTATAGAATAGAGGATAGGATAAGATAGAGGATAGGATAGGATAGAGGATAGGATAGGATAGAGGATAGGATAGAGGAAAGGATAGGAAAGTGGATAGGATAGGATGGATGATAGGATAGAGGATAGGATAGAGGATTGGATAGGATAGAGGATAGTATAGGATGGAAGATAGTATAGGATAGAGGATAGGATAGGATAGAGGATAGGATACGATAGAGGATAGGATAGAGGATAGGATAGGATGGATGATAGGATAGAGGATAGGATAGAGGATTGGATAGGATAGAGGATAGTATAGGATGGAAGATAGTATAGGATAGAGGATAGGATAGGATAGAGGATAGGATACGATAGAGGATAGGACAGAGGATAGGATAGAGGATAAGATAGGATAGAGGATAGTATAGGATAGAGGATAGGATAGAATAGAGGATAGGGTAGGATAGAGGATAGGATAGGATAGAGGATAGGATAGGATAGACGATAGGATAGGGTAGAGGATAGGATAGTATAGAGGATAGGATAGGATAGAGGATAGGATAGGATAGAGGATAGGATAGGATAGAGGATAGGATAGGATGGAAGATAGGATAGGATAGAGGATAGGATAGAGGATAGGATAGGATAGAGGATAGGATAGAGGATAGGATAGGATAGAGGATAGGATAGGATAGAGGATAGGATAGGATAGAGGATAGGATAGAATAGAGGATAGGATAGGATGGAGGATAGGATAGGATAGAGGATAGGATAGGATAGGGGATAGGATACGATAGAGGATAGGATAGAGGATAGGATAGGATAGAGGATAGGATAGGATAGAGGATAGTATAGGATGCGATAGAGGATAGGATAGAGGATCAGATAGAGGATAGGATAGGATAGAGGATAGGATAGGATAGAGGATAGGATAGAGGAAAGGATAGGAAAGTGGATAGGATAGGATGGATGATAGGATAGAGGATACGATAGAGGATTGGATAGGATAGAGGATAGTATAGGATGGAAGGTAGGATAGGATAGAGGATAGGATAGGATAGAGGATAGGATAGGATAGAGGATAGGATAGGATAGAGGATAGGATAGGATAGGGGATAGGATAGGATAGAGGATATAATAGGATTGAGGAAAGGATAGGATAGAAGATAGGATAGGATAGAGGATAGGATAGGATAGAGGATAGGATAGAGGATAGGATAGAGGATAAAATAGGATAGATGATAGGATAGGATAGAGGATAGGATAGGATAGGATAGAGGATAGGATAGGATAGAGGATATGATAGGATAGGATAGAGGATCGGATAGAGGATAGGATAGGATACAGGATAGGATAGGATAGAGGATCGGATAGAGGATAGGATAGGATAGAGGATAGGATAGGATAGAGGAAAGGATAGGATAGAGGATAGGATAGGATAGAGGATAGGATAGGATACAGGATAGGATAGGATAGAGGATCGGATAGAGGATAGTATAGGATAGAGGATAGGATAGGATAGAGGAAAGGATAGGATAGAGGATAGGATAGGATAGAGGATAGGATAGGATAGAGGATAGGATAGGATAGAGGATAGTATAGGATAGAGGACAGGATAGGATAGAGGATAGGATAGGGTAGAGGATAGCATAGGATAGAGAATAGGATAGGACAGAGGATAGTATAGGATAGAGTATAGGATGGGATACAGGATAGGATAGGATAGAGGATAGGATAGAATAGAGGATAGGATAATATAGAGGATAGGATAGGATGGAGGATAGGATAGGATAGAGGATAGGGTAGGATAGAGGATAGGATAGGATAGCGGATAGGATAGGATAGAGGATAGGATAGGATAGAGGATAGGATAGGATACCGGATAGGATAGGATAGAGGATCGGATAGAGAATAGGATAGGATAGAGGATAGTATAGAATAGAGGATAGGATAAGTTAGAGGATAGGATAGGATAGAGGATAGGATAGGATAGAGGATAGGATAGAGGAAAGGATAGGAAAGTGGATAGGATAGAATGGATGATAGGATAGAGGATAGGATAGAGGATTGGATAGGATAGAGGATAGTATAGGATGGAATGTAGGATAGGATAGAGGATAGGATAGGATAGAGGATAGGATACGATAGAGGATAGGATAGAGGATAGGATAGGATAGAGGATAGGATAGGATAGAGGATAGTATAGGATACAGGATAGGATAGAATAGAGGATACGATAGGATGGAGGATAGGATAGGATAGAGGATAGGATAGGATAGAGGATAGGATAGGATAGGATAGAGGATAGGATAGGATAGAGGATAGGATAGGATAGAGGATAGGATAGGATAGAGGAAATGATAGGATAGAGGATAGGTTAGGATAGAGGATAGGATAGGAGAGAGGAAAGGATAGGATAGAGGATAGGATAGGATAGAGGATAGTATAGGATAGAGGATAGGATAGAATAGAGGATAGGATAGGATGGAGGATAGGATAGGATAGAGGATAGGATAGGATAGAGGATAGGATAGGATAGGATAGAGGATAGGATAGGATAGAGGATAGGATAGGATAGAGGAAATGATAGGATTGAGGATAGGTTAGGATACAGGATAGGATAGGATAGAGGATAGGATAGATGATAGGATAGAATAGAGGATAGGATAATATAGAGGATAGGATAGGATAGAGGATAGGATAGGATAGAGGATAGGGTAGGATAGAGGATAGGATAGAGGAGAGGATAGGATGGATGATAGGATAGAGGATAGGATAGAGGATTGGATAGGATAGAGGATAGTATAGGATGGAAGATAGTATAGGATAGTGGATAGGATAGGATAGAGGATAGGATACGATAGAGGATAGGACAGAGGATAGGATAGAGGATAGGATAGGATAGAGGATAGGATAGAGGATTGGATAGGATAGAGGATAGTATAGGATGGAAGATAGTATAGGATAGAGGATAGGATAGGATAGAGGATAGGATACGATAGAGGATAGGATAGAGGATAGGATAGGATGGATGATAGGATAGAGGATAGGATAGAGGATTGGATAGGATAGAGGATAGTATAGGATGGAAGATAGTATAGGATAGAGGATAGGATAGGATAGAGGATAGGATACGATAGAGGATAGGACAGAGGATAGGATAGAGGATAGGATAGGATAGAGGATAGTATAGGATAGAGGATAGGATAGAATAGAGGATAGGGTAGGATAGAGGATAGGATAGGATAGAGGATAGGATAGACGAAAGGATAGGAAAGTGGATAGGATAGGATGGATGATAGGATAGAGGATAGGATAGAGGATTGGATAGGATAGAGGATAGTATAGGATCGAAGGTAGGATAGGATAGAGGAAAGGATAGGATAGAGGATAGGATAGGATACAGGATACAATAGGATAGAGGATAGGATAGGATAGAGGATAGGATAAGGTAGAGGATAGGATAAGATGGAGGATAGGATAGGATAGATGATAGAATAGGATAGAGGATAGGATAGGATAGGATAGAGGATAGGATAGGATAGAGGATAGGATAGGATACAGGATAGGATAGGATACAGGATAGGATAGGATACAGGATAGGATAGGATAGAGGATAGGATAGAGGATAGGATAGGATGGAGGATAGGATAGGATAGAGGATAGGATAGGATAGAGGATAGGATAGGATAGACGATAGGATAGGGTAGAGGATAGGATAGTATAGAGGATAGGATAGGATAGAGGATAGGATAGGATAGAGGATAGGATAGGATAGAGGATAGTATAGGATGGAAGGTAGGATAGGATAGAGGATAGGATAGGATAGAGGATAGGATACGATAGAGGATAGGATAGAGGATAGGATAGGATAGAGGATAGGATAGGATAGAGGATAGGATAGAGGAAAGGATAGGAAAGTGGATAGGATAGGAAGGATGATAGGATAGAGGATAGGATAGAGGATTGGATAGGATAGAGGATAGTATAGGATGGAAGATAGTATAGGATAGAGGATAGGATAGGATAGAGGATAGGATACGATAGAGGATAGGATAGAGGATAGGATAGGATGGATGATAGGATAGAGGATAGGATAGAGGATTGGATAGGATAGAGGATAGTATAGGATGGAAGATAGTATAGGATAGAGGATAGGATAGGATAGAGGATAGGATACGATAGAGGATAGGACAGAGGATAGGATAGAGGATAAGATAGGATAGAGGATAGTATAGGATAGAGGATAGGATAGAATAGAGGATAGGGTAGGATAGAGGATAGGATAGGATAGAGGATAGGATAGAGGAAAGGATAGGAAAGTGGATTGGATAGGATGGATGATAGGATAGAGGATAGGATAGAGGATTGGATAGGATAGAGGATAGTATAGGATGGAAGGTAGGATAGGATAGAGGAAAGGATAGGATAGAGGATAGGATAGGATACAGGATAGGATAGGATACAGGATAGGATAGGATAGAGGATAGGATAGAGGATAGGATAGGATAGAGGATAGGATAGGATAGAGGATAGGATAGGATAGAGGATAGGATAGGATAGAGGATAGGATAGGATAGACGATAGGATAGAGGAAAGGATAGGAAAGTGGATAGGATAGGATGGATGATAGGATAGAGGATAGGATAGAGGATTGGATAGGATAGAGGATAGTATAGGATGGAAGGTAGGATAGGATAGAGGAAAGGATAGGATAGAGGATAGGATAGGATACAGGATACAATAGGATAGAGGATAGGATAGGATAGAGGATAGGATAAGGTAGAGGATGGGATAAGATGGAGGATAGGATAGGATAGATGATAGAATAGGATAGAGGATAGGATAGGATAGGATAGAGGATAGGATAGGATAGAGGATAGGATAGGATACAGGATAGGATAGGATACAGGATAGGATAGGATAGAGGATAGGATAGAGGATAGGATAGGATAGAGGATAGGATAGGATAGAGGATAGGATAGGATAGAGGATAGGATAGGATAGAGGATAGGATAGGATAGACGATAGGATAGGGTAGAGGATAGGATAGTATAGAGGATAGGATAGGATAGAGGATAGGATAGGATAGAGGATAGGATAGGATAGAGGATAGGATAGGATGGAAGATAGGATAGGATAGAGGATAGGATAGAGGATAGGATAGGATAGAGGATAGGATAGAGGATAGGATAGGATAGAGGATAGGATAGGATAGAGGATAGGATAGGATAGAGGATAGGATAGGATAGAGGAAAGGATAGGATAGAGGATAGGATAGGATAGAGGATAGGATAGGATACAGGATAGGATAGGATAGAGGATCGGATAGAGGATAGTATAGGATAGAGGATAGGGTAGGATAGAGGATAGGATAGGATAGAGGATAGGATAGGATAGAGGATAGGATAGGATAGAGGATAGGATACGATACAGGATAGGATAGGATAGAGGATAGGATAGGATAGAGGATAGGATAGAGGAAAGGATAGGAAAGTGGATAGGATAGGATGGATGATAGGATAGAGGATAGGATAGAGGATTGGATAGGATAGAGGATAGGATAGGATAGGATAGAGGATAGATTAGGATAGAGGATAGGATAGGATACAAGATAGGATAGGATACAGGATAGGATAGGATACAGGATAGGATAGGATAGAGGATAGGATAGGATAGAGGATAGGATAGGATAGAGGATAGGATAGGATAGAGGATAGGATAGGATACAGGATAGGATAGGATAGAGGATCGGATAGAGGATAGGATAGGATAGAGGATAGTATAGAATAGAGGATAGGATAAGATAGAGGATAGGATAGGATAGAGGATAGGATAGGATAGAGGATAGGATAGAGGAAAGGATAGGAAAGTGGATAGGATAGGAGGGATGATAGGATAGAGGATAGGATAGAGGATTGGATAGGATAGAGGATAGTATAGGATGGAAGGTAGGATAGGATAGAGGATAGGATAGGATAGAGGATAGGATACGATAGAGGATAGGATAGAGGATAGGATAGGATAGAGGATAGGATAGGATAGAGGATAGGATAGAGGAAAGGATAGGAAAGTGGATAGGATAGGATGGATGATAGGATAGAGGATAGGATAGAGGATTGGATAGGATAGAGGATAGTATAGGATGGAAGATAGTATAGGATAGAGGATAGGATAGGATAGAGGATAGGATACGATAGAGGATAGGATAGAGGATAGGATAGGATGGATGATAGGATAGAGGATAGGATAGAGGATTGGATAGGATAGAGGATAGTATAGGATGGAAGATAGTATAGGATAGAGGATAGGATAGGATAGAGGATAGGATACGATAGAGGATAGGACAGAGGATAGGATAGAGGATAAGATAGGATAGAGGATAGTATAGGATAGAGGATAGGATAGGGTAGAGGATAGGATAGTATAGAGGATAGGATAGGATAGAGGATAGGATAGGATAGAGGATAGGATAGGATAGAGGATAGGATAGGATGGAAGATAGGATAGGATAGAGGATAGGATAGAGGATAGGATAGGATAGAGGATAGGATAGAGGATAGGATAGGATAGAGGATAGGATAGGATAGAGGATAGGATAGAATAGAGGATAGGATAGGATGGAGGATAGGATAGGATAGAGGATAGGATAGGATAGGGGATAGGATACGATAGAGGATAGGATAGAGGATAGGATAGGATAGAGGATAGGATAGGATAGAGGATAGTATAGGATACGATAGAGGATAGGATAGAGGATCAGATAGAGGATAGGATAGGATAGAGGATAGGATAGGATAGAGGATAGGATAGAGGAAAGGATAGGAAAGTGGATAGGATAGGATGGATGATAGGATAGAGGATACGATAGAGGATTGGATAGGATAGAGGATAGTATAGGATGGAAGGTAGGATAGGATAGAGGATAGGATAGGATAGAGGATAGGATAGGATAGAGGATAGGATAGGATAGAGGATAGGATAGGATAGGGGATAGGATAGGATAGAGGATATAATAGGATTGAGGAAAGGATAGGATAGAAGATAGGATAGGATAGAGGATAGGATAGGATAGAGGATAGGATAGAGGATAGGATAGAAGATAGGATAGGATAGAGGATAGGATAGGATAGAGGATAGGATAGAGGATAGGATAGAGGATAAAATAGGATAGATGATAGGATAGGATAGAGGATAGGATAGGATAGGATAGAGGATAGGATAGGATAGAGGATATGATAGGATAGAGGATAGGATAGGATAGAGGATAGGATAGGATACAGGATAGGATAGGATAGAGGATCGGATAGAGGATAGGATAGGATAGAGGATAGGATAGGATAGAGGAAAGGATAGGATAGAGGATAGGATAGGATAGAGGATAGGATAGGATACAGGATAGGATAGGATAGAGGATCGGATAGAGGATAGTATAGGATAGAGGATAGGATAGGAAAGAGGAAAGGATAGGATAGAGGATAGGATAGGATAGAGGATAGGATAGGATAGAGGATAGGATAGGATAGAGGATAGTATAGGATAGAGGACAGGATAGAGGATAGGATAGGATAGAGGATAGGATAGGATAGAGGATAGGATAGGATAGAGGATAGGATAGGATAGACGATAGGATAGGGTAGAGGATAGGATAGTATAGAGGATAGGATAGGATAGAGGATAGGATAGGATAGAGGATAGGATAGGATAGAGGATAGGATAGGATGGAAGATAGGATAGGATAGAGGATAGGATAGAGGATAGGATAGGATAGAGGATAGGATAGAGGATAGGATAGGATAGAGGATAGGATAGGATAGAGGATAGGATAGGATAGAGGATAGGATAGGATAGAGGAAAGGATAGGATAGAGGATAGGATAGGATAGAGGATAGGATAGGATACAGGATAGGATAGGATAGAGGATCGGATAGAGGATAGTATAGGATAGAGGATAGGGTAGGATAGAGGATAGGATAGGATAGAGGATAGGATAGGATAGAGGATAGGATAGGATAGAGGATAGGATACGATACAGGATAGGATAGGATAGAGGATAGGATAGGATAGAGGATAGGATAGAGGAAAGGATAGGAAAGTGGATAGGATAGGATGGATGATAGGATAGAGGATAGGATAGAGGATTGGATAGGATAGAGGATAGGATAGGATAGGATAGAGGATAGATTAGGATAGAGGATAGGATAGGATACAAGATAGGATAGGATACAGGATAGGATAGGATACAGGATAGGATAGGATAGAGGATAGGATAGGATAGAGGATAGGATAGGATAGAGGATAGGATAGGATAGAGGATAGGATAGGATACAGGATAGGATAGGATAGAGGATCGGATAGAGGATAGGATAGGATAGAGGATAGTATAGAATAGAGGATAGGATAAGATAGAGGATAGGATAGGATAGAGGATAGGATAGAGGAAAGGATAGGAAAGTGGATAGGATAGGAGGGATGATAGGATAGAGGATAGGATAGAGGATTGGATAGGATAGAGGATAGTATAGGATGGAAGGTAGGATAGGATAGAGGATAGGATAGGATAGAGGATAGGATACGATAGAGGATAGGATAGAGGATAGGATAGGATAGAGGATAGGATAGGATAGAGGATAGGATAGAGGAAAGGATAGGAAAGTGGATAGGATAGGATGGATGATAGGATAGAGGATAGGATAGAGGATTGGATAGGATAGAGGATAGTATAGGATGGAAGATAGTATAGGATAGAGGATAGGATAGGATAGAGGATAGGATACGATAGAGGATAGGATAGAGGATAGGATAGGATGGATGATAGGATAGAGGATAGGATAGAGGATTGGATAGGATAGAGGATAGTATAGGATGGAAGATAGTATAGGATAGAGGATAGGATAGGATAGAGGATAGGATAGTATAGAGGATAGGATAGGATAGAGGATAGGATAGGATAGAGGATAGGATAGGATAGAGGATAGGATAGGATGGAAGATAGGATAGGATAGAGGATAGGATAGAGGATAGGATAGGATAGAGGATAGGATAGAGGATAGGATAGGATAGAGGATAGGATAGGATAGAGGATAGGATAGGATAGAGGATAGGATAGAATAGAGGATAGGATAGGATGGAGGATAGGATAGGATAGAGGATAGGATAGGATAGGGGATAGGATACGATAGAGGATAGGATAGAGGATAGGATAGGATAGAGGATAGGATAGGATAGAGGATAGGATAGGATAGAGGATAGGATAGGATAGAGGATAGTATAGGATACGATAGAGGATAGGATAGAGGATCAGATAGAGGATAGGATAGGATAGAGGATAGGATAGGATAGAGGATAGGATAGAGGAAAGGATAGGAAAGTGGATAGGATAGGATGGATGATAGGATAGAGGATACGATAGAGGATTGGATAGGATAGAGGATAGTATAGGATGGAAGGTAGGATAGGATAGAGGATAGGATAGGATAGAGGATAGGATAGGATAGAGGATAGGATAGGATAGAGGATAGGATAGGATAGGGGATAGGATAGGATAGAGGATATAATAGGATTGAGGAAAGGATAGGATAGAAGATAGGATAGGATAGAGGATAGGATAGGATAGAGGATAGGATAGAGGATAGGATAGAGGATAAAATAGGATAGATGATAGGATAGGATAGAGGATAGGATAGGATAGGATAGAGGATAGGATAGGATAGAGGATATGATAGGATAGAGGATAGGATAGGATAGAGGATAGGATAGGATACAGGATAGGAAAGGATAGAGGATCGGATAGAGGATAGGATAGGATAGAGGATAGGATAGGATAGAGGAAAGGATAGGATAGAGGATAGGATAGGATAGAGGATAGGATAGGATACAGGATAGGATAGGATAGAGGATCGGATAGAGGATAGTATAGGATAGAGGATAGGATAGGATAGAGGAAAGGATAGGATAGAGGATAGGATAGGATAGAGGATAGGATAGGATAGAGGATAGGATAGGATAGAGGATAGTATAGGATAGAGGACAGGATAGGATAGAGGATAGGATAGGGTAGAGGATAGCATAGGATAGAGAATAGGATAGGACAGAGGATAGTATAGGATAGAGTATAGGATGGGATACAGGATAGGATAGGATAGAGGATAGGATAGAATAGAGGATAGGATAATATAGAGGATAGGATAGGATGGAGGATAGGATAGGATAGAGGATAGGGTAGGATAGAGGATAGGATAGGATAGCGGATAGGATAGGATAGAGGATAGGATAGGATAGAGGATAGGATAGGATACCGGATAGGATAGGATAGAGGATCGGATAGAGAATAGGATAGGATAGAGGATAGTATAGAATAGAGGATAGGATAAGTTAGAGGATAGGATAGGATAGAGGATAGGATAGGATAGAGGATAGGATAGAGGAAAGGATAGGAAAGTGGATAGGATAGAATGGATGATAGGATAGAGGATAGGATAGAGGATTGGATAGGATAGAGGATAGTATAGGATGGAATGTAGGATAGGATAGAGGATAGGATAGGATAGAGGATAGGATACGATAGAGGATAGGATAGAGGATAGGATAGGATAGAGGATAGGATAGGATAGAGGATAGTATAGGATAGAGGATAGGATAGAATAGAGGATAGGATAGGATGGAGGATAGGATAGGATAGAGGATAGGATAGGATAGAGGATAGGATAGGATAGGATAGAGGATAGGATAGGATAGAGGATAGGATAGGATAGAGGATAGGATAGGATAGAGGAAATGATAGGATAGAGGATAGGTTAGGATAGAGGATAGGATAGGAGAGAGGAAAGGATAGGATAGAGGATAGGATAGGATAGAGGATAGTATAGGATAGAGGATAGGATAGAATAGAGGATAGGATAGGATGGAGGATAGGATAGGATAGAGGATAGGATAGGATAGAGGATAGGATAGGATAGGATAGAGGATAGGATAGGATAGAGGATAGGATAGGATAGAGGATAGGATAGGATAGAGGAAATGATAGGATAGAGGATAGGATAGGATGGATGATAGGATAGAGGATAGGATAGAGGATTGGATAGGATAGAGGATAGTATAGGATGGAAGATAGTATAGGATAGTGGATAGGATAGGATAGAGGATAGGATACGATAGAGGATAGGACAGAGGATAGGATAGAGGATAGGATAGAGGATTGGATAGGATAGAGGATAGTATAGGATGGAAGATAGTATAGGATAGAGGATAGGATAGGATAGAGGATAGGATACGATAGAGGATAGGATAGAGGATAGGATAGGATGGATGATAGGATAGAGGATAGGATAGAGGATTGGATAGGATAGAGGATAGTATAGGATGGAAGATAGTATAGGATAGAGGATAGGATAGGATAGAGGATAGGATACGATAGAGGATAGGACAGAGGATAGGATAGAGGATAGGATAGGATAGAGGATAGTATAGGATAGAGGATAGGATAGAATAGAGGATAGGGTAGGATAGAGGATAGGATAGGATAGAGGATAGGATAGACGAAAGGATAGGAAAGTGGATAGGATAGGATGGATGATAGGATAGAGGATAGGATAGAGGATTGGATAGGATAGAGGATAGTATAGGATGGAAGGTAGGATAGGATAGAGGAAAGGATAGGATAGAGGATAGGATAGGATACAGGATACAATAGGATAGAGGATAGGATAGGATAGAGGATAGGATAAGGTAGAGGATAGGATAAGATGGAGGATAGGATAGGATAGATGATAGAATAGGATAGAGGATAGGATAGGATAGGATAGAGGATAGGATAGGATAGAGGATAGGATAGGATACAGGATAGGATAGGATACAGGATAGGATAGGATACAGGATAGGATAGGATAGAGGATAGGATAGAGGATAGGATAGGATGGAGGATAGGATAGGATAGAGGATAGGATAGGATAGAGGATAGGATAGGATAGACGATAGGATAGGGTAGAGGATAGGATAGTATAGAGGATAGGATAGGATAGAGGATAGGATAGGATAGAGGATAGGATAGGATACAGGATACAATAGGATAGAGGATAGGATAGGATGGAAGATAGGATAGGATAGAGGATAGGACAGAGGATAGGATAGGATAGAGGATAGGATAGAGGATAGGATAGGATAGAGGATAGGATAGGATAGAGGATAGGATAGGATAGAGGATAGGATAGAATAGAGGATAGGATAGGATGGAGGATAGGATAGGATAGAGGATAGGATAGGATACAGGATAGGATAGGATAGAGGATAGGATAGATGATAGGATAGAATAGAGGATAGGATAATATAGAGGATAGGATAGGATAGAGGATAGGATAGGATAGAGGATAGGGTAGGATAGAGGATAGGGTAGGATAGAGGATAGGATAGGATAGAGGATAGGATAGAGGAAAGGATAGGAAAGTGGATAGGATAGGATGGATGATACGATAGAGGATAGGATAGAGGATTGGATATGATAGAGGATAGGATAGAGGATAGGATAGAGAATAGGATAGAGGAAAGGATAGGATAGAGGATAGGATAGGATAGAGGATAGGATAGGATAGAGGAAAGGATAGAGGATAGGATAAGGTAGAGGATAGTATAGAATAGAGGATAGGATAAGATAGAGGATAGGATAGTATAGAGGATAGGATAGAATAGAGGATAGGATAGGATGGAGGATAGGATAGGATAGAAAATAGGATAGGACAGAGGATAGTATAGGATAGAGTATAGGATGGGATACAGGATAGGATAGGATAGAGGATAGGATAGATGATAGGATAGAATAGAGGATAGGATAATATAGAGGATAGGATAGGATAGAGGATAGGATAGGATAGAGGATAGGGTAGGATAGAGGATAGGATAGGATAGAGGATAGGATAGAGGAAAGGATAGGAAAGTGGATAGGATAGGATGGATGATACGATAGAGGATAGGATAGAGGATTGGATATGATAGAGGATAGGATAGAGGATAGGATAGAGAATAGGATAGAGGAAAGGATAGGAAAGTGGATAGGATAGGATGGATGATAGGATAGAGGATAGGATAGGATGGAGGATAGGATAGGATAGAGGATAGGATAAGATAGAGGATAGGATAGGATAGGATAGAGGATAGGATAGGATACAGGATAGGATAGGATAGAGGATCGGATAGAGGATAGGATAGGATAGAGGATAGGATAGGATAGAGGAAAGGATAGGATAGAGGATAGGATAGGATGGAGGATAGGATAGGATAGAGGATAGGATAGGATAGGGGATAGGATACGATAGAGGATAGGATAGAGGATAGGATAGGATAGAGGATAGTATAGGATACGATAGAGGATAGGATAGAGGATCAGATAGAGGATAGGATAGGATAGAGGATAGGATAGGATAGAGGATAGGATAGAGGATAGGATAGAGGATAAAATAGGATAGATGATAGGATAGGATAGAGGATAGGATAGGATAGGATAGAGGATAGGATAGGATAGAGGATATGATAGGATAGAGGATAGGATAGGATAGAGGATAGGATAGGATACAGGATAGGAAAGGATAGAGGATCGGATAGAGGATAGGATAGGATAGAGGATAGGATAGGATAGAGGAAAGGATAGGATAGAGGATAGGATAGGATAGAGGATAGGATAGGATACAGGATAGGATAGGATAGAGGATCGGATAGAGGATAGTATAGGATAGAGGATAGGATAGGATAGAGGAAAGGATAGGATAGAGGATAGGATAGGATAGAGGATAGGATAGGATAGAGGATAGGATAGGATAGAGGATAGTATAGGATAGAGGACAGGATAGGATAGAGGATAGGATAGGGTAGAGGATAGCATAGGATAGAGAATAGGATAGGACAGAGGATAGTATAGGATAGAGTATAGGATGGGATACAGGATAGGATAGGATAGAGGATAGGATAGAATAGAGGATAGGATAATATAGAGGATAGGATAGGATGGAGGATAGGATAGGATAGAGGATAGGGTAGGATAGAGGATAGGATAGGATAGCGGATAGGATAGGATAGAGGATAGGATAGGATAGAGGATAGGATAGGATACCGGATAGGATAGGATAGAGGATCGGATAGAGAATAGGATAGGATAGAGGATAGTATAGAATAGAGGATAGGATAAGTTAGAGGATAGGATAGGATAGAGGATAGGATAGGATAGAGGATAGGATAGAGGAAAGGATAGGAAAGTGGATAGGATAGAATGGATGATAGGATAGAGGATAGGATAGAGGATTGGATAGGATAGAGGATAGTATAGGATGGAATGTAGGATAGGATAGAGGATAGGATAGGATAGAGGATAGGATACGATAGAGGATAGGATAGAGGATAGGATAGGATAGAGGATAGGATAGGATAGAGGATAGTATAGGATAGAGGATAGGATAGAATAGAGGATAGGATAGGATGGAGGATAGGATAGGATAGAGGATAGGATAGGATAGAGGATAGGATAGGATAGGATAGAGGATAGGATAGGATAGAGGATAGGATAGGATAGAGGATAGGATAGGATAGAGGAAATGATAGGATAGAGGATAGGTTAGGATAGAGGATAGGATAGGAGAGAGGAAAGGATAGGATAGAGGATAGGATAGGATAGAGGATAGTATAGGATAGAGGATAGGATAGAATAGAGGATAGGATAGGATGGAGGATAGGATAGGATAGAGGATAGGATAGGATAGAGGATAGGATAGGATAGGATAGAGGATAGGATAGGATAGAGGATAGGATAGGATAGAGGATAGGATAGGATAGAGGAAATGATAGGATAGAGGATAGGATAGGATGGATGATAGGATAGAGGATAGGATAGAGGATTGGATAGGATAGAGGATAGTATAGGATGGAAGATAGTATAGGATAGTGGATAGGATAGGATAGAGGATAGGATACGATAGAGGATAGGACAGAGGATAGGATAGAGGATAGGATAGAGGATTGGATAGGATAGAGGATAGTATAGGATGGAAGATAGTATAGGATAGAGGATAGGATAGGATAGAGGATAGGATACGATAGAGGATAGGATAGAGGATAGGATAGGATGGATGATAGGATAGAGGATAGGATAGAGGATTGGATAGGATAGAGGATAGTATAGGATGGAAGATAGTATAGGATAGAGGATAGGATAGGATAGAGGATAGGATACGATAGAGGATAGGACAGAGGATAGGATAGAGGATAGGATAGGATAGAGGATAGTATAGGATAGAGGATAGGATAGAATAGAGGATAGGGTAGGATAGAGGATAGGATAGGATAGAGGATAGGATAGACGAAAGGATAGGAAAGTGGATAGGATAGGATGGATGATAGGATAGAGGATAGGATAGAGGATTGGATAGGATAGAGGATAGTATAGGATGGAAGGTAGGATAGGATAGAGGAAAGGATAGGATAGAGGATAGGATAGGATACAGGATACAATAGGATAGAGGATAGGATAGGATAGAGGATAGGATAAGGTAGAGGATAGGATAAGATGGAGGATAGGATAGGATAGATGATAGAATAGGATAGAGGATAGGATAGGATAGGATAGAGGATAGGATAGGATAGAGGATAGGATAGGATACAGGATAGGATAGGATACAGGATAGGATAGGATACAGGATAGGATAGGATAGAGGATAGGATAGAGGATAGGATAGGATGGAGGATAGGATAGGATAGAGGATAGGATAGGATAGAGGATAGGATAGGATAGAGGAAAGGATAGGATAGAGGATAGGATAGGATGGAGGATAGGATAGGATAGAGGATAGGATAGGATAGGGGATAGGATACGATAGAGGATAGGATAGAGGATAGGATAGGATAGAGGATAGTATAGGATACGATAGAGGATAGGATAGAGGATCAGATAGAGGATAGGATAGGATAGAGGATAGGATAGGATAGAGGATAGGATAGAGGATAGGATAGAGGATAAAATAGGATAGATGATAGGATAGGATAGAGGATAGGATAGGATAGGATAGAGGATAGGATAGGATAGAGGATATGATAGGATAGAGGATAGGATAGGATAGAGGATAGGATAGGATACAGGATAGGAAAGGATAGAGGATCGGATAGAGGATAGGATAGGATAGAGGATAGGATAGGATAGAGGAAAGGATAGGATAGAGGATAGGATAGGATAGAGGATAGGATAGGATACAGGATAGGATAGGATAGAGGATCGGATAGAGGATAGTATAGGATAGAGGATAGGATAGGATAGAGGAAAGGATAGGATAGAGGATAGGATAGGATAGAGGATAGGATAGGATAGAGGATAGGATAGGATAGAGGATAGTATAGGATAGAGGACAGGATAGGATAGAGGATAGGATAGGGTAGAGGATAGCATAGGATAGAGAATAGGATAGGACAGAGGATAGTATAGGATAGAGTATAGGATGGGATACAGGATAGGATAGGATAGAGGATAGGATAGAATAGAGGATAGGATAATATAGAGGATAGGATAGGATGGAGGATAGGATAGGATAGAGGATAGGGTAGGATAGAGGATAGGATAGGATAGCGGATAGGATAGGATAGAGGATAGGATAGGATAGAGGATAGGATAGGATACCGGATAGGATAGGATAGAGGATCGGATAGAGAATAGGATAGGATAGAGGATAGTATAGAATAGAGGATAGGATAAGTTAGAGGATAGGATAGGATAGAGGATAGGATAGGATAGAGGATAGGATAGAGGAAAGGATAGGAAAGTGGATAGGATAGAATGGATGATAGGATAGAGGATAGGATAGAGGATTGGATAGGATAGAGGATAGTATAGGATGGAATGTAGGATAGGATAGAGGATAGGATAGGATAGAGGATAGGATACGATAGAGGATAGGATAGAGGATAGGATAGGATAGAGGATAGGATAGGATAGAGGATAGTATAGGATAGAGGATAGGATAGAATAGAGGATAGGATAGGATGGAGGATAGGATAGGATAGAGGATAGGATAGGATAGAGGATAGGATAGGATAGGATAGAGGATAGGATAGGATAGAGGATAGGATAGGATAGAGGATAGGATAGGATAGAGGAAATGATAGGATAGAGGATAGGTTAGGATAGAGGATAGGATAGGAGAGAGGAAAGGATAGGATAGAGGATAGGATAGGATAGAGGATAGTATAGGATAGAGGATAGGATAGAATAGAGGATAGGATAGGATGGAGGATAGGATAGGATAGAGGATAGGATAGGATAGAGGATAGGATAGGATAGGATAGAGGATAGGATAGGATAGAGGATAGGATAGGATAGAGGATAGGATAGGATAGAGGAAATGATAGGATAGAGGATAGGATAGGATGGATGATAGGATAGAGGATAGGATAGAGGATTGGATAGGATAGAGGATAGTATAGGATGGAAGATAGTATAGGATAGTGGATAGGATAGGATAGAGGATAGGATACGATAGAGGATAGGACAGAGGATAGGATAGAGGATTGGATAGGATAGAGGATAGTATAGGATGGAAGATAGTATAGGATAGAGGATAGGATAGGATAGAGGATAGGATACGATAGAGGATAGGATAGAGGATAGGATAGGATGGATGATAGGATAGAGGATAGGATAGAGGATTGGATAGGATAGAGGATAGTATAGGATGGAAGATAGTATAGGATAGAGGATAGGATAGGATAGAGGATAGGATACGATAGAGGATAGGACAGAGGATAGGATAGAGGATAGGATAGGATAGAGGATAGTATAGGATAGAGGATAGGATAGAATAGAGGATAGGGTAGGATAGAGGATAGGATAGGATAGAGGATAGGATAGACGAAAGGATAGGAAAGTGGATAGGATAGGATGGATGATAGGATAGAGGATAGGATAGAGGATTGGATAGGATAGAGGATAGTATAGGATGGAAGGTAGGATAGGATAGAGGAAAGGATAGGATAGAGGATAGGATAGGATACAGGATACAATAGGATAGAGGATAGGATAGGATAGAGGATAGGATAAGGTAGAGGATAGGATAAGATGGAGGATAGGATAGGATAGATGATAGAATAGGATAGAGGATAGGATAGGATAGGATAGAGGATAGGATAGGATAGAGGATAGGATAGGATACAGGATAGGATAGGATACAGGATAGGATAGGATACAGGATAGGATAGGATAGAGGATAGGATAGAGGATAGGATAGGATGGAGGATAGGATAGGATAGAGGATAGGATAGGATAGAGGATAGGATAGGATAGACGATAGGATAGGGTAGAGGATAGGATAGTATAGAGGATAGGATAGGATAGAGGATAGGATAGGATAGAGGATAGGATAGGATACAGGATACAATAGGATAGAGGATAGGATAGGATGGAAGATAGGATAGGATAGAGGATAGGACAGAGGATAGGATAGGATAGAGGATAGGATAGAGGATAGGATAGGATAGAGGATAGGATAGGATAGAGGATAGGATAGGATAGAGGATAGGATAGAATAGAGGATAGGATAGGATGGAGGATAGGATAGGATAGAGGATAGGATAGGATACAGGATAGGATAGGATAGAGGATAGGATAGATGATAGGATAGAATAGAGGATAGGATAATATAGAGGATAGGATAGGATAGAGGATAGGATAGGATAGAGGATAGGGTAGGATAGAGGATAGGGTAGGATAGAGGATAGGATAGGATAGAGGATAGGATAGAGGAAAGGATAGGAAAGTGGATAGGATAGGATGGATGATACGATAGAGGATAGGATAGAGGATTGGATATGATAGAGGATAGGATAGAGGATAGGATAGAGAATAGGATAGAGGAAAGGATAGGATAGAGGATAGGATAGGATAGAGGATAGGATAGGATAGAGGAAAGGATAGAGGATAGGATAAGGTAGAGGATAGTATAGAATAGAGGATAGGATAAGATAGAGGATAGGATAGTATAGAGGATAGGATAGAATAGAGGATAGGATAGGATGGAGGATAGGATAGGATAGAAAATAGGATAGGACAGAGGATAGTATAGGATAGAGTATAGGATGGGATACAGGATAGGATAGGATAGAGGATAGGATAGATGATAGGATAGAATAGAGGATAGGATAATATAGAGGATAGGATAGGATAGAGGATAGGATAGGATAGAGGATAGGGTAGGATAGAGGATAGGATAGGATAGAGGATAGGATAGAGGAAAGGATAGGAAAGTGGATAGGATAGGATGGATGATACGATAGAGGATAGGATAGAGGATTGGATATGATAGAGGATAGGATAGAGGATAGGATAGAGAATAGGATAGAGGAAAGGATAGGAAAGTGGATAGGATAGGATGGATGATAGGATAGAGGATAGGATAGGATGGAGGATAGGATAGGATAGAGGATAGGATAAGATAGAGGATAGGATAGGATAGGATAGAGGATAGGATAGGATACAGGATAGGATAGGATAGAGGATCGGATAGAGGATAGGATAGGATAGAGGATAGGATAGGATAGAGGAAAGGATAGGATAGAGGATAGGATAGGATGGAGGATAGGATAGGATAGAGGATAGGATAGGATAGGGGATAGGATACGATAGAGGATAGGATAGAGGATAGGATAGGATAGAGGATAGTATAGGATACGATAGAGGATAGGATAGAGGATCAGATAGAGGATAGGATAGGATAGAGGATAGGATAGGGTAGAGGATAGGATAGTATAGAGGATAGGATAGGATAGAGGATAGGATAGGATAGAGGATAGGATAGGATAGAGGATAGGATAGGATGGAAGATAGGATAGGATAGAGGATAGGATAGAGAATAGGATAGGATAGAGGATAGGATAGAGGATAGGATAGGATAGAGGATAGGATAGGATAGAGGATAGGATAGGATAGAGGATAGGATAGGATAGAGGAAAGGATAGGATAGAGGATAGGATAGGATAGAGGATAGGATAGGATACAGGATAGGATAGGATAGAGGATCGGATAGAGGATAGTATAGGATAGAGGATAGGGTAGGATAGAGGATAGGATAGGATAGAGGATAGGATAGGATAGAGGATAGGATAGGATAGAGGATAGGATACGATACAGGATAGGATAGGATAGAGGATAGGATAGGATAGAGGATAGGATAGAGGAAAGGATAGGAAAGTGGATAGGATAGGATGGATGATAGGATAGAGGATAGGATAGAGGATTGGATAGGATAGAGGATAGGATAGGATAGGATAGAGGATAGATTAGGATAGAGGATAGGATAGGATACAAGATAGGATAGGATACAGGATAGGATAGGATACAGGATAGGATAGGATAGAGGATAGGATAGGATAGAGGATAGGATAGGATAGAGGATAGGATAGGATAGAGGATAGGATAGGATACAGGATAGGATAGGATAGAGGATCGGATAGAGGATAGGATAGGATAGAGGATAGTATAGAATAGAGGATAGGATAAGATAGAGGATAGGATAGGATAGAGGATAGGATAGGATAGAGGATAGGATAGAGGAAAGGATAGGAAAGTGGATAGGATAGGAGGGATGATAGGATAGAGGATAGGATAGAGGATTGGATAGGATAGAGGATAGTATAGGATGGAAGGTAGGATAGGATAGAGGATAGGATAGGATAGAGGATAGGATACGATAGAGGATAGGATAGAGGATAGGATAGGATAGAGGATAGGATAGGATAGAGGATAGGATAGAGGAAAGGATAGGAAAGTGGATAGGATAGGATGGATGATAGGATAGAGGATAGGATAGAGGATTGGATAGGATAGAGGATAGTATAGGATGGAAGATAGTATAGGATAGAGGATAGGATAGGATAGAGGATAGGATAGGATAGAGGATAGGATAGAGGATAGGATAGGATGGATGATAGGATAGAGGATAGGATAGAGGATTGGATAGGATAGAGGATAGTATAGGATGGAAGATAGTATAGGATAGAGGATAGGATAGGATAGAGGATAGGATACGATAGAGGATAGGACAGAGGATAGGATAGAGGATAAGATAGGATAGAGGATAGTATAGGATAGAGGATAGGATAGGGTAGAGGATAGGATAGTATAGAGGATAGGATAGGATAGAGGATAGGATAGGATAGAGGATAGGATAGGACAGAGGATAGGATAGGATGGAAGATAGGATAGGATAGAGGATAGGATAGAGGATAGGATAGGATAGAGGATAGGATAGAGGATAGGATAGGATAGAGGATAGGATAGGATAGAGGATAAAATAGGATAGATGATAGGATAGGATAGAGGATAGGATAGGATAGGATAGAGGATAGGATAGGATAGAGGATATGATAGGATAGAGGATAGGATAGGATAGAGGATAGGATAGGATACAGGATAGGATAGGATAGAGGATCGGATAGAGGATAGGATAGGATAGAGGATAGGATAGGATAGAGGAAAGGATAGGATAGAGGATAGGATAGGATAGAGGATAGGATAGGATACAGGATAGGATAGGATAGAGGATCGGATAGAGGATAGTATAGGATAGAGGATAGGATAGGAAAGAGGAAAGGATAGGATAGAGGATAGGATAGGATAGAGGATAGGATAGGATAGAGGATAGGATAGGATAGAGGATAGTATAGGATAGAGGACAGGATAGAGGATAGGATAGGATAGAGGATAGGATAGGATAGAGGATAGGATAGGATAGAGGATAGGATAGGATAGACGATAGGATAGGGTAGAGGATAGGATAGTATAGAGGATAGGATAGGATAGAGGATAGGATAGGATAGAGGATAGGATAGGATAGAGGATAGGATAGGATGGAAGATAGGATAGGATAGAGGATAGGATAGAGGATAGGATAGGATAGAGGATAGGATAGAGGATAGGATAGGATAGAGGATAGGATAGGATAGAGGATAGGATAGGATAGAGGATAGGATAGGATAGAGGAAAGGATAGGATAGAGGATAGGATAGGATAGAGGATAGGATAGGATACAGGATAGGATAGGATAGAGGATCGGATAGAGGATAGTATAGGATAGAGGATAGGGTAGGATAGAGGATAGGATAGGATAGAGGATAGGATAGGATAGAGGATAGGATAGGATAGAGGATAGGATACGATACAGGATAGGATAGGATAGAGGATAGGATAGGATAGAGGATAGGATAGAGGAAAGGATAGGAAAGTGGATAGGATAGGATGGATGATAGGATAGAGGATAGGATAGAGGATTGGATAGGATAGAGGATAGGATAGGATAGGATAGAGGATAGATTAGGATAGAGGATAGGATAGGATACAAGATAGGATAGGATACAGGATAGGATAGGATACAGGATAGGATAGGATAGAGGATAGGATAGGATAGAGGATAGGATAGGATAGAGGATAGGATAGGATAGAGGATAGGATAGGATACAGGATAGGATAGGATAGAGGATCGGATAGAGGATAGGATAGGATAGAGGATAGTATAGAATAGAGGATAGGATAAGATAGAGGATAGGATAGGATAGAGGATAGGATAGAGGAAAGGATAGGAAAGTGGATAGGATAGGAGGGATGATAGGATAGAGGATAGGATAGAGGATTGGATAGGATAGAGGATAGTATAGGATGGAAGGTAGGATAGGATAGAGGATAGGATAGGATAGAGGATAGGATACGATAGAGGATAGGATAGAGGATAGGATAGGATAGAGGATAGGATAGGATAGAGGATAGGATAGAGGAAAGGATAGGAAAGTGGATAGGATAGGATGGATGATAGGATAGAGGATAGGATAGAGGATTGGATAGGATAGAGGATAGTATAGGATGGAAGATAGTATAGGATAGAGGATAGGATAGGATAGAGGATAGGATACGATAGAGGATAGGATAGAGGATAGGATAGGATGGATGATAGGATAGAGGATAGGATAGAGGATTGGATAGGATAGAGGATAGTATAGGATGGAAGATAGTATAGGATAGAGGATAGGATAGGATAGAGGATAGGATACGATAGAGGATAGGACAGAGGATAGGATAGAGGATAAGATAGGATAGAGGATAGTATAGGATAGAGGATAGGATAGGGTAGAGGATAGGATAGTATAGAGGATAGGATAGGATAGAGGATAGGATAGGATAGAGGATAGGATAGGATAGAGGATAGGATAGGATGGAAGATAGGATAGGATAGAGGATAGGATAGAGGATAGGATAGGATAGAGGATAGGATAGAGGATAGGATAGGATAGAGGATAGGATAGGATAGAGGATAGGATAGGATGGAGGATAGGATAGAATAGAGGATAGGATAGGATGGAGGATAGGATAGGATAGAGGATAGGATAGGATAGGGGATAGGATACGATAGAGGATAGGATAGAGGATAGGATAGGATAGAGGATAGGATAGGATAGAGGATAGGATAGGATAGAGGATAGGATAGGATAGAGGATAGTATAGGATACGATAGAGGATAGGATAGAGGATCAGATAGAGGATAGGATAGGATAGAGGATAGGATAGGATAGAGGATAGGATAGAGGAAAGGATAGGAAAGTGGATAGGATAGGATGGATGATAGGATAGAGGATACGATAGAGGATTGGATAGGATAGAGGATAGTATAGGATGGAAGGTAGGATAGGATAGAGGATAGGATAGGATAGAGGATAGGATAGGATAGAGGATAGGATAGGATAGAGGATAGGATAGGATAGGGGATAGGATAGGATAGAGGATATAATAGGATTGAGGAAAGGATAGGATAGAAGATAGGATAGGATAGAGGATAGGATAGGATAGAGGATAGGATAGAGGATAGGATAGAGGATAAAATAGGATAGATGATAGGATAGGATAGAGGATAGGATAGGATAGGATAGAGGACAGGATAGGATAGAGGATATGATAGGATAGAGGATAGGATAGGATAGAGGATAGGATAGGATACAGGATAGGAAAGGATAGAGGATCGGATAGAGGATAGGATAGGATAGAGGATAGGATAGGATAGAGGAAAGGATAGGATAGAGGATAGGATAGGATAGAGGATAGGATAGGATACAGGATAGGATAGGATAGAGGATCGGATAGAGGATAGTATAGGATAGAGGATAGGATAGGATAGAGGAAAGGATAGGATAGAGGATAGGATAGGATAGAGGATAGGATAGGATAGAGGATAGGATAGGATAGAGGATAGTATAGGATAGAGGACAGGATAGGATAGAGGATAGGATAGGGTAGAGGATAGCATAGGATAGAGAATAGGATAGGACAGAGGATAGTATAGGATAGAGTATAGGATGGGATACAGGATAGGATAGGATAGAGGATAGGATAGAATAGAGGATAGGATAATATAGAGGATAGGATAGGATGGAGGATAGGATAGGATAGAGGATAGGGTAGGATAGAGGATAGGATAGGATAGCGGATAGGATAGGATAGAGGATAGGATAGGATAGAGGATAGGATAGGATACCGGATAGGATAGGATAGAGGATCGGATAGAGAATAGGATAGGATAGAGGATAGTATAGAATAGAGGATAGGATAAGTTAGAGGATAGGATAGGATAGAGGATAGGATAGGATAGAGGATAGGATAGAGGAAAGGATAGGAAAGTGGATAGGATAGAATGGATGATAGGATAGAGGATAGGATAGAGGATTGGATAGGATAGAGGATAGTATAGGATGGAATGTAGGATAGGATAGAGGATAGGATAGGATAGAGGATAGGATACGATAGAGGATAGGATAGAGGATAGGATAGGATAGAGGATAGGATAGGATAGAGGATAGTATAGGATAGAGGATAGGATAGAATAGAGGATAGGATAGGATGGAGGATAGGATAGGATAGAGGATAGGATAGGATAGAGGATAGGATAGGATAGGATAGAGGATAGGATAGGATAGAGGATAGGATAGGATAGAGGATAGGATAGGATAGAGGAAATGATAGGATAGAGGATAGGTTAGGATAGAGGATAGGATAGGAGAGAGGAAAGGATAGGATAGAGGATAGGATAGGATAGAGGATAGTATAGGATAGAGGATAGGATAGAATAGAGGATAGGATAGGATGGAGGATAGGATAGGATAGAGGATAGGATAGGATAGAGGATAGGATAGGATAGGATAGAGGATAGGATAGGATAGAGGATAGGATAGGATAGAGGAAATGATAGGATAGAGGATAGGATAGGATGGATGATAGGATAGAGGATAGGATAGAGGATTGGATAGGATAGAGGATAGTATAGGATGGAAGATAGTATAGGATAGTGGATAGGATAGGATAGAGGATAGGATACGATAGAGGATAGGACAGAGGATAGGATAGAGGATAGGATAGAGGATTGGATAGGATAGAGGATAGTATAGGATGGAAGATAGTATAGGATAGAGGATAGGATAGGATAGAGGATAGGATACGATAGAGGATAGGATAGAGGATAGGATAGGATGGATGATAGGATAGAGGATAGGATAGAGGATTGGATAGGATAGAGGATAGTATAGGATGGAAGATAGTATAGGATAGAGGATAGGATAGGATAGAGGATAGGATACGATAGAGGATAGGACAGAGGATAGGATAGAGGATAGGATAGGATAGAGGATAGTATAGGATAGAGGATAGGATAGAATAGAGGATAGGGTAGGATAGAGGATAGGATAGGATAGAGGATAGGATAGACGAAAGGATAGGAAAGTGGATAGGATAGGATGGATGATAGGATAGAGGATAGGATAGAGGATTGGATAGGATAGAGGATAGTATAGGATGGAAGGTAGGATAGGATAGAGGAAAGGATAGGATAGAGGATAGGATAGGATACAGGATACAATAGGATAGAGGATAGGATAGGATAGAGGATAGGATAAGGTAGAGGATAGGATAAGATGGAGGATAGGATAGGATAGATGATAGAATAGGATAGAGGATAGGATAGGATAGGATAGAGGATAGGATAGGATAGAGGATAGGATAGGATACAGGATAGGATAGGATACAGGATAGGATAGGATACAGGATAGGATAGGATAGAGGATAGGATAGAGGATAGGATAGGATGGAGGATAGGATAGGATAGAGGATAGGATAGGATAGAGGATAGGATAGGATAGACGATAGGATAGGGTAGAGGATAGGATAGTATAGAGGATAGGATAGGATAGAGGATAGGATAGGATAGAGGATAGGATAGGATACAGGATACAATAGGATAGAGGATAGGATAGGATGGAAGATAGGATAGGATAGAGGATAGGACAGAGGATAGGATAGGATAGAGGATAGGATAGAGGATAGGATAGGATAGAGGATAGGATAGGATAGAGGATAGGATAGGATAGAGGATAGGATAGAATAGAGGATAGGATAGGATGGAGGATAGGATAGGATAGAGGATAGGATAGGATACAGGATAGGATAGGATAGAGGATAGGATAGATGATAGGATAGAATAGAGGATAGGATAATATAGAGGATAGGATAGGATAGAGGATAGGATAGGATAGAGGATAGGGTAGGATAGAGGATAGGGTAGGATAGAGGATAGGATAGGATAGAGGATAGGATAGAGGAAAGGATAGGAAAGTGGATAGGATAGGATGGATGATACGATAGAGGATAGGATAGAGGATTGGATATGATAGAGGATAGGATAGAGGATAGGATAGAGAATAGGATAGAGGAAAGGATAGGATAGAGGATAGGATAGGATAGAGGATAGGATAGGATAGAGGAAAGGATAGAGGATAGGATAAGGTAGAGGATAGTATAGAATAGAGGATAGGATAAGATAGAGGATAGGATAGTATAGAGGATAGGATAGAATAGAGGATAGGATAGGATGGAGGATAGGATAGGATAGAAAATAGGATAGGACAGAGGATAGTATAGGATAGAGTATAGGATGGGATACAGGATAGGATAGGATAGAGGATAGGATAGATGATAGGATAGAATAGAGGATAGGATAATATAGAGGATAGGATAGGATAGAGGATAGGATAGGATAGAGGATAGGGTAGGATAGAGGATAGGATAGGATAGAGGATAGGATAGAGGAAAGGATAGGAAAGTGGATAGGATAGGATGGATGATACGATAGAGGATAGGATAGAGGATTGGATATGATAGAGGATAGGATAGAGGATAGGATAGAGAATAGGATAGAGGAAAGGATAGGAAAGTGGATAGGATAGGATGGATGATAGGATAGAGGATAGGATAGGATGGAGGATAGGATAGGATAGAGGATAGGATAAGATAGAGGATAGGATAGGATAGGATAGAGGATAGGATAGGATACAGGATAGGATAGGATAGAGGATCGGATAGAGGATAGGATAGGATAGAGGATAGGATAGGATAGAGGAAAGGATAGGATAGAGGATAGGATAGGATGGAGGATAGGATAGGATAGAGGATAGGATAGGATAGGGGATAGGATACGATAGAGGATAGGATAGAGGATAGGATAGGATAGAGGATAGTATAGGATACGATAGAGGATAGGATAGAGGATCAGATAGAGGATAGGATAGGATAGAGGATAGGATAGGGTAGAGGATAGGATAGTATAGAGGATAGGATAGGATAGAGGATAGGATAGGATAGAGGATAGGATAGGATAGAGGATAGGATAGGATGGAAGATAGGATAGGATAGAGGATAGGATAGAGAATAGGATAGGATAGAGGATAGGATAGAGGATAGGATAGGATAGAGGATAGGATAGGATAGAGGATAGGATAGGATAGAGGATAGGATAGGATAGAGGAAAGGATAGGATAGAGGATAGGATAGGATAGAGGATAGGATAGGATACAGGATAGGATAGGATAGAGGATCGGATAGAGGATAGTATAGGATAGAGGATAGGGTAGGATAGAGGATAGGATAGGATAGAGGATAGGATAGGATAGAGGATAGGATAGGATAGAGGATAGGATACGATACAGGATAGGATAGGATAGAGGATAGGATAGGATAGAGGATAGGATAGAGGAAAGGATAGGAAAGTGGATAGGATAGGATGGATGATAGGATAGAGGATAGGATAGAGGATTGGATAGGATAGAGGATAGGATAGGATAGGATAGAGGATAGATTAGGATAGAGGATAGGATAGGATACAAGATAGGATAGGATACAGGATAGGATAGGATACAGGATAGGATAGGATAGAGGATAGGATAGGATAGAGGATAGGATAGGATAGAGGATAGGATAGGATAGAGGATAGGATAGGATACAGGATAGGATAGGATAGAGGATCGGATAGAGGATAGGATAGGATAGAGGATAGTATAGAATAGAGGATAGGATAAGATAGAGGATAGGATAGGATAGAGGATAGGATAGGATAGAGGATAGGATAGAGGAAAGGATAGGAAAGTGGATAGGATAGGAGGGATGATAGGATAGAGGATAGGATAGAGGATTGGATAGGATAGAGGATAGTATAGGATGGAAGGTAGGATAGGATAGAGGATAGGATAGGATAGAGGATAGGATACGATAGAGGATAGGATAGAGGATAGGATAGGATAGAGGATAGGATAGGATAGAGGATAGGATAGGATAGAGGATAGGATAGAGGAAAGGATAGGAAAGTGGATAGGATAGGATGGATGATAGGATAGAGGATAGGATAGAGGATTGGATAGGATAGAGGATAGTATAGGATGGAAGATAGTATAGGATAGAGGATAGGATAGGATAGAGGATAGGATAGGATAGAGGATAGGATAGAGGATAGGATAGGATGGATGATAGGATAGAGGATAGGATAGAGGATTGGATAGGATAGAGGATAGTATAGGATGGAAGATAGTATAGGATAGAGGATAGGATAGGATAGAGGATAGGATACGATAGAGGATAGGACAGAGGATAGGATAGAGGATAAGATAGGATAGAGGATAGTATAGGATAGAGGATAGGATAGGGTAGAGGATAGGATAGTATAGAGGATAGGATAGGATAGAGGATAGGATAGGATAGAGGATAGGATAGGACAGAGGATAGGATAGGATGGAAGATAGGATAGGATAGAGGATAGGATAGAGGATAGGATAGGATAGAGGATAGGATAGAGGATAGGATAGGATAGAGGATAGGATAGGATAGAGGATAGGATAGGATAGAGGATAGGATAGAATAGAGGATAGGATAGGATGGAGGATAGGATAGGATAGAGGATAGGATAGGATAGGGGATAGGATACGATAGAGAATAGGATAGAGGATAGGATAGGATAGAGGATAGGATAGGATAGAGGATAGTATAGGATACGATAGAGGATAGGATAGAGGATCAGATAGAGGATAGGATAGGATAGAGGATAGGATAGGATAGAGGATAGGATAGGATAGAGGATAGGATAGAGGAAAGGATAGGAAAGTGGATAGGATAGGATGGATGATAGGATAGAGGATACGATAGAGGATTGGATAGGATAGAGGATAGTATAGGATGGAAGGTAGGATAGGATAGAGGATAGGATAGGATAGAGGATAGGATAGGATAGAGGATAGGATAGGATAGAGGATAGGATAGGATAGGGGATAGGATAGGATAGAGGATATAATAGGATTGAGGAAAGGATAGGATAGAAGATAGGATAGGATAGAGGATAGGATAGGATAGAGGATAGGATAGAGGATAGGATAGAGGATAAAATAGGATAGATGATAGGATAGGATAGAGGATAGGATAGGATAGGATAGAGGATAGGATAGGATAGAGGATATGATAGGATAGAGGATAGGATAGGATAGAGGATAGGATAGGATACAGGATAGGAAAGGATAGAGGATCGGATAGAGGATAGGATAGGATAGAGGATAGGATAGGATAGAGGAAAGGATAGGATAGAGGATAGGATAGGATAGAGGATAGGATAGGATACAGGATAGGATAGGATAGAGGATCGGATAGAGGATAGTATAGGATAGAGGATAGGATAGGATAGAGGAAAGGATAGGATAGAGGATAGGATAGGATAGAGGATAGGATAGGATAGAGGATAGGATAGGATAGAGGATAGTATAGGATAGAGGACAGGATAGGATAGAGGATAGGATAGGGTAGAGGATAGCATAGGATAGAGAATAGGATAGGACAGAGGATAGTATAGGATAGAGTATAGGATGGGATACAGGATAGGATAGGATAGAGGATAGGATAGAATAGAGGATAGGATAATATAGAGGATAGGATAGGATGGAGGATAGGATAGGATAGAGGATAGGGTAGGATAGAGGATAGGATAGGATAGCGGATAGGATAGGATAGAGGATAGGATAGGATAGAGGATAGGATAGGATACCGGATAGGATAGGATAGAGGATCGGATAGAGAATAGGATAGGATAGAGGATAGTATAGAATAGAGGATAGGATAAGTTAGAGGATAGGATAGGATAGAGGATAGGATAGGATAGAGGATAGGATAGAGGAAAGGATAGGAAAGTGGATAGGATAGAATGGATGATAGGATAGAGGATAGGATAGAGGATTGGATAGGATAGAGGATAGTATAGGATGGAATGTAGGATAGGATAGAGGATAGGATAGGATAGAGGATAGGATACGATAGAGGATAGGATAGAGGATAGGATAGGATAGAGGATAGGATAGGATAGAGGATAGTATAGGATAGAGGATAGGATAGAATAGAGGATAGGATAGGATGGAGGATAGGATAGGATAGAGGATAGGATAGGATAGAGGATAGGATAGGATAGGATAGAGGATAGGATAGGATAGAGGATAGGATAGGATAGAGGATAGGATAGGATAGAGGAAATGATAGGATAGAGGATAGGTTAGGATAGAGGATAGGATAGGAGAGAGGAAAGGATAGGATAGAGGATAGGATAGGATAGAGGATAGTATAGGATAGAGGATAGGATAGAATAGAGGATAGGATAGGATGGAGGATAGGATAGGATAGAGGATAGGATAGGATAGAGGATAGGATAGGATAGGATAGAGGATAGGATAGGATAGAGGATAGGATAGGATAGAGGATAGGATAGGATAGAGGAAATGATAGGATAGAGGATAGGTTAGGATACAGGATAGGATAGGATAGAGGATAGGATAGATGATAGGATAGAATAGAGGATAGGATAATATAGAGGATAGGATAGGATAGAGGATAGGATAGGATAGAGGATAGGGTAGGATAGAGGATAGGATAGAGGATAGGATAGGATGGATGATAGGATAGAGGATAGGATAGAGGATTGGATAGGATAGAGGATAGTATAGGATGGAAGATAGTATAGGATAGTGGATAGGATAGGATAGAGGATAGGATACGATAGAGGATAGGACAGAGGATAGGATAGAGGATAGGATAGGATAGAGGATAGGATAGAGGATTGGATAGGATAGAGGATAGTATAGGATGGAAGATAGTATAGGATAGAGGATAGGATAGGATAGAGGATAGGATACGATAGAGGATAGGATAGAGGATAGGATAGGATGGATGATAGGATAGAGGATAGGATAGAGGATTGGATAGGATAGAGGATAGTATAGGATGGAAGATAGTATAGGATAGAGGATAGGATAGGATAGAGGATAGGATACGATAGAGGATAGGACAGAGGATAGGATAGAGGATAGGATAGGATAGAGGATAGTATAGGATAGAGGATAGGATAGAATAGAGGATAGGGTAGGATAGAGGATAGGATAGGATAGAGGATAGGATAGACGAAAGGATAGGAAAGTGGATAGGATAGGATGGATGATAGGATAGAGGATAGGATAGAGGATTGGATAGGATAGAGGATAGTATAGGATGGAAGGTAGGATAGGATAGAGGAAAGGATAGGATAGAGGATAGGATAGGATACAGGATACAATAGGATAGAGGATAGGATAGGATAGAGGATAGGATAAGGTAGAGGATAGGATAAGATGGAGGATAGGATAGGATAGATGATAGAATAGGATAGAGGATAGGATAGGATAGGATAGAGGATAGGATAGGATAGAGGATAGGATAGGATACAGGATAGGATAGGATACAGGATAGGATAGGATACAGGATAGGATAGGATAGAGGATAGGATAGAGGATAGGATAGGATGGAGGATAGGATAGGATAGAGGATAGGATAGGATAGAGGATAGGATAGGATAGACGATAGGATAGGGTAGAGGATAGGATAGTATAGAGGATAGGATAGGATAGAGGATAGGATAGGATAGAGGATAGGATAGGATACAGGATACAATAGGATAGAGGATAGGATAGGATGGAAGATAGGATAGGATAGAGGATAGGACAGAGGATAGGATAGGATAGAGGATAGGATAGAGGATAGGATAGGATAGAGGATAGGATAGGATAGAGGATAGGATAGGATAGAGGATAGGATAGAATAGAGGATAGGATAGGATGGAGGATAGGATAGGATAGAGGATAGGATAGGATACAGGATAGGATAGGATAGAGGATAGGATAGATGATAGGATAGAATAGAGGATAGGATAATATAGAGGATAGGATAGGATAGAGGATAGGATAGGATAGAGTATAAGGTAGGATAGAGGATAGGATAGGATAGAGGATAGGATAGGATAGAGGATAGGATAGGATAGAGGATAGGATAGGATAGAGGATCGGATAGAGGATAGGATAGGATAGAGGATAGTATAGAATAGAGGATAGGATAAGATAGAGGATAGGATAGGATAGAGGATAGCATGAGATAAAGGATAGGATAGGGTTGCGGATAGGATCGGATAGAAGATAGGATAGGATAGAGGATAGGATAGGATAGAGGATAAGATAGGATAGAGGATAGGATATAGGATAGGATAAGATAGAGGATAAGATAGGATAGAGGATAGGATAGGATAGAGGACAGGATAGGATAGAGGGTAGGATAGGATAGAGGATAGGATAGGATAGAGGATAGGATAGGATAGAGGATAGGATAGGATAGAGGATAGGATAGGATAGAGGATAGGATAGGATAGAGGATAGGATAGGATCCAGGATAGGATAGAATAGAGGATACGATATAGGATTGGATAGGATAGAGGATAGGATACGATAGAGGATAGGATAGGATAGAGGATAGGATATGATAGAGGATAGGATAGGATAGAGGATAGGATAGGATAGAGGATAGGATAGAGGATAGGATACGATAGAGGATAGGATAGGATAGAGAATAGGATATAGGATTGGATAGGATAGAGGATAGAATATGATAGAGAATAGGATAGGATAGAGGATATTATATGATAGAGGATAGGATAGGATAGAGGATAGGATAGGATAGAGTACAGGATAGGATAGAGAATAGGATAGGATAGAGGATAGGATAGGATAGAGAATAGGATAGGATAGAGGATAGGATACGATAGAGGATAGGATAGGATAGAGGATAGGATAGGATAAACGATAGGATAGGATAGAGGATAGGATAGGATAGAGGATAGGATAGGATAGAGGATAGGATAGGATAGAGAATAGGATAGGATAGAGGATAGTATAGGATAGAGGATAGGATAGGATAGAGGATAGGATAGGATAGAGAATAGGATATAGGATTGGATAGGACAGAGGATAGAATAGGATAGAGGATAGGATAGAGGATAGGATAGAGGATAGGATAGGATATAGGATTGTATAGGATAGCGGATAGGATAGGATAGATGATAGGATAGGATAGAAGATAGGTTATGATAGAGGATAGGATATAGGATTGGATAGAATAGAGGATAGGATAGAGGATAGGATAGGATAGAGGATAGGATATGATAGAGGACAGGATATAGGATTGGATAGAATAAAGGATAGGATAGAGGATAGGATAGGATAGAGGATAGGATATGATAGAGGGTAGGCTAGGGTAGAGGATAGGATAGGATAGAGGATAGGATAAAGGATAGGATACGATAGAGGATAGGATATGATAGAGGATAGGATAGGATAGAGGGTAGGATAGGATAGAGGATAGGATATGATAGAGGATAGGATATAGGATTGGATAGAATAGAGGATAGGATAGAGGATAGGATAGGATAGAGGATAGGATATGATAGAGGACAGGATATAGGATTGGATAGAATAAAGGATAGGATAGAGGATAGGATAGGATAGAGGATAGGATATGATAGAGGGTAGGATAGGATAGAGGATAGGGTAGAGGATAGAATAGAGAATAGGTTAGGATAGAGAATAGGAACGGATAGATGATATTATAGTTTAGAGGATCGGAAATGATAGAGTATACGATATTATAGAGGGTAGGATAGGATAGATCATAGGATAGGATAGAGGATAGGATAGACGATAGGATAGGATAGAGGATAGGATAGGATAGACGATAGGATAGGATAGAGGATAGGATAGGATAGACGATAGGATAGGATAGAGGATTGGATAGGATAGAGGATAGGAGAGGATAGAGGATACGATATAGGATTGGATAGGATAGAGGATAGGATAGGATAGAGGATAGAATAGGATAGAGAATAGGATAGGATATAGGATTGGATAGGATAGAGGATAGAATAGGATAGAGAATAGGATAGGATAGAGGATAGGATATGATACAGGATGGGATAGGATAGAGGGTAGGATAGGATAGAGTATAGGATAGGATACAGGATAGGATAGGATAGAGAATAGGATAGGATAGAGGATAGGATAGGATAGAAGATACGATATGATAGAGGATAGGATATAGGATTGGATAGGATAGAGGATAGGATAGGATAGAGGATAGGATAGGATAGAGGATAGGATAAAGGATAGGATACGATAGAGGATAGGATATGATAGAGAATAGGATATAGGATTGGATAGGATAGAGGATAGAATAGGATAGAGGATAGGATAGGATAGAGGATAGGATATGATCGAGGATAGGCTAGGGTAGAGGATAGGATAGGATAGAGGATAGGATAAAGGATAGGATACGATAGAGGATAGGATATGATAGAGGACAGGATATAGGATTGGATAGAATAAAGGATAGGATAGAGGATAGGATAGGATAGAGGATAGGATATGATAGAGGGTAGGCTAGGGTAGAGGATAGGATAGGATAGAGGATAGGATAAAGGATAGGATACGATAGAGGATAGGATATGATAGAGGATAGGATAGGATAGAGGGTAGGATAGGATAGAGGATAGGATATGATAGAGGATAGGATATAGGATTGGATAGAATAGAGGATAGGATAGAGGATAGGATAGGATAGAGGATAGGATATGATAGAGGACAGGATATAGGATTGGATAGAATAAAGGATAGGATAGAGGATAGGATAGGATAGAGGATAGGATATGATAGAGGGTAGGATAGGATAGAGGATAGGGTAGAGGATAGAATAGAGAATAGGTTAGGATAGAGAATAGGAACGGATAGATGATATTATAGTTTAGAGGATCGGAAATGATAGAGTATACGATATTATAGAGGGTAGGATAGGATAGATCATAGGATAGGATAGAGGATAGGATAGACGATAGGATAGGATAGAGGATAGGATAGGATAGACGATAGGATAGGATAGAGGATAGGATAGGATAGACGATAGGATAGGATAGAGGATTGGATAGGATAGAGGATAGGAGAGGATAGAGGATACGATATAGGATTGGATAGGATAGAGGATAGGATAGGATAGAGGATAGAATAGGATAGAGAATAGGATAGGATATAGGATTGGATAGGATAGAGGATAGAATAGGATAGAGAATAGGATAGGATAGAGGATAGGATATGATACAGGATGGGATAGGATAGAGGGTAGGATAGGATAGAGTATAAGATAGGATACAGGATAGGATAGGATAGAGAATAGGATAGGATAGAGGATAGGATAGGATAGAAGATACGATATGATAGAGGATAGGATATAGGATTGGATAGGATAGAGGATAGGATAGGATAGAGGATAGGATAGGATAGAGGATAGGATAAAGGATAGGATACGATAGAGGATAGGATATGATAGAGAATAGGATATAGGATTGGATAGGATAGAGGATAGAATAGGATAGAGGATAGGATAGGATAGAGGATAGGATATGATCGAGGATAGGCTAGGGTAGAGGATAGGATAGGATAGAGGATAGGATAAAGGATAGGATACGATAGAGGATAGGATATGATAGAGGATAGGATAGGGTAGAGAATAGGATATAGGATTGGATAGGATAGAGGATAGAATAGGATAGAGAATAGGATAGGATAGAGGATAGGATATGATACAGGATGGGATAGGATAGAGGATAGGATAGGATAGAGTATAGGATAGGATACAGGATATGATAGGATAGAGAATAGGATAGGATAGAGGATAGGATAGGATAGAGAATAGGATAGGATAGAGGATAGGATAGGATAGAGGAT
The DNA here is from genome assembly GCF_050948215.1 of Halictus rubicundus. Classification (NCBI taxonomy): domain Eukaryota; kingdom Metazoa; phylum Arthropoda; class Insecta; order Hymenoptera; family Halictidae; genus Halictus; species Halictus rubicundus. The sequence continues at coordinate 249,049 of NW_027488825.1, read as the reverse complement.
AGGATAGGATAGAGGATTGGATAGGATAGAGGATAGGAGAGGATAGAGGATACGATATAGGATTGGATAGGATAGAGGATAGGATAGGATAGAGGATAGGATAGGATAGAGAATAGGATAGGATAGAGGATAGGATAGGATAGAGGATAGGATAGGATAGAGGATAGGATATGATAGAGGATAGGATAGGATAGTGGATTGGATAGGATAGAGGATAGGATAGAGGATAGGATAGGATAGAGGATAGGATAGGAAAGAGGATAGGATAGGATAGAGGATAGGATAGGATAGAGGATAGGATAGGATCCAGGATAGGATAGAATAGAGGATACGATATAGGATTGGATAGGATAGAGGATAGGATACGATAGAGGATAGGATAGGATAGAGGATAGGATATGATAGAGGATAGGATAGGATAGAGGATAGGATAGGATAGAGGATAGGATAGAGGATAGGATACGATAGAGGATTGGATAGGATAGAGGATAGGATAGGATAGAGGATAGGATAGGATAGAGAATAGGATAGGATAGAGGATAGGATAGGATAGAGGATAGGATAGGATAGAGGATAGGATATGATAGAGGATAGGATAGGATAGTGGATTGGATAGGATAGAGGATAGGATAGAGGATAGGATAGGATAGAGGATAGGATAGGAAAGAGGATAGGATAGGATAGAGGATAGGATAGGATAGAGGATAGGATAGGATCCAGGATAGGATAGAATAGAGGATACGATATAGGATTGGATAGGATAGAGGATAGGATACGATAGAGGATAGGATAGGATAGAGGATAGGATATGATAGAGGATAGGATAGGATAGAGGATAGGATAGGATAGAGGATAGGATAGAGGATAGGATACGATAGAGGATAGGATAGGATAGAGAATAGGATACAGGATTGGATAGGATAGAGGATAGAATATGATAGAGAATAGGATAGGATAGAGGATATTATATGATAGAGGATAGGATAGGATAGAGGATAGGATAGGATAGAGTACAGGATAGGATAGAGAATAGGATAGGATAGAGGATAGGATAGGATAGAGAATAGGATAGGATAGAGGATAGGATACGATAGAGGATAGGATAGGATAGAGGATAGGATAGGATAAACCGTAGGATAGGATAGAGGATAGGATAGGATAGAGGATAGGATAGGATAGAGGATAGGATAGGATAGAGAATAGGATAGGATAGAGGATAGTATAGGATAGAGGATAGGATAGGATAGAGGATAGGATAGGATAGAGAATAGGATATAGGATTGGATAGGACAGAGGATAGAATAGGATAGAGGATAGGATAGAGGATAGGATAGAGGATAGGATAGAGGATAGGATAGGATATAGGATTGTATAGGATAGCGGATAGGATAGGATAGATGATAGGATAGGATAGAAGATAGGTTATGATAGAGGATAGGATATAGGATTGGATAGGATAGAGGATAGGATAGGATAGAGGATAGGATACGATAGAGAATAGGATAGGATACAGGATAGGATAGAATAGAGGATACGATATAGGATTGGATAGGATAGAGGATAGGATACGATAGAGGATAGGATAGGATAGAGAATAGGATATAGGATTGGATAGGATAGAGGATAGAATAGGATAGAGGATAGGATAGGATAGAGGATAGGATATGATAGAGGATAGGATAGGATAGAGGATAGGATAGGATAGAGGATAGGATATGATAGAGGATAGGATATAGGATTGGATAGTATAGAGGATAGGATAGAGGATAGGATAGGATAGAGGATAGGATATGATAGAGGACAGGATATAGGATTGGATAGAATAAAGGATAGGATAGAGGATAGGATAGGATAGAGGATAGGATATGATAGAGGGTAGGATAGGATAGAGGATAGGGTAGAGGATAGAATAGAGAATAGGTTAGGATAGAGAATAGGAACGGATAGATGATATTATAGTTTAGAGGATCGGAAATGATAGAGTATACGATATTATAGAGGGTAGGATAGGATAGATCATAGGATAGGATAGAGGATAGGACAGACGATAGGATAGGATAGAGGATAGGATAGGATAGAGGATAGGATAGGATAGAGAATAGGATAGGATAGAGGATAATATAGGATAGAGGATAGGATAGGATAGAGGATAGGATATGATAGTGGATAGGATAGGATAGTGGATTGGATAGGATAGAGGATAGGATAGAGGATAGGATAGGATAGAGGATAGGATAGGATAGAGGATAGGATAGGATAGAGGATAGGATAGGATAGAGGATAGGATAGGATAGAGGATAGGATAGGATAGAGGATAGGATAGGATAGAGGATAGGATAGGATAGAGGATAGGATAGGATACAGGATAGGATAGAATAGAGGATACGATATAGGATTGGATAGGATAGAGGATAGGATACGATAGAGGATAGGATAGGATAGAGAATAGGATATAAGATTGGATAGGATAGAGGATAGAATAGGATAGAGGATAGGATAGGATAGAGGATAGGATACGATAGAGGATAGGATAGGATAGAGGATAGGATAGGATAGAGGATAGGATAGAGGATGGGATACGATAGAGGATAGGATAGGATAGAGAATAGGATATAGGATTGGATAGGATAGAGGATAGAATATGATAGAGAATAGGATAGGATAGAGGATAGGATATGATAGAGGATAGGATAGGATAGAGGATAGGATAGGATAGAGAATAGGATAGGATAGAGGATAGGATAGGATAGAGAATAGGATAGGATAGAGGATAGGATAGGATAGAGGATAGGATACGATAGAGGATAGGATAGGATAGAGGATAGGATAGGATAAACGATAGGATAGGATAGAGGATAGGATAGGATAGAGGATAGGATAGGATAGAGGATAGGATAGGATAGTGGATTGGATAGGATAGAGGATAGGATACGATAGAGGATAGGATAGGATAGAGAATAGGATATAGGATTGGATAGGATAGAGGATAGAATAGGATAGAGGATAGGATAGGATAGAGGATAGGATAGGATAGAGGATAGGATAGGATAGAGAATAGGATAGGATGGAGGATAGTATAGGATAGAGGATAGGATAGGATAGAGGATAGGATAGGATAGAGAATAGGATATACGATTGGATAGGACAGAGGATAGAATAGGATAGAGGATAGGATAGAGGATAGGATAGAGGATAGGATAGGATATAGGATTGTATAGGATAGCGGATAAGATAGGATAGATGATAGGATAGGATAGAAGATAGGATATGATAGAGGATAGGATATAGGATTGGATAGGATAGAGGATAGGATAGGATAGAGGATAGGATATGATAGAGGATAGGATAGGATAGTGGATAGGATAGGATAGAGGATAGGATAGGATAGAGGATAGGATGGGATACAGGATAGGATACGATAGAGAATAGGATAGGATACAGGATAGGATAGAATAGAGGATACGATATGGGATTGGATAGGATAGAGGATAGGATACGATAGAGGATAGGATAGGATAGAGAATAGGATATAGGATTGGATAGGATAGAGGATAGAATAGGATAGAGGATAGGATAGGATAGAGGATAGGATATGATAGAGGATAGGATAGGATAGAGGATAGGATAGGATAGAGGATAGGATAGAGGATAGGATACGATAGAGGATAGGATAGGATGGAGAATAGGATATAGGATTGGATAGGATAGAGGATAGAATAGGATAGAGAATAGGATAGGATATGATAGAGGATGGGATAGGATAGAGGATAGGATAGGATAGAGTATAGGATAGGATACAGGATAGGATAGGATAGAGAATAGGATAGGATAGAGGATAGGATAGGATAGAGGATAGGATAGGATAGGATAGAGGATAGGATAGGATAGAGAATAGGATAGGATAGAGGATGGGATTGAGGATATATTATACGATAGAAGATAGGATAGGATAGAGGATAGAATAGGATAGAGGATCGGATAGGGGATTGGATAGGATAGAGGATAGGATAGGATAGAGGATCGGATAGGGGATTGGATAGGATAGAGGATAGGATTGGATAGAGAATAGGATAGGAGATTGGACAGGATAGAGGACAGGAGACGATAGAGGATAGGATAGGATAGAGGATAGGATAGGATAGAGGATAGGATAGGATAGAGGATAGGATAGGGTAGAGGATAGGATCGGATAGAGGATAGGATAGGATAGGATAGGATAGGATATTGGATAGGATACGATAGAGTATAGGATATAGGATTGGATAGGATAGAGGATAGGATTGAGGATAGATTATACGATAGAGGAGAGGAGAGGATAGGATAGAGGACAGGATCGGATAGAGGATAGGATAGAGGTTGGGATAGGATAGAGGATAGGATAGGGGATTGAATAGGATAGAGGATAGGATAGGTTAGATGATAGGATAGGGGATTGGATAGGATAGAGGATAGGATAGGATAGAGGATAGGATAGGATAGGATAGAGGATAGGATAGGATAGAGGATAGGATAGGGTAGAGGATTGAATAGGGGATTGGATAGGATAGAGTATAGGATAGGGTAGAGGATAGGATAGGATAGAGGATAGGATAGCATTGGATAGAGACTAGGATAGGATAGATGATATTATAGGAAAGACGATAGGATATGATAGAGGATACGATATTATAAAGGATAGGACAGGATAGAGGATCGGATAGGATAGAGGAGAGGATAGGATAGAGGATAGGATCGAATACAGGATAGGATAGGATAGGATATAGGATAGGATACGATAGAGTATAGGATATAGGATTGGATAGGATAGAGGATAGGATTGAGGATAGATTATACGATAGAGGAGAGCATAGGATAGGATAGAGGATAGGATAGGATAGAGGATAGGATCGGATAGAATATAGGATAGAGGTTGGGATAGGATAGATGATAGGATAGGGGATTGGATAGGATAGAGGATAGGATAGGATAGTTGATAGGATAGGATAGACGATAGGATAGGGGATTGGATAGGATAGTTGATAGAATAGGATAGAGGATAGGATAGGATAGAGGATAGGATAGGATAGAGGATAGGATAGGATAGAGGATAGGCTAGGATAGAGGATAGGATAGGATAGAGGATAGAGGATAGGATAGGATAGAGGATAGGATAGGATAGGATAGGATATAGGATAGAGGATAGTATAGGATAGATGATAGGATAGGATAGAGGATAGGATACGATAGAGTATAGGATAGCAAAGAGGATAGGAGACGATAGGGGATAGGATAGGATACAGGATAGGATAGGATAGAGGATAGGATAGGATAGAGGATAGGATCGGATAGAGGATAGGATAGAGGTTAGGATAGGATAGAGGATAGGATAGGATAGAGGATAGGATAGGATAGAGGATAGGATCGGATAGAGGATGGGATTGAGGATATATTATACGATAGAAGATAGGATAGGATAGAGGATAGAATAGGATAGAGGATCGGATAGGGGATTGGATAGGATAGAGGATAGGATAGGATAGAGGATCGGATAGGGGATTGGATAGGATAGAGGATAGGATTGGATAGAGAATAGGATAGGAGATTGGACAGGATAGAGGACAGGAGATGATAGAGGATAGGATAGGCTAGAGGATTGTATAGGATAGAGGATAGGGTAGGACATAGTATAGGATAGGATGGAAGATATTATAGGATAGAGCACAGGATAGGGTAGAGGATACGATATTATAGTGGAGAGGATCGAATATAGTATAGGATAGGGGATTGGATAGGATAGAGGATAGGATAGGATAGTTGATAGGATAGGATAGACGATAGGATAGGGGATTGGATAGGATAGTTGATAGAATAGGATAGAGGATAGGATAGGATAGAGGATAGGATAGGATAGAGGATAGGATAGGATAGAGGATAGGCTAGGATAGAGGATAGGATAGGATAGAGGATAGAGGATAGGATAGGATAGAGGATAGGATAGGATAGAGGATAGGATAGGATAGAGGATAGGATAGGATAGGATAGGATATAGGATAGAGGATAGTATAGGATAGAGGATAGGATAGGATAGAGGATAGGATAGGATAGAGGATAGGATAGGATAGAGGATAGAGGATAGAGGATAGGATAGGATAGAGGATAGGATAGGATAGGATAGGATATAGGATAGAGGATAGTATAGGATAGATGATAGGATAGGATAGAGGATAGGATACGATAGAGTATAGGATAGCAAAGAGGATAGGAGACCATAGGGGATAGGATAGGATACAGGATAGGATAGGATAGAGGATAGGATAGGATAGAGGATAGGATCGGATAGAGGATAGGATAGAGGTTAGGATAGGATAGAGGATAGGATAGGATAGAGGATAGGATAGGATAGAGGATAGGATCGGATAGAGGATAGGATTGAGGATATATTATACGATAGAAGATAGGATAGGATAGAGGATAGAATAGGATAGAGGATCGGATAGGGGATTGGATAGGATAGAGGATAGGATAGGATAGTGGATCGGATAGGGGATTGGATAGGATAGAGGATAGGATTGGATAGAGAATAGGATAGGAGATTGGACAGGATAGAGGACAGGAGACGATAGAGGATAGGATAGGCTAGAGGATTGTATAGGATAGAGGATAGGGTAGGACATAGTATAGGATAGGATGGAAGATATTATAGGATAGAGCACAGGATAGGGTAGAGGATACGATATTATAGTGGAGAGGATCGAATATAGTATAGGATAGGGGATTGGATAGTATAGAGGATAGGATAGGATAGTTGATAGGATAGGATAGACGATAGGATAGGGGATTGGATAGGATAGAGGATAGGATAGGATAGAGGATAGGCTAGGATAGAGGATAGGATAGGATAGAGGATAGAGGATAGGATAGGATAGTGGATAGGATAGGATAGGATAGGATATAGGATAGAGGATAATATAGGATAGATGATAGGATAGGATAGAGGATAGGATACGATAGAGTATAGGATAGCAAAGAGGATAGGAGACGATAGGGGATAGGATAGGATACAGGATAGGATAGGATAGAGGATAGGATAGGATAGAGGATAGGATCGGATAGAGGATAGGATAGAGGTTAGGATAGGATAGAGGATAGGATAGGATAGAGGATAGGATAGGATAGAGGATAGAGGATAGGATAGGATAGAGAATCGGATAGGATAGATTATAGGATAGGATAGAGGATAGGATAGGATAGAGGATAGGCTAGGATAGAGGATCGGATAGGATAGACAATAGGATAGAGGATAGGTTATAATTGAGGATAGGATAGAATAGAGGAAAGGATAGGATAGAGGATAGGATAGAGGATAGGATAGGATAGAGGATAGGATAGAATAGAGGATAGGATAGGATAGAGGAAAGGATAGGATAGAGGATAGGATAGGGGATTGGATAGGATAGTTGATGGAATAGGATAGAGGATAGGATAGGATAGAGAATAGGATAGGCTAGATGATATTTAAGGAAAGAGGATAGGATATGATAGAGGATACGATATTATAGAGGATAGGATAGGATAGAGGATACGATATTATAGAGGATAGGATACGATAGAGGATAGGATTGAGGATACATTATAGGATAGAGGATAGGATAGGATAGAGGATACGATAGGATAGAAGATAGGATAGAAAAGAGGATAGGAGACGATAGGGGATAGGATAGGATAGAGGATAGGATAGGATAGAGGATAGGATAGGATAGAGGATAGGATAGGATAGAGGATAGGATAGGGTAGAGGATAGGATCGGATAGAGGATAGGATAGGATAGGATAGGATATTGGATAGGATACGATAGAGTATAGGATATAGGATTGGATAGGATAGAGGATAGGATTGAGGATAGATTATACGATAGAGGAGAGGAGAGGATAGGATAGAGGACAGGATCGGATAGAGGATAGGATAGAGGTTGGGATAGGATAGAGGATAGGATAGGGGATTGAATAGGATAGAGGATAGGATAGGATAGTTGATAGGATAGGATAGACGATAGGATAGGGGATTGGATAGGATAGTTGATAGAATAGGATAGAGGATAGGATAGGATAGAGGATAGGATAGGATAGAGGATAGGATAGGATAGAGGATAGGCTAGGATAGAGGATAGGATAGGATAGAGGATAGAGGATAGGATAGGATAGAGGATAGGATAGGATAGGATAGGATATAGGATAGAGGATAGGATAGGATAGAGGATAGGATAGGATAGAGGATAGGCTAGGATAGAGGATAGGATAGGATAGAGGATAGGATAGGATAGGATAGGATATAGGATAGGATACGATTGAGTATAGGATATAGGATAGGATAGAGGATAGGTTAGGATAGAGGATAGGATAGGATAGAGGATAGGATAAGATAGAGGATAGGATAGGATAGAGGATCGGATAGGATAGAGGATAGGATAGGATAGAGGATAGGATAGGATAGAGGATAGGCTAGGATAGAGGATCGGATAGGATAGACAATAGGATAGAGGATAGGTTATAATTGAGGATAGGATAGAATAGAGGAAAGGATAGGATAGAGGATAGGATAGAGGATAGGATAGGATAGAGGATAGGATAGGATAGAGGATAGGATAGAGAATAGGATAGAGGATAGGATAGGATAGACAATAGGATCGAGGATAGGATAGGATAGAGGATAGGATAGGATAGAGGATAGGCTAGGATAGAGGATAGGATAGGATAGAGGATAGGATAGGATAGGATAGGATATAGGATAGGATACGATTGAGTATAGGATATAGGATAGGATAGAGGATAGGTTACGATAGAGGATAGGATAGGATAGAGGATAGGCTAGGATAGAGGATCGGATAGGATAGACAATAGGATAGAGGATAGGTTCTAATTGAGGATAGGATAGAATAGAGGATAGGATAGGATAGAGGAAAGGATAGGATAGAGGATAGGATAGAGGATAGGATAGAGGATAGGATAGAGGATAGGATAGGATGGAGGATAGGATAGGATGGAGGATAGGATAGGATAGAGGATAGGATAGGATAGAGGATAGGATAGGATAGAGAATAGGATAGAGGATAGGATAGGATAGACAATAGGATCGAGGATAGGATAGGATTGAGGATATGATAGAATAGAGGATAGGATAGGATAGAGGAAAGGATAGGATAGAGGATAGGATAGGGGATTGGATAGGATAGTTGATGGAATAGGATAGAGGATAGGATAGGATAGAGAATAGGATAGGCTAGATGATATTTAAGGAAAGAGGATAGGATATGATAGAGGATACGATATTATAGAGGATAGGATAGGATAGAGGATACGATATTATAGAGGATAGGATACGATAGAGGATAGGATTGAGGATACATTATAAGATAGAGGATAGGATAGGGTAGAGGATTGAATAGGGGATTGGATAGGATAGAGTATAGGATAGGGTAGAGGATAGGATAGGATAGAGGATAGGATAGCATTGGATAGAGACTAGGATAGGATAGATGATATTATAGGAAAGACGATAGGATATGATAGAGGATACGATATTATAAAGGATAGGACAGGATAGAGGATCGGATAGGATAGAGGAGAGGATAGGATAGAGGATAGGATCGAATACAGGATAGGATAGGATAGGATATAGGATAGGATACGATAGAGTATAGGATATAGGATTGGATAGGATAGAGGATAGGATAGGATAGAGGATAGGATAGGATAGAGGATAGGATAGGATAGAGGATAGGATAGGATAGAGGATAGGATAGGATAGAGGATAGGATAGGATAGAGGATAGGATAGGATAGAGGATAGGATAGGATAGAGGATAGGATATGATAGAGGATAGGATAGCATTGGATAGAGACTAGGATAGGATAGATGATATTATAGGAAAGACGATAGGATATGTTAGAGGATACGATATTGTAGGATCTCGGGAAAAACGAGGGCACCGCCGCCGGGAATCGAACCCGCGACCTCACTGGTGGTAGCCGATCGACTAACGCGCTCACCCACGGAACCCTCCCGTTCTTCCCGATCTCCCACATACTTTTTGGTCTGGGGGTCCTGATCCCACACTCGGCCATCCTGCAACGACATTCGCCCTCGAATGTCCGTCACAGCGTCGTCTCATCGTCTTTTTTGTGCTGTGGCCATACACAGAGCCACCAAACACAACTCGTCGTAACAACTTTGAAACTCACAGCGCCACCTCGTGCGGCGATCGGTGTTCCCCCAATCCCGGCTGAGCCCCCAATTGTAGGATCGGTTTTATCGAGGGTGACGGAAATGAAGAGACGGTTAGGTTATGACAACTAACGGTTTAATAAAAAAAATACGAAATACAACAAACGACGTGACAACGTGCTGCATTCGACCGTTACAACGTATATCCTCAAAACAATCGCCACGCCACGCCGCGCCGCGCCTCCGCGATCGCTCATTCCCGCGTGAAACAAAACATCACGCCACCTTTCTCCCGCATTCGTTAAATTGCGAGCGGAACCACCGTGACGCCATCTTTCCCTTGATCTGGGAAATCACATTCGCGCCCGACCGTAGTCGCAGACTCCCGACTAACCTATCCCTCAATATTATAAAGGATAGGACAGGATAGAGGATCGGATAGGATAGAGGAGAGGATAGGATAGAGGATAGGATCGAATAGAGGATAGGATAGGATAGGATATAGGATATAGGATAGGATACGATAGAGTATAGGATATAGGATTGGATAGGATAGAGGATAGGATTGAGGATAGATTATACGATAGAGGAGAGGATAGGATAGGATAGAGGATAGGATAGGATAGAGGATAGGATCGGATACAGGAAAGAATAGAGGTTGGGATAGGATAGATGATAGGATAGGGGATTGGATAGGATAGGGGATTGGATAGGATAGAGGATAGGATAGGATAGAGGATAGGATAGGATAGGATAGAGGATAGGATAGGATAGGATAGAGGATAGGATAGGATAGGATAGGATAGGATAGGATTGGATAGAGTATAGAATAGGATAGAGGATAGGATAGGATAGAGGATAGGATAGGGTATTGGATAGGATAGAGAATAGGATAGGATAGCGGATAGGATAGGATTGAGGATAGGATAGGGTATTGTATAGGATAGAGAATAGGATAGGATAGCGGATAGGATAGGATTGAGGATAGGATAGGATAGAAGATAGGATAGGATAGAGGATCGGATAGGGGATTGGATTGGATAGAGGATAGGATAGGATAGAGAATAGGATAGGAGATTGGATAGGATAGAGGACAGGAGACGATAGACGATAGGATAGGATAGAGGATAGGATAGGATAGGATAGAGGATAGGATAGGATTGGATAGAGAATAGGATAGGATAGATGATATTATAGGAAAGACGATAGGATATGATAGAGGATACGATATTATAGAGGATAGGATAGGATAGAGGATCGGATAGGATAGAGGATAGGATAGGATAGAGGATAGGATAAGATAGAGGATAGGATAGGATAGAGGATAGGATAGGATAGAGGATAGGATAGGATAGAGGATAGGATAGGGTATTGTATAGGATAGAGAATAGGATAGGATAGCGGATAGGATAGGATTGAGGATAGGATAGGATAGAGGATAGGATAGGATATAGGATCGGATAGGGGATTGGATTGGATAGAGGATAGGATAGGATAGAGAATAGGATAGGAGATTGGATAGGATAGAGGACAGGAGACGATAGACGATAGGATAGGATAGAGGATAGGATAGGATAGAGGATAGGATAGGATTGGATAGAGAATAGGATAGGATAGATGATATTATAGGAAAGACGATAGGATATGATAGAGGATACGATATTATAGAGGATAGGATAGGATAGAGAGCGAATCGAAATCTCACCGAGCTAACATCGTAAGAGAGCATAGAAACGCGAAAATTTCAACCGCACTCGCGAGTTTTACTTTAATTTATTCTTACTCGAAATAATAAGTATGAGTATATATAAAAGTAAAAAGTGAGTGGAAAATTCAAAACCAAAAGGACTATAAAGCCAAAACGCGAATAAAGACGCGATTCACGCGGAGTTCGGGTTAAAAACCCCTCAGGGGCGGATAAACTCCTAAGAGGAAAATAACTTGAAAGAAAATAGCAGATCATCAACTATAGAATCTCGAAAAACCAAACGCGAACATCTGAAAAAGAAAAAGAAAAGATTAAACTCTTAAAATTAAATCGGGTACACTTACGTGAAAATAAGATACTTCCAGCAAAATCCGGGAAACGGGAGTGCCGAAAAACTGCATATACCTGAAAAGAAAGAAATAGAAAAAGACTAGAAGTTTTTAAAAATAGTAGAGATGTCAATTAAATTTTAAAAATAAATAAATAATTAAAACCGGTGAAATAACAGTGTTAGAAAACGAACAATTACACTCGATAGATTAATACCAAGTGGACTATAAAGCAGTTTAGAATTTCCAAGTGTCAAGTGACGAGAGAGATAGAGAGAAAATACATAGAACAAGAGAGGATAGAGAACACCCGAAAGGCCAAGCCGAGAAGTTCACACAACGTGAGGGGTCGGTCGGACGGTGTTACCTAAAGTAAGGTAGGAACTAGAAGAGTTAAAACCGCAGAGGGATAACCAGTAGTAATTATACACCGGATATAAAGTCTTAGGAGAAAGAGATAGAACTCGGGTAAAATACAAAAATAGGCCGATCTCAATAAAATTTTAGGGCCGCCCATTTCGAAGGGTGGCGAGTCGAAGGGGGTCGGAAAGGAGAAGTTATTCTCCCCCCCGAAAACTTTTTTGCTCTGCACCCACCCATTTCGGAGATATAGCGATTAGCAGGCTTATTTTACGGAAATTAGGGAAACGGACCAGACGAAAGTAAAGTGCTCGCCCGTACCGTTACAACGAGCCGCTGAACGCCGGAATCGGTGAAAGTTGAAAATTAGCGTGCATACCGGGTGACCAAATAATTTCGGATCCTAAAAAATCTGAGTACGTGGGTCGACTCGTTAGGGGAATCTAAGGGGTGTCTGTGATGTGGGGAACATTGTTCCCCAAGGCAAAAAATTTGTCGAAACCCCCCCCCCCCCTTTTCGAGATAACAACACGGACAAGGGGAAGGAGCTGATTCTCGAAAAAACTTTCAACGAGGCAAGTTACGCATTCAACGAGGGCTTTACAAACATATAAGAATAAGTGGGGGTCAACTATCCAAAAACCCCCACTTCCCTCTTGCGAAATCCAGAAATTAGCAGAATTTTAGCATTTCTTAGCGTTTTTTCGTCACTTTCAGACGATTTTAGATAATTCGAAGCGATTTTAGAATTTTTCCCGTCGATCGCACGAGATTTCTTAAAAAATTCTTACAATTTTGCGAATTTCGTCAAATTTTCGTAGCTAGTAGGTAGAGAGAATATCGTAGCCGCTAAGTAGATTTCTGCGGACCTCGGCGATTCTGTGCGAATTTTAGATAAGATAGGTTAGGTTAATAGAAAAAATTAGAATTACAACTGTTTGTGTTGGTTTTTTTTTGGTTTTTGGTTAATAAGGTTTAGCTAGTAAATTTTTAGAGTTTAGGTTTTAGATTTGTAATCTTAGGGTTAATCTCGAGTTTAGTTACTTTAAGTGTTAGTATATATAAAATAGATTAAGTTTAAGCGAATCGATTAGATTAAATTAAATTAAGTACATGCGCGACCAGCGATAATAGATTTTTAACGATTTTGTAGAAATTGAAAAGTTAAATAGAGGCAAATACCTTTAAAAAAAAAAAAAAAAAAAAAAAAAAGGATAGGATAGGATAGAGGATCGGATAGGATAGAGGATAGGATAGGATAGAGGATACGATCGGATAGAGGATAGAGGATAGGATAGGATAGAGGATAGGATAGGATAGAGGATAGGATAGGATAGGGGATAGGATAGGATAGAGGATAGGATAGGATAGAGGATAGGATAGGATAGAGGATAGGATAGGATAGAGGATAGGATAGGATAGAGGATAGGATAGGATAGAGGATAGGATAGGATAGAGGATAGGATAGGATAGAGGATAGGATAGGATTGGATAGAGAATAGGATAGGATAGATGATATTATAGGAAAGACGATAGGATATGATAGAGGATACGATATTATAGAGGATAGGATAGGATAGAGGATCGGATAGGATAGAGGATAGGATAGGATAGATGATACGATCGGATAGAGAATAGGATAGGATAGGATAGAGGATAGGATAGGATAGAGGATAGGATAGGATAGAGGATAGGATAGGATAGAGGATAGGATGGGATAGAGGATAGGATAGGATAGAGGATAGGATAGGATAGAGGATAGGATAGGATAGAGGATAGGATAGGATAGAGGATAGGATAGGATAGAGGATAGGATAGGATAGAGGATAGGATAGGATAGAGGATAGGATAGGGGATTGGATAGGATAGAGAATAGGATAGGATAGAGAATAGGATAGGATAGCGGATAGGATACGATTGAGGATAGGATAGGATAGAGAATAGGATAGAGGATAGGACAGAGGATTGGATAGGATAGGATAGAGGATAGGATAGGATTGAGGATAGGATAGGAGATTGGATAGGAGAGAGGACAGGAGACTATAAAGGATAGGATAGGATATAGGATTGGATAGGATAGAGGATAGGATACGATAGAGGATAGGATAGGATAGAGGATAGGATACGATAGAGGATAGGATAGGATAGAGGATAGGATAGGATAGAGGATAGGATAGGGGATTGGATAGGATAGTTGATGGAATAGTATAGAGGATAGGATAGGATAGAGAATAGGATAGGCTAGATGATATTTAAGGAAAGAGGATAGGATATGATAGAGGATACGATATTATAGAGGATAGGATAGGATAGAGGATACGATATTATAGAGGATAGGATACGATAGAGGATAGGATTGAGGATACATTATAGGATAGAGGATAGGATAGGATAGAGGATACGATAGGATAGAAGATAGGATCGGATAGAGGATAGGATAGGATTGGATAGAGAATAGGATAGGAGATTGGACAGGACAGAGGACAGGAGACGATAGACGATAGGATAGGATAGAGGATAGGATAGGATAGAGGATAGGATAGGATAGAGGATAGGATAGGATAGAGGATAGGATAGGATAGAGGATAGGATAGGATAGAGGATAGGATAGGATTGGATAGAGAATAGGATAGGATAGATGATATTATAGGAAAGACGATAGGATATGATAGAGGATACGATATTATAGAGGATAGGATAGGATAGAGGATCGGATAGGATAGAGGATAGGATAGGATAGAGGATACGATCGGATAGAGGATAGAGGATAGGATAGGATAGAGGATAGGATAGGATAGAGGATAGGATAGGATAGGGGATAGAATAGGATAGAGGATAGGATAGGATAGAGGATAGGATAGGGTATTGGATAGGATAGAGAATAGGATAGGATAGCGGATAGGATAGGATTGAGGATAGGATAGGGTATTGTATAGGATAGAGAATAGGATAGGATAGCGGATAGGATAGGATTGAGGATAGGATAGGATAGAAGATAGGATAGGATAGAGGATCGGATAGGGGATTGGATTGGATAGAGGATAGGATAGGATAGAGAATAGGATAGGAGATTGGATAGGATAGAGGACAGGAGACGATAGACGATAGGATAGGATAGAGGATAGGATAGGATAGGATAGAGGATAGGATAGGATTGGATAGAGAATAGGATAGGATAGATGATATTATAGGAAAGACGATAGGATATGATAGAGGATACGATATTATAGAGGATAGGATAGGATAGAGGATCGGATAGGATAGAGGATAGGATAGGATAGAGGATAGGATAAGATAGAGGATAGGATAGGATAGAGGATAGGATAGGATAGAGGATAGGATAGGATAGAGGATAGGATAGGGTATTGTATAGGATAGAGAATAGGATAGGATAGCGGATAGGATAGGATTGAGGATAGGATAGGATAGAGGATAGGATAGGATATAGGATCGGATAGGGGATTGGATTGGATAGAGGATAGGATAGGATAGAGAATAGGATAGGAGATTGGATAGGATAGAGGACAGGAGACGATAGACGATAGGATAGGATAGAGGATAGGATAGGATTGGATAGAGAATAGGATAGGATAGATGATATTATAGGAAAGACGATAGGATATGATAGAGGATACGATATTATAGAGGATAGGATAGGATAGAGGATCGGATAGGATAGAGGATAGGATAGGATAGAGGATACGATCGGATAGAGGATAGAGGATAGGATAGGATAGAGGATAGGATAGGATAGAGGATAGGATAGGATAGGGGATAGGATAGGATAGAGGATAGGATAGGATAGAGGATAGGATAGGATAGAGGATAGGATAGGATAGAGGATAGGATAGGATAGAGGATAGGATAGGATAGAGGATAGGATAGGATAGAGGATAGGATAGGATAGAGGATAGGATAGGATTGGATAGAGAATAGGATAGGATAGATGATATTATAGGAAAGACGATAGGATATGATAGAGGATACGATATTATAGAGGATAGGATAGGATAGAGGATCGGATAGGATAGAGGATAGGATAGGATAGATGATACGATCGGATAGAGAATAGGATAGGATAGGATAGAGGATAGGATAGGATAGAGGATAGGATAGGATAGAGGATAGGATAGGATAGAGGATAGGATGGGATAGAGGATAGGATAGGATAGAGGATAGGATAGGATAGAGGATAGGATACGATAGAGGATAGGATAGGATAGAGGATAGGATAGGATAGAGGATAGGATAGGGGATTGGATAGGATAGTTGATGGAATAGTATAGAGGATAGGATAGGATAGAGAATAGGATAGGCTAGATGATATTTAAGGAAAGAGGATAGGATATGATAGAGGATACGATATTATAGAGGATAGGATAGGATAGAGGATACGATATTATAGAGGATAGGATACGATAGAGGATAGGATTGAGGATACATTATAGGATAGAGGATAGGATAGGATAGAGGATACGATAGGATAGAAGATAGGATCGGATAGAGGATAGGATAGGATTGGATAGAGAATAGGATAGGAGATTGGACAGGACAGAGGACAGGAGACGATAGACGATAGGATAGGATAGAGGATAGGATAGGATAGAGGATAGGATAGGATAGAGGATAGGATAGGATAGAGGATAGGATAGGATAGAGGATAGGATAGGATAGAGGATAGGATAGGATAGAGGATAGGATAGGATAGAGGATAGGATAGGATAGAGGATAGGATAGGATTGGATAGAGAATAGGATAGGATAGATGATATTATAGGAAAGACGATAGGATATGATAGAGGATACGATATTATAGAGGATAGGATAGGATAGAGGATCGGATAGGATAGAGGATAGGATAGGATAGAGGATACGATCGGATAGAGGATAGAGGATAGGATAGGATAGAGGATAGGATAGGATAGAGGATAGGATAGGATAGGGGATAGGATAGGATAGAGGATAGGATAGGATGGAGGATAGGATAGGATAGAGGATAGGATAGGATAGAGGATAGGATAGGATAGAGGATAGGATAGGATAGAGGATAGGATAGGATAGAGGATAGGATAGGATTGGATAGAGAATAGGATAGGATAGATGATATTATAGGAAAGACGATAGGATATGATAGAGGATACGATATTATAGAGGATAGGATAGGATAGAGGATCGGATAGGATAGAGGATAGGATAGGATAGATGATACGATCGGATAGAGAATAGGATAGGATAGGATAGAGGATAGGATAGGATAGAGGATAGGATAGGATAGAGGATAGGATAGGATAGAGGATAGGATAGGATAGAGGATAGGATAGGATAGAGGATAGGATAGGATAGAGGATAGGATAGGATAGAGGATAGGATAGGATAGAGGATAGGATAGGATAGAGGATAGGATAGGATAGAGGATAGGATAGGATAGAGGATAGGATAGGATAGAGGATAGGATAGGATAGAGGATAGGATAGGATAGAGGATAGGATAGGATAGAGGATAGGATAGGATAGAGGATAGGATAGGATAGAGGATAGGATAGGCTAGAGGATTGTATAGGATAGAGGATAGGGTAGGACATAGTATAGAATAGGATGGAAGATATTATAGGATAGAGCACAGGATAGGGTAGAGGATACGATATTATAGTGGAGAGGATCGAATATAGTATAGGATAGGGGATTGGATAGGATAGAGGATAGGATAGGATAGTTGATAGGATAGGATAGTCGATAGGATAGGGGATTGGATAGGATAGTTGATAGAATAGGATAGAGGATAGGATAGGATAGAGGATAGGATAGGGTAGAGGATAGGATAGGATAGAGGATAGGATAGGATAGAGGATAGGATAGGATTGGATAGAGAATAGGATAGGATAGATGATATTATAGGAAAGACGATAGGATATGATAGAGGATACGATATTATAGAGGATAGGATAGGATAGAGGATCGGATAGGATAGAGGATAGGATAGGATAGATGATACGATCGGATAGAGAATAGGATAGGATAGGATAGAGGATAGGATAGGATAAAGGATAGGATAGGATACAGGATAGGATAGGATAGAGGATAGGATAGGATAGAGGATAGGATAGGATAGAGGATAGGATAGGATAGAGGATAGGATAGGATAGAGGATAGGATAGGATAGAGGATAGGATAGGATAGAGGATAGGATAGGATAGAGGATAGGATAGGATAGAGGATAGGATAGGATAGAGGATAGGATAGGATAGAGGATAGGATAGGATAGAGGATAGGATAGGATAGAGGATAGGATAGGATAGAGGATAGGATAGGATAGAGGATAGGATAGGATAGAGGATAGGATAGGATAGAGGATAGGATAAGATAGAGGATAGGATAGGATAGAGGATCGGATAGGATAGAGAATAGGATAGGATAGAGGATAGGATAGGATAGAGGATAGGCTAGGATAGAGGATCGGATAGGATAGACAATAGGATAGAGGATAGGTTCTAATAGAGGATAGGATAGAATAGAGGATATGATAGGATAGAGGAAAGGATAGGATAGATGATAGGATAGAGGATAGGATAGAGGATAGGATAGAGGATAGGATAGGATGGAGGATAGGATAGGATGGAGGATAGGATAGGATAGAGGATAGGATAGGATAGAGGATAGGATAGGATAGAGAATAGGATAGAGGATAGGATAGGATAGACAATAGGATCGAGGATAGGATAGGATTGAGGATAGGATAGAATAGAGGATAGGATAGGATTGGATAGAGAATAGGATAGGATAGATGATATTATAGGAAAGACGATAGGATATGATAGAGGATACGATATTATAGAGGATAGGATAGGATAGAGGATCGGATAGGATAGAGGATAGGATAGGATAGATGATACGATCGGATAGAGAATAGGATAGGATAGGATAGAGGATAGGATAGGATAGAGGATAGGATAGGATAGAGGATAGGATAGGATAGAGGATAGGATAGGATAGAGGATAGGATAGGATAGAGGATAGGATAGGATAGAGGATAGGATAGGATAGAGGATAGGATAGGATAGAGGATAGGATAGGATAGAGGATAGGATAGGATAGAGGATAGGATAGGATAGAGGATAGGATAGGATAGGATAGAGGATAGGATAGGATAGAGGATAGGATAGGATAGAGGATAGGATAGGATAGAGGATAGGATAGGATAGAGGATAGGATAGGATAGAGGATAGGATAGGATAGAGGATAGGATAGGATAGAGGATAGGATAAGATAGAGGATAGGATAGGATAGAGGATCGGATAGGATAGAGAATAGGATAGGATAGAGGATAGGATAGGATAGAGGATAGGCTAGGATAGAGGATCGGATAGGATAGACAATAGGATAGAGGATAGGTTCTAATAGAGGATAGGATAGAATAGAGGATATGATAGGATAGAGGAAAGGATAGGATAGATGATAGGATAGAGGATAGGATAGAGGATAGGATAGAGGATAGGATAGGATGGAGGATAGGATAGGATGGAGGATAGGATAGGATAGAGGATAGGATAGGATAGAGGATAGGATAGGATAGAGAATAGGATAGAGGATAGGATAGGATAGACAATAGGATCGAGGATAGGATAGGATTGAGGATAGGATAGAATAGAGGATAGGATAGGATAGAGGAAAGGATAGGATAGAGGATAGGATAGGATAGAGGATAGGATAGGATAGAGGATAGGATAGGATAGAGGATAGGATAGGGGATTGGATAGGATAGAGAATAGGATAGGATAGCGGATAGGATACGATTGAGGATAGGATAGGATAGAGAATAGGATAGAGGATAGGACAGAGGATTGGATAGGATAGGATAGAGGATAGGATAGGATTGAGGATAGGATAGGAGATTGGATAGGAGAGAGGACAGGAGACTATAGAGGATAGGATAGGATATAGGATTGGATAGGATAGAGGATAGGCTAGGATAGAGGATAGGATAGGATAGAGGATAGAGGATAGTATAGGATAGATGATAGGATAGGATAGAGGATAGGATACGATAGAGTATAGGATAGCAAAGAGGATAGGAGACGATAGGGGATAGGATAGGATACAGGATAGGATAGGATAGAGGATAGGATAGGATAGAGGATAGGATCGGATAGAGGATAGGATAGAGGTTAGGATAGGATAGAGGATAGGATAGGATAGAGGATCGGATAGGGGATTGGATAGGATAGAGGATAGGATTGGATAGAGAATAGGATAGGAGATTGGACAGGATAGAGGACAGGAGACGATAGAGGATAGGATAGGCTAGAGGATTGTATAGGATAGAGGATAGGGTAGGACATAGTATAGAATAGGATGGAAGATATTATAGGATAGAGCACAGGATAGGGTAGAGGATACGATATTATAGTGGAGAGGATCGAATATAGTATAGGATAGGGGATTGGATAGGATAGAGGATAGGATAGGATAGTTGATAGGATAGGATAGTCGATAGGATAGGGGATTGGATAGGATAGTTGATAGAATAGGATAGAGGATAGGATAGGATAGAGGATAGGATAGGGTAGAGGATAGGATAGGATAGAGGATAGGATAGGATAGAGGATAGGATAGGATTGGATAGAGAATAGGATAGGATAGATGATATTATAGGAAAGACGATAGGATATGATAGAGGATACGATATTATAGAGGATAGGATAGGATAGAGGATCGGATAGGATAGAGGATAGGATAGGATAGATGATACGATCGGATAGAGAATAGGATAGGATAGGATAGAGGATAGGATAGGATAGAGGATAGGATAGGATAGAGGATAGGATAGGATAGAGGATAGGATAGGATAGAGGATAGGATAGGATAGAGGATAGGATAGGATAGAGGATAGGATAGGATAGAGGATAGGATAGGATAGAGGATAGGATAGGATAGAGGATAGGATAGGATAGATGATAGGATAGGATAGAGGATAGGATAGGATAGAGGATAGGATAGGATAGAGGATAGGATAGGATAGAGGATAGGATAGGATAGAGGATAGGATAGGATAGAGGATAGGATAGGATAGAGGATAGGATAGGATAGAGGATAGAGGATAGGATAGGATAGAGGATAGGATAGGATAGAGGATAGGATAGGATAGAGGATAGGATAGGATAGAGGATAGGATAGAGGATAGGATAGGATAGAGGATAGGATTGAGGATAGATTATACGATAGAGGAGAGGATAGGATAGGATAGAGGATAGGATAGGATAGAGGATAGGATCGGATAGAGGATAGAATAGAGGTTGGGATAGGATAGATGATAGGATAGGGGATTGGATAGGATAGAGGATAGGATAGGATAGAGGATAGGATAGGATAGGATAGAGGATAGGATAGGATAGGATAGAGGATAGGATAGGATAGGATAGGATAGGATAGGATAGGATTGGATAGAGTATAGAATAGGATAGAGGATAGGATAGGATAGAGGATAGGATAGGGTATTGGATAGGATAGAGAATAGGATAGGATAGCGGATAGGATAGGATTGAGGAGGTATGCTAAGGCGGGGGCACACCGGATTGACATGCGCGCGCAGAGCACGGGTGCCCCCAGGAGTCTAGGGACGGACGGGGAGGAGTTAGTGGGTATACTCGGCGTTGCACCAACCAGCCGAGGAGTCCCACATAACCCGGACCACCCCCCCCCCCCCGGGGGGTTCGGGTATCCGTAACGAGATTACCTCCTCGGAAAAAAAAAAAAAAAAATAGGATAGGATTGAGGATAGGATAGGATAGAAGATAGGATAGGATAGAGGATCGGATAGGGGATTGGATTGGATAGAGGATAGGATAGGATAGAGAATAGGATAGGAGATTGGATAGGATAGAGGACAGGAGACGATAGACGATAGGATAGGATAGAGGATAGGATAGGATAGGATAGGATAGAGGATAGGATAGGATTGGATAGAGAATAGGATAGGATAGATGATATTATAGGAAAGACGATAGGATATGATAGAGGATACGATATTATAGAGGATAGGATAGGATAGAGGATCGGATAGGATAGAGGATAGGATAGGATAGAGGATAGGATAGGATAGAGGATAGGATAAGATAGAGGATAGGATAGGATAGAGGATAGGATAGGATAGAGGATAGGATAGGATAGAGGATAGGATAGGGTATTGTATAGGATAGAGAATAGGATAGGATAGCGGATAGGATAGGATTGAGGATAGGATAGGATAGAGGATAGGATAGGATATAGGATCGGATAGGGGATTGGATTGGATAGAGGATAGGATAGGATAGAGAATAGGATAGGAGATTGGATAGGATAGAGGACAGGAGACGATAGACGATAGGATAGGATAGAGGATAGGATAGGATAGAGGATAGGATAGGATAGAGGATAGGATAGGATAGAGGATAGGATAGGATAGAGGATAGGATAGGATAGAGGATAGGATAGGATAGAGGATAGGATAGGATAGAGGATAGGATAGGATAGAGGATAGGATAGGATAGAGGATAGGATAGGATAGAGGATAGGATAGGATAGAGGATAGGATAGGATAGAGGATAGGATAGGATAGAGGATAGGATAGGATTGGATAGAGAATAGGATAGGATAGATGATATTATAGGAAAGACGATAGGATATGATAGAGGATACGATATTATAGAGGATAGGATAGGATAGAGGATCGGATAGGATAGAGGATAGGATAGGATAGATGATACGATCGGATAGAGAATAGGATAGGATAGGATAGAGGATAGGATAGGATAGAGGATAGGATAGGATAGAGGATAGGATAGGATAGAGGATAGGATAGGATAGAGGATAGGATAGGATAGAGGATAGGATAGGATAGAGGATAGGATAGGATAGAGGATAGGATAGGATAGTGGATAGGATAGGATAGGATAGAGGATAGGATAGGATAGAGGATAGGATAGGATAGAGGATAGGATAGGATAGAGGATAGGATAGGATAGAGGATAGGATAGGATAGAGGATAGGATAGGATAGAGGATAGGATAGGATAGAGGATAGGATAGGATAGAGGATAGGATAGGATAGAGGATAGGATAGGGTATTGTATAGGATAGAGAATAGGATAGGATAGCGGATAGGATAGGATTGAGGATGGGATAGGATAGAGGATAGGATAGGATATAGGATCGGATAGGGTATTGGATTGGATAGAGGATAGGATAGGATAGAGAATAGGATAGGAGATTGGATAGGATAGAGGACAGGAGACGATAGACGATAGGATAGGATAGAGGATAGGATAGGATAGAGGATAGGATAGGATAGAGGATAGGATAGGATAGAGGATCGGATAGGATAGAGGATAGGATAGGATAGAGGATAGGATAGGATAGAGGATAGGATAAGATAGAGGATAGGATAGGATAGAGGATAGGATAGGATAGGATATAGGATATAGGATAGGATACGATAGAGTATAGGATATAGGATTGGATAGGATAGAGGATAGGATTGAGGATAGATTATACGATAGAGGAGAGGATAGGATAGGATAGAGGATAGGATAGGATAGAGGATAGGATCGGATAGAGGATAGAATAGAGGTTGGGATAGGATAGATGATAGGATAGGGGATTGGATAGGATAGAGGATAGGATAGGATAGAGGATAGGATAGGATAGGATAGAGGATAGGATAGGATAGGATAGAGGATAGGATAGGATAGGATAGGATAGGATAGGATAGGATAGGATTGGATAGAGTATAGAATAGGATAGAGGATAGAATAGGATAGAGGATAGGATAGGGTATTGGATAGGATAGAGAATAGGATAGGATAGCGGATAGGATAGGATTGAGGATAGGATAAGGTATTGTATAGGATAGAGAATAGGATAGGATAGCGGATAGGATAGGATTGAGGATAGGATAGGATAGAAGATAGGATAGGATAGAGGATCGGATAGGGGATTGGATTGGATAGAGGATAGGATAGGATAGAGAATAGGATAGGAGATTGGATAGGATAGAGGACAGGAGACGATAGACGATAGAATAGGATAGAGGATAGGATAGGATAGGATAGAGGATAGGATAGGATTGGATAGAGAATAGGATAGGATAGATGATATTATAGGAAAGACGATAGGATATGATAGAGGATACGATATTATAGAGGATAGGATAGGATAGAGGATAGGATAGGATAGAGGATAGGATAGGATTGGGTAGAGAATAGGATAGGATAGATGATATTATAGGAAAGACGATAGGATATGATAGAGGATACGATATTATAGAGGATAGGATAGGATAGAGGATCGAATAGGATAGAGGATAGGATAGGATAGATGATACGATCGGATAGAGAATAGGATAGGATAGGATAGAGGATAGGATAGGATAGAGGATAGGATAGGATAGAGGATAGGATAGGATAGAGGATAGGATAGGATAGAGGATAGGATAGGATAGAGGATAGGATAGGATAGAGGATAGGATAGGATAGAGGATAGGATAGGATAGAGGATAGGATAGGATAGAGGATAGGATAGGATAGAGGAAAGGATAGGATAGAGGATAGGATAGGATAGAGGATAGGATAGGATAGAGGATAGGATAGGATAGAGGATAGGATAGGATAGAGGATAGGATAGGATAGAGGATAGGATAGGATAGAGGATAGGATAGGATAGAGGATAGGATAGGATAGAGGATAGGATAGGATAGAGGATAGGATAGGATAGAGGATAGGATAGGATAGAGGATAGGATAGGATAGAGGATAGGATAGGATAGAGGATAGGATAGGATAGAGGATAGGATAGGATAGAGGATAGGATAGGATAGAGGATAGGATAGGATAGAGGATAGGATAGGGTATTGTATAGGATAGAGAATAGGATAGGATAGCGGATAGGATAGGATTGAGGATAGGATAGGATAGAGGATAGGATAGGATATAGGATCGGATAGGGGATTGGATTGGATAGAGGATAGGATAGGATAGATAATAGGATAGGAGATTGGATAGGATAGAGGACAGGAGACGATAGACGATAGGATAGGATAGAGGATAGGATAGGATAGAGGATAGGATAGGATAGAGGATAGGATAGGATAGAGGATCGGATAGGATAGAGGATAGGATAGGATAGAGGATAGGATAGGATAGAGGATAGGATAAGATAGAGGATAGGATAGGATAGAGGATAGGATAGGATAGAGGATAGGATAGGATAGAGTATAGGATACAGGATTGGATAGGATAGAGGATAGGATTGAGGATAGATTATACGATAGAGGATTGGATAGGATAGAGGATAGGATAGCATATAGGATAGGAGACGATAGAGGATAGGATAGGATAGAGGATAGGATAGGATAGAGGATAGGATAGGATAGAGGATAGGATAGAATAGAGGATAGGATAGGATAGAGAATAGGATAGGAGATTGGATAGGATAGAGGACAGGAGACGATAGACGATAGGATAGGACAGAGGATAGGATAGAGGATAGGATATGATAGAGGATAGGATAGGATAGAGGATAGGATAGGGTATTGTATAGGATAGAGAATAGGATAGGATAGCGGATAGGATAGGATTGAGGATAGGATAGGATAGAGGATAGGATAGGATAGAGGATAGGATAGGATAGAGGATAGGATAGGATAGAGGATAGGATAGGATAGAGGATAGGATAGGATAGAGGATAGGATAGGATAGAGGATAGGATAGGATAGAGGATAGGATAGGATAGAGGATAGGATAGGATAGAGGATAGGATAGGATAGAGGATAGGATAGGATAGAGGATAGGATAGGATAGAGGATAGGATAGGATAGAGGATAGGATAGGATAGAGGATAGGATAGGATAGAGGATAGGATAGGGTAGAGGATAGGATAGGATAGAGGATAGGATAGGATAGAGGATAGGATAGGATAGAGGATAGGATAGAGGATAGGATAGGATAGAGGATAGGATTGAGGATAGATTATACGATAGAGGAGAGGATAGGATAGGATAGAGGATAGGATAGGATAGAGGATAGGATCGGATAGAGGATAGAATAGAGGTTGGGATAGGATAGATGATAGGATAGGGGATTGGATAGGATAGAGGATAGGATAGGATAGAGGATAGGATAGGATAGGATAGAGGATAGGATAGGATAGGATAGAGGATAGGATAGGATAGGATAGGATAGGATAGGATTGGATAGAGTATAGAATAGGATAGAGGATAGGATAGGATAGAGGATAGGATAGGGTATTGGATAGGATAGAGAATAGGATAGGATAGCGGATAGGATAGGATTGAGGATAGGATAGGATAGAAGATAGGATAGGATAGAGGATCGGATAGGGGATTGGATTGGATAGAGGATAGGATAGGATAGAGAATAGGATAGGAGATTGGATAGGATAGAGGACAGGAGACGATAGACGATAGGATAGGATAGAGGATAGGATAGGATAGGATAGAGGATAGGATAAGATAGAGGATAGGATAGGATAGAGGATAGGATAGGATAGAGGATAGGATAGGATAGAGGATAGGATAGGGTATTGTATAGGATAGAGAATAGGATAGGATAGCGGATAGGATAGGATTGAGGATAGGATAGGATAGAGGATAGGATAGGATATAGGATCGGATAGGGGATTGGATTGGATAGAGGATAGGATAGGATAGAGAATAGGATAGGAGATTGGATAGGATAGAGGACAGGAGACGATAGACGATAGGATAGGATAGAGGATAGGATAGGATAGGATAGAGGATAGGATAGGATTGGATAGAGAATAGGATAGGATAGATGATATTATAGGAAAGACGATAGGATATGATAGAGGATACGATATTATAGAGGATAGGATAGGATAGAGGATCGGATAGGATAGAGGATAGGATAGGATAGAGGATAGGATAGGATAGAGGATAGGATAGGATAGAGGATAGGATAGGATAGAGGATAGGATAGGATAGAGGATAGGATAGGATAGAGGATAGGATAGGATAGAGGATAGGATAGGATAGAGGATAGGATAGGATTGGATAGAGAATAGGATAGGATAGATGATATTATAGGAAAGACGATAGGATATGATAGAGGATACGATATTATAGAGGATAGGATAGGATAGAGGATCGGATAGGATAGAGGATAGGATAGGATAGAGGATACGATCGGATAGAGGATAGAGGATAGGATAGGATAGAGGATAGGATAGGATAGAGGATAGGATAGGATAGGGGATAGGATAGGATAGAGGATAGGATAGGATAGAGGATAGGATAGGATAGAGGATAGGATAGGATAGAGGATAGGATAGGATAGAGGATAGGATAGGATAGAGGATAGGATAGGATTGGATAGAGAATAGGATAGGATAGATGATATTATAGGAAAGACGATAGGATATGATAGAGGATACGATATTATAGAGGATAGGATAGGATAGAGGATCGGATAGGATAGAGGATAGGATAGGATAGATGATACGATCGGATAGAGAATAGGATAGGATAGGATAGAGGATAGGATAGGATAGAGGATAGGATAGGATAGAGGATAGGATAGGATAGTGGATAGGATAGGATAGAGGATAGGATAGGATAGAGGATAGGATAGGATAGAGGATAGGATAGGATAGAGGATAGGATAGGATAGAGGATAGGATAGGGTATTGTATAGGATAGAGAATAGGATAGGATAGCGGATAGGATAGGATTGAGGATAGGATAGGATAGAGGATAGGATAGGATATAGGATCGGATAGGGGATTGGATTGGATAGAGGATAGGATAGGATAGAGAATAGGATAGGAGATTGGATAGGATAGAGGACAGGAGACGATAGACGATAGGATAGGATAGAGGATAGGATAGGATAGGATAGAGGATAGGATAGGATTGGATAGAGAATAGGATAGGATAGATGATATTATAGGAAAGACGATAGGATATGATAGAGGATACGATATTATAGAGGATAGGATAGGATAGAGGATCGGATAGGATAGAGGATAGGATAGGATAGAGGATAGGATAGG
This sequence comes from Halictus rubicundus, assembly GCF_050948215.1. Taxonomy (NCBI): domain Eukaryota; kingdom Metazoa; phylum Arthropoda; class Insecta; order Hymenoptera; family Halictidae; genus Halictus; species Halictus rubicundus. The sequence goes on along the minus strand of NW_027488825.1, from coordinate 220,398 downwards.
ATAGAGGATAGGATAGGATAGAGGATAGGATAGGATAGAGGATAGGATAGGATAGAGGATAGGATAGGATAGAGGATAGGATAGGATAGAGGATAGGATAGGATAGAGGATAGGATAGGATAGAGGATAGGATAGGATTGGATAGAGAATAGGATAGGATAGATGATATTATAGGAAAGACGATAGGATATGATAGAGGATACGATATTATAGAGGATAGGATAGGATAGAGGATCGGATAGGATAGAGGATAGGATAGGATAGAGGATACGATCGGATAGAGGATAGAGGATAGGATAGGATAGAGGATAGGATAGGATAGAGGATAGGATAGGATAGGGGATAGGATAGGATAGAGGATAGGATAGGATAGAGGATAGGATAGGATAGAGGATAGGATAGGATAGAGGATAGGATAGGATAGAGGATAGGATAGGATAGAGGATAGGATAGGATTGGATAGAGAATAGGATAGGATAGATGATATTATAGGAAAGACGATAGGATATGATAGAGGATACGATATTATAGAGGATAGGATAGGATAGAGGATCGGATAGGATAGAGGATAGGATAGGATAGATGATACGATCGGATAGAGAATAGGATAGGATAGGATAGAGGATAGGATAGGATAGAGGATAGGATAGGATAGAGGATAGGATAGGATAGTGGATAGGATAGGATAGAGGATAGGATAGGATAGAGGATAGGATAGGATAGAGGATAGGATAGGATAGAGGATAGGATAGGATAGAGGATAGGATAGGATAGAGGATAGGATAGGATAGAGGATAGGATAGGGTATTGTATAGGATAGAGAATAGGATAGGATAGCGGATAGGATAGGATTGAGGATAGGATAGGATAGAGGATAGGATAGGATATAGGATCGGATAGGGGATTGGATTGGATAGAGGATAGGATAGGATAGAGAATAGGATAGGAGATTGGATAGGATAGAGGACAGGAGACGATAGACGATAGGATAGGATAGAGGATAGGATAGGATAGAGGATAGGATAGGATAGAGGATAGGATAGGATAGAGGATCGGATAGGATAGAGGATAGGATAGGATAGAGGATAGGATAGGATAGAGGATAGGATAAGATAGAGGATAGGATAGGATAGAGGATAGGATAGGATAGAGGATAGGATAGGATAGAGTATAGGATACAGGATTGGATAGGATAGAGGATAGGATTGAGGATAGATTATACGATAGAGGATTGGATAGGATAGAGGATAGGATAGCATATAGGATAGGAGACGATAGAGGATAGGATAGGATAGAGGATAGGATAGGATAGAGGATAGGATAGGATAGAGGATAGGATAGAATAGAGGATAGGATAGGATAGAGAATAGGATAGGAGATTGGATAGGATAGAGGACAGGAGACGATAGACGATAGGATAGGACAGAGGATAGGATAGAGGATAGGATATGATAGAGGATAGGATAGGATAGAGGATAGGATAGGGTATTGTATAGGATAGAGAATAGGATAGGATAGCGGATAGGATAGGATAGAGGATAGGATAGGATAGAGGATAGGATAGGATAGAGGATAGGATAGGATAGAGGATAGGATAGGATAGAGGATAGGATAGGATAGAGGATAGGATAGGATAGAGGATAGAGGATAGGATAGGATAGAGGATAGGATAGGATACAGGATAGGATAGGATAGAGGATAGGATAGGATAGAGGATAGGATAGAGGATAGGATAGAGGATAGGATAGGATAGAGGATAGGATAGGATAGAGGATAGGATAGGATAGAGGATAGGATAGGATTGGATAGAGAATAGGATAGGATAGATGATATTATAGGAAAGACGATAGGATATGATAGAGGATACGATATTATAGAGGATAGGATAGGATAGGATAGGATAGGATAGGATAGAGGATAGGATAGGATAGAGGATAGGATAGGATAGAGGATAGGATAGGATAGAGGATAGGATAGGATAGAGGATAGGATAGGATAGAGGATAGGATAGGATAGAGGATAGGATAGGATAGAGTATAGGATAGGATAGAGGATAGGATAGGATAGAGGATAGGATAGGATAGAGGATAGGATAGGATTGGATAGAGAATAGGATAGGATAGATGATATTATAGGAAAGACGATAGGATATGATAGAGGATACGATATTATAGAGGATAGGATAGGATAGAGGATCGGATAGGATAGAGGATAGGATAGGATAGAGGATACGATCGGATAGAGGATAGGATAGGATAGGATAGAGGATAGGATAGGATAGAGGATAGGATAGGATAGAGGATAGAGGATAGGATAGGATAGAGGATAGGATAGGATACAGGATAGGATAGGATAGAGGATAGGATAGGATAGAGGATAGGATAGAGGATAGGATAGGATAGAGGATAGGATAGGATAGAGGATAGGATAGGATAGAGGATAGGATAGGATTGGATAGAGAATAGGATAGGATAGATGATATTATAGGAAAGACGATAGGATATGATAGAGGATACGATATTATAGAGGATAGGATAGGATAGGATAGGATAGGATAGGATAGAGGATAGGATAGGATAGAGGATAGGATAGGATAGAGGATAGGATAGGATAGAGGATAGGATAGGATAGAGGATAGGATAGGATAGAGGATAGGATAGGATAGAGGATAGGATAGGATAGAGGATAGGATAGGATAGAGGATAGGATAGGATAGAGGATAGGATAGGATAGAGGATAGGATAGGATAGAGGATAGGATAGGATAGAGGATAGGATAGGATAGAGGATAGGATAGGATAGAGGATAGGATAGGATAGAGGATAGGATAGGGTAGAGGATAGGATAGGATAGAGGATAGGATAGGATAGAGGATAGGATAGGATAGAGGATAGGATAGAGGATAGGATAGGATAGAGGATAGGATTGAGGATAGATTATACGATAGAGGAGAGGATAGGATAGGATAGAGGATAGGATAGGATAGAGGATAGGATCGGATAGAGGATAGAATAGAGGTTGGGATAGGATAGATGATAGGATAGGGGATTGGATAGGATAGAGGATAGGATAGGATAGAGGATAGGATAGGATAGGATAGAGGATAGGATAGGATAGGATAGAGGATAGGATAGGATAGGATAGGATAGGATAGGATTGGATAGAGTATAGAATAGGATAGAGGATAGGATAGGATAGAGGATAGGATAGGGTATTGGATAGGATAGAGAATAGGATAGGATAGCGGATAGGATAGGATTGAGGATAGGATAGGATAGAAGATAGGATAGGATAGAGGATCGGATAGGGGATTGGATTGGATAGAGGATAGGATAGGATAGAGAATAGGATAGGAGATTGGATAGGATAGAGGACAGGAGACGATAGACGATAGGATAGGATAGAGGATAGGATAGGATAGGATAGAGGATAGGATAAGATAGAGGATAGGATAGGATAGAGGATAGGATAGGATAGAGGATAGGATAGGATAGAGGATAGGATAGGGTATTGTATAGGATAGAGAATAGGATAGGATAGCGGATAGGATAGGATTGAGGATAGGATAGGATAGAGGATAGGATAGGATATAGGATCGGATAGGGGATTGGATTGGATAGAGGATAGGATAGGATAGAGAATAGGATAGGAGATTGGATAGGATAGAGGACAGGAGACGATAGACGATAGGATAGGATAGAGGATAGGATATCATAGGATAGAGGATAGGATAGGATTGGATAGAGAATAGGATAGGATAGATGATATTATAGGAAAGACGATAGGATATGATAGAGGATACGATATTATAGAGGATAGGATAGGATAGAGGATCGGATAGGATAGAGGGTAGGATAGGATAGAGGATAGGATAGGATAGAGGATAGGATAGGATAGAGGATAGGATAGGATAGAGGATAGGATAGGATAGAGGATAGGATAGGATAGAGGATAGGATAGGATAGAGGATAGGATAGGATAGAGGATAGGATAGGATTGGATAGAGAATAGGATAGGATAGATGATATTATAGGAAAGACGATAGGATATGATAGAGGATACGATATTATAGAGGATAGGATAGGATAGAGGATCGGATAGGATAGAGGATAGGATAGGATAGAGGATACGATCGGATAGAGGATAGAGGATAGGATAGGATAGAGGATAGGATAGGATAGAGGATAGGATAGGATAGGGGATAGGATAGGATAGAGGATAGGATAGGATAGAGGATAGGATAGGATAGAGGATAGGATAGGATAGAGGATAGGATAGGATAGAGGATAGGATAGGATAGAGGATAGGATAGGATTGGATAGAGAATAGGATAGGATAGATGATATTATAGGAAAGACGATAGGATATGATAGAGGATACGATATTATAGAGGATAGGATAGGATAGAGGATCGGATAGGATAGAGGATAGGATAGGATAGATGATACGATCGGATAGAGAATAGGATAGGATAGGATAGAGGATAGGATAGGATAGAGGATAGGATAGGATAGAGGATAGGATAGGATAGTGGATAGGATAGGATAGAGGATAGGATAGGATAGAGGATAGGATAGGATAGAGGATAGGATAGGATAGAGGATAGGATAGGATAGAGGATAGGATAGGATAGAGGATAGGATAGGATAGAGGATAGGATAGGGTATTGTATAGGATAGAGAATAGGATAGGATAGCGGATAGGATAGGATTGAGGATAGGATAGGATAGAGGATAGGATAGGATATAGGATCGGATAGGGGATTGGATTGGATAGAGGATAGGATAGGATAGAGAATAGGATAGGAGATTGGATAGGATAGAGGACAGGAGACGATAGACGATAGGATAGGATAGAGGATAGGATAGGATAGAGGATAGGATAGGATAGAGGATAGGATAGGATAGAGGATCGGATAGGATAGAGGATAGGATAGGATAGAGGATAGGATAGGATAGAGGATAGGATAAGATAGAGGATAGGATAGGATAGAGGATAGGATAGGATAGAGGATAGGATAGGATAGAGTATAGGATACAGGATTGGATAGGATAGAGGATAGGATTGAGGATAGATTATACGATAGAGGATTGGATAGGATAGAGGATAGGATAGCATATAGGATAGGAGACGATAGAGGATAGGATAGGATAGAGGATAGGATAGGATAGAGGATAGGATAGGATAGAGGATAGGATAGAATAGAGGATAGGATAGGATAGAGAATAGGATAGGAGATTGGATAGGATAGAGGACAGGAGACGATAGACGATAGGATAGGACAGAGGATAGGATAGAGGATAGGATATGATAGAGGATAGGATAGGATAGAGGATAGGATAGGGTATTGTATAGGATAGAGAATAGGATAGGATAGCGGATAGGATAGGATAGAGGATAGGATAGGATAGAGGATAGGATAGGATAGAGGATAGGATAGGATAGAGGATAGGATAGGATAGAGGATAGGATAGGATAGAGGATAGGATAGGATAGAGGATAGAGGATAGGATAGGATAGAGGATAGGATAGGATACAGGATAGGATAGGATAGAGGATAGGATAGGATAGAGGATAGGATAGAGGATAGGATAGAGGATAGGATAGGATAGAGGATAGGATAGGATAGAGGATAGGATAGGATAGAGGATAGGATAGGATTGGATAGAGAATAGGATAGGATAGATGATATTATAGGAAAGACGATAGGATATGATAGAGGATACGATATTATAGAGGATAGGATAGGATAGGATAGGATAGGATAGGATAGAGGATAGGATAGGATAGAGGATAGGATAGGATAGAGGATAGGATAGGATAGAGGATAGGATAGGATAGAGGATAGGATAGGATAGAGGATAGGATAGGATAGAGGATAGGATAGGATAGAGGATAGGATAGGATAGAGGATAGGATAGGATAGAGGATAGGATAGGATAGAGGATAGGATAGGATAGAGGATAGGATAGGATTGGATAGAGAATAGGATAGGATAGATGATATTATAGGAAAGACGATAGGATATGATAGAGGATACGATATTATAGAGGATAGGATAGGATAGAGGATCGGATAGGATAGAGGATAGGATAGGATAGAGGATACGATCGGATAGAGGATAGGATAGGATAGGATAGAGGATAGGATAGGATAGAGGATAGGATAGGATAGAGGATAGAGGATAGGATAGGATAGAGGATAGGATAGGATACAGGATAGGATAGGATAGAGGATAGGATAGGATAGAGGATAGGATAGAGGATAGGATAGGATAGAGGATAGGATAGGATAGAGGATAGGATAGGATAGAGGATAGGATAGGATTGGATAGAGAATAGGATAGGATAGATGATATTATAGGAAAGACGATAGGATATGATAGAGGATACGATATTATAGAGGATAGGATAGGATAGGATAGGATAGGATAGGATAGAGGATAGGATAGGATAGAGGATAGGATAGGATAGAGGATAGGATAGGATAGAGGATAGGATAGGATAGAGGATAGGATAGGATAGAGGATAGGATAGGATAGAGGATAGGATAGGATAGAGGATAGGATAGGATAGAGGATAGGATAGGATAGAGGATAGGATAGGATAGAGGATAGGATAGGAAAGAGGATAGGATAGGATAGAGGATAGGATAGGATAGAGGATAGGATAGGATAGAGGATAGGATACAGGATTGGATAGGATAGAGGATAGGATTGAGGATAGATTATACGATAGAGGATTGGATAGGATAGAGGATAGGATAGCATATAGGATAGGAGACGATAGAGGATAGGATAGGATAGAGGATAGGATAGGATAGAGGATAGGATAGGATAGAGGATAGGATAGGATAGAGGATAGGATAGGATAGAGGATAGGATAGGATAGAGGATAGGAAAGGATAGGATAGGATAGGATAGAGTATAGAATAGGGTAGAGGATAGGATAGGATAGAGGATAGGATAGGGTATTGGATAGAATAGAGAATAGGATAGGATAGCGGATAGGATAGGATTGAGGATAGGATAGGATAGATGATAGGATAGGATAGAGGATAGTATAGGATAGAGGATAGGATAGGATAGAGGATAGGATAGGATAGAGGATAGGATAGGATAGAGGATAGGATAGGATAGAGGATAGAATAGGATAGAGGATAGGATAGGATAGAGGATAGGATAGGATAGAGGATAGTATAGGATAGAGGATAGGATAGGATAGAGGATAGGATAGGATAGAGGATAGGATAGGATAGAGGATAGGATAGGATAGAGGATAGGATAGGATAGAGGGTAGGATAGGATAGAGGATAGGATAGACGATAGGATAGGATAGAGGATAGGATAGACGATAGGATAGGATAGAGGATAGGATAGGATAGAGGATAGGATAGGATAGCGGATAGGATAGGATAGACGACAGGATAGGATAGAGGATAGGATAGGATAGAGGATATTATAGGATAGAGGATATGATATTATAGAGGATAGGATAGGACAGAGGATTGGATAGGATAGAGGATAGAGGATAGGATAGGATAGAGGATAGGATAGGATAGAGGATAGGATAGGATAGGGGATATGATAGGGTAGAGGATATGATAGGATAGAGGATAGGATAGGATAGAGGATTGCATAGGATTGAGGATAGGATTGGATGCAGGATAGGATAGGATAGAGGATAGGATAGGACAGAGGATAGGATAGGGGATTTCATAGGGTAGAGGATAGGATAGGATAGAAGATAGGATAGGATAGAGGATAGGATAGGATAGAGGATAGGATAGGATAGAGGATAGGATAGGATAGAGGATAGGATAGGATAGAGGATAGGATAGGATAGAGGATAGGATAGGATAGAGGATAGGATAGGATAGAGGATAGGATAGGATAGAGGATAGGATAGGATACAGGGTAGGATAGGATAGAGGATAGGATTGACGATAGGATAGGATAGAGGATAGGATAGACGATAGGATAGGATAGAGGATAGGATAGGATAGAGGATAGGATAGGATAGCGCATAGGATAGGATAGACGATAGGATAGGATAGAGGATAGGATAGGATAGAGGATATTATAGGATAGAGGATATGATAGGATAGAGGATAGGATAGGACAGAGGATTGGATAGGATAGAGGATAGAGGATAGGATAGGATAGAGGATAGGATAGGATAGAGGATAGGATAGGATAGGGGATATGATAGACGATAGGATAGGATAGAGGATAGGATAGACGATAGGATAGGATAGAGGATAGGATAGGATAGAGGATAGGATAGGATAGCGGATAGGATAGGATAGACGATAGGATAGGATAGAGGATAGGATAGGGTAGAGGATACGATCGGATAGAGGATAGGATAGGATAGGATAGAGGATAGGATAGGATAGAGGATAGGATAGGATAGAGGATAGGATAGGATAGAGGATAGGATAGGATAGAGGATAGGATAGGATAGAGGATAGGATAGGATAGAGGATAGGATAGGAAAGAGGATAGGATAGGATAGAGGATAGGATAGGATAGAGGATAGGATAGGATAGAGGATAGGATACAGGATTGGATAGGATAGAGGATAGGATTGAGGATAGATTATACGATAGAGGATTGGATAGGATAGAGGATAGGATAGGATAGAGGATAGGATAGGATAGAGGATAGGATAGGATAGAGGATAGGATAGGATAGAGGATAGGATAGGATAGAGGATAGGATAGGATAGAGGATAGGAAAGGATAGGATAGGATAGGATAGAGTATAGAATAGGGTAGAGGATAGGATAGGATAGAGGATAGGATAGGGTATTGGATAGAATAGAGAATAGGATAGGATAGCGGATAGGATAGGATTGAGGATAGGATAGGATAGAGGATAGGATAGGATAGAGGATAGTATAGGATAGAGGATAGGATAGGATAGAGGATAGGATAGGATAGAGGATAGGATAGGATAGAGGATAGGATAGGATAGAGGATAGGATAGGATAGAGGATAGAATAGGATAGAGGATAGGATAGGATAGAGGATAGGATAGGATAGAGGGTAGGATAGGATAGAGGATAGGATAGACGATAGGATAGGATAGAGGATAGGATAGACGATAGGATAGGATAGAGGATAGGATAGGATAGAGGATAGGATAGGATAGCGGATAGGATAGGATAGACGATAGGATAGGATAGAGGATAGGATAGGATAGAGGATATTATAGGATAGAGGATATGATAGGATAGAGGATAGGATAGGACAGAGGATTGGATAGGATAGAGGATAGAGGATAGGATAGGATAGAGGATAGGATAGGATAGGGGATATGATAGGGTAGAGGATATGATAGGATAGAGGATAGGATAGGATAGAGGATTGCATAGCATTGAGGATAGGATTGGATGCAGGATAGGATAGGATAGAGGATAGGATAGGACAGAGGATAGGATAGGGGATTTCATAGGGTAGAGGATAGGATAGGATAGAAGATAGGATAGGATAGAGGATAGGATAGGATAGAGGATAGGATAGGATAGAGGATAGGATAGGATAGAGGATAGGATAGGATAGAGGATAGGATAGGGTAGAGGATTGAATAGGGGATTGTATAGGATAGAGTATAGGATAGGATAGAGGATAGGATAGGATAGAGGATAGAATAGGATAGAGGATAGGATAGGATAGAGGATAGGATAGGATAGAGGATAGTATAGGATAGAGGATAGGATAGGATAGAGGATAGGATAGGATAGAGGATAGGATACGATAGAGGATAGGATAGGATAGAGGATAGGATAGGATAGAGGATAGGATAGGATAGAGGGTAGGATAGGATAGAGGATAGGATAGACGATAGGATAGGATAGAGGATAGGATAGACGATAGGATAGGATAGAGGATAGGATAGGATAGAGGATAGGATAGGATAGAGGATAGGATAGGATAGGATAGAGGATAGGATAGGATAGAGGATAGGATAGGATAGAGGATAGGATAGGGTAGAGGATTGAATAGGGGATTGTATAGGATAGAGTATAGGATAGGATAGAGGATAGGATAGGATAGAGGATAGGATAGGATAGAGGATAGGATACGATAGATGATAGGATAGGATAGAGGATAGGATAGGATAGAGGATAGGATAGGATAGAGGATCGGATAGGATAGAGGATATGATAGGATAGAGGATAGGATCGGATAGAGGATAGGATAGGATAGGATAGAGGATAGGATAGGATAGAGTATAGGATATAGAATTGGATAGGATAGAGGATAGGATAGGTTAGAGAATAGGATAGGATAGAGGATAGGATAGCATAGTGTATAGGAGACGATAGATGATAGCATAGGATAGCGGATAGGATAGGGTTGAGGATAGGATAGGATAGAGGATTGTATAGGGGATTGGATAGGATAGAGGATAGGATAGGATACATGATAGGATAGGATAGAGGATAGGATAGGATAGAGGATCGGATAGGATAGAGGATAGGATAGGATAGAGGATAGGATAGGATAGAGGATAGGAAAGGATAGGATAGGATAGGATAGAGTATAGAATAGGGTAGAGGATAGGATAGGATAGAGGATAGGATAGGGTATTGGATAGAATAGAGAATAGGATAGGATAGCGGATAGGATAGGATTGAGGATAGGATAGGATAGAGGATAGGATAGGATAGAGGATAGTATAGGATAGAGGATAGGATAGGATAGAGGATAGGATAGGATAGAGGATAGGATAGGATAGAGGATAGGATAGGATAGAGGATAGGATAGGATAGAGGATAGAATAGGATAGAGGATAGGATAGGATAGAGGATAGGATAGGATAGAGGATAGGATAGGATAGAGGATAGGATAGGATAGAGGATAGGATAGGATAGAGGATAGGATAGGATAGAGGATAGGATAGGATAGAGGGTAGGATAGGATAGAGGATAGGATAGACGATAGGATAGGATAGAGGATAGGATAGACGATAGGATAGGATAGAGGATAGGATAGGATAGAGGATAGGATAGGATAGCGGATAGGATAGGATAGACGATAGGATAGGATAGAGGATAGGATAGGATAGAGGATATTATAGGATAAAGGATATGATAGGATAGAGGATAGGATAGGACAGAGGATTGGATAGGATAGAGGATAGAGGATAGGATAGGATAGAGGATAGGATAGGATAGAGGATAGGATAGGATAGGGGATATGATAGGGTAGAGGATATGATAGGATAGAGGATAGGATAGGATAGAGGATTGCATAGCATTGAGGATAGGATTGGATGCAGGATAGGATAGGATAGAGGATAGGATAGGACAGAGGATAGGATAGGGGATTTCATAGGGTAGAGGATAGGATAGGATAGAAGATAGGATAGGATAGAGGATAGGATAGGATAGAGGATAGGATAGGATAGAGGATAGGATAGGATAGAGGATAGGATAGGATAGAGGATAGGATAGGGTAGAGGATTGAATAGGGGATTGTATAGGATAGAGTATAGGATAGGATAGAGGATAGGATAGGATAGAGGATAGGATAGGATAGAGGATAGGATACGATAGATGATAGGATAGGATAGAGGATAGGATAGGATAGAGGATAGGATAGGATAGAGGGTAGGATAGGATAGAGGATAGGATAGACGATAGGATAGGATAGAGGATAGGATAGACGATAGGATAGGATAGAGGATAGGATAGGATAGAGGATAGGATAGGATAGCGGATAGGATAGGATAGACGATAGGATAGGATAGAGGATAGGATAGGATAGAGGATATTATAGGATAGAGGATATGATAGGATAGAGGATAGGATAGGACAGAGGATTGGATAGGATAGAGGATAGAGGATAGGATAGGATAGAGGATAGGATAGGATAGAGGATAAGATAGGATAGGGGATATGATAGACGATAGGATAGGATAGAGGATAGGATAGACGATAGGATAGGATAGAGGATAGGATAGGATAGAGGATAGGATAGGATAGCGGATAGGATAGGATAGACGATAGGATAGGATAGAGGATAGGATAGGATAGAGGATATTATAGGATAGAGGATATGATAGGATAGAGGATAGGATAGGACAGAGGATTGGATAGGATAGAGGATAGAGGATAGGATAGGATAGAGGATAGGATAGGATAGAGGATAGGATAGGATAGAGGATAGGATAGGATAGGGGATATGATAGGGTAGAGGATATGATAGGATAGAGGATAGGATAGGATAGAGGATTGCATAGGATTGAGGATAGGATTGGATGCAGGATAGGATAGGATAGAGGATAGGATAGGATAGAGGATAGGATAGGGTAGAGGATTGAATAGGGGATTGTATAGGATAGAGTATAGGATAGGATAGAGGATAGGATAGGATAGAGGATAGGATAGGATAGAGGATAGGATACGATAGATGATAGGATAGGATAGAGGATAGGATAGGATAGAGGATAGGATAGGATAGAGGATCGGATAGGATAGAGGATATGATAGGATAGAGGATAGGATCGGATAGAGGATAGGATAGGATAGAGGATAGGAAAGGATAGGATAGGATAGGATAGAGTATAGAATAGGGTAGAGGATAGGATAGGATAGAGGATAGGATAGGGTATTGGATAGAATAGAGAATAGGATAGGATAGCGGATAGGATAGGATTGAGGATAGGATAGGATAGAGGATAGGATAGGATAGAGGATAGTATAGGATAGAGGATAGGATAGGATAGAGGATAGGATAGGATAGAGGATAGGATAGGATAGAGGATAGGATAGGATAGAGGATAGGATAGGATAGAGGATAGAATAGGATAGAGGATAGGATAGGATAGAGGATAGGATAGGATAGAGGATAGTATAGGATAGAGGATAGGATAGGATAGAGGATAGGATAGGATAGAGGATAGGATAGGATAGAGGATAGGATAGGATAGAGGATAGGATAGGATAGAGGATAGGATAGGATAGAGGATAGGATAGGATAGCGGATAGGATAGGATAGACGATAGGATAGGATAGAGGATAGGATAGGATAGAGGATATTATAGGATAGAGGATATGATAGGATAGAGGATAGGATAGGACAGAGGATTGGATAGGATAGAGGATAGAGGATAGGATAGGATAGAGGATAGGATAGGATAGAGGATAGGATAGGATAGGGGATATGATAGGGTAGAGGATATGATAGGATAGAGGATAGGATAGGATAGAGGATTGCATAGCATTGAGGATAGGATTGGATGCAGGATAGGATAGGATAGAGGATAGGATAGGACAGAGGATAGGATAGGGGATTTCATAGGGTAGAGGATAGGATAGGATAGAAGATAGGATAGGATAGAGGATAGGATAGGATAGAGGATAGGATAGGATAGAGGATAGGATAGGATAGAGGATAGGATAGGATAGAGGATAGGATAGGGTAGAGGATTGAATAGGGGATTGTATAGGATAGAGTATAGGATAGGATAGAGGATAGGATAGGATAGAGGATAGGATAGGATAGAGGATAGGATACGATAGATGATAGGATAGGATAGAGGATAGGATAGGATAGAGGATAGGATAGGATAGAGGGTAGGATAGGATAGAGGATAGGATAGACGATAGGATAGGATAGAGGATAGGATAGACGATAGGATAGGATAGAGGATAGGATAGGATAGAGGATAGGATAGGATAGCGGATAGGATAGGATAGACGATAGGATAGGATAGAGGATAGGATAGGATAGAGGATATTATAGGATAGAGGATATGATAGGATAGAGGATAGGATAGGACAGAGGATTGGATAGGATAGAGGATAGAGGATAGGATAGGATAGAGGATAGGATAGGATAGAGGATAAGATAGGATAGGGGATATGATAGACGATAGGATAGGATAGAGGATAGGATAGACGATAGGATAGGATAGAGGATAGGATAGGATAGAGGATAGGATACGATAGATGATAGGATAGGATAGAGGATAGGATAGGATAGAGGATAGGATAGGATAGAGGATCGGATAGGATAGAGGATATGATAGGATAGAGGATAGGATCGGATAGAGGATAGGATAGGATAGGATAGAGGATAGGATAGGATAGAGTATAGGATATAGAATTGGATAGGATAGAGGATAGGATAGGTTAGAGAATAGGATAGGATAGAGGATAGGATAGCATAGTGTATAGGAGACGATAGATGATAGCATAGGATAGCGGATAGGATAGGGTTGAGGATAGGATAGGATAGAGGATTGTATAGGGGATTGGATAGGATAGAGGATAGGATAGGATACATGATAGGATAGGATAGAGGATAGGATAGGATAGAGGATCGGATAGGATAGAGGATAGGATAGGATAGAGGATAGGATAGGATAGAGGATAGGATAAGATAGAGGATAGGATACGATAGAGAATAGGATAGGATAGAGGATAGAATAGGATAGAGTATAGGATACAGGATTGGATAGGATAGAGGATAGGATTGAGGATAGATTATACGATAGAGGATTGGATATGATAGAGGATAGGATAGCATATAGGATAGGAGACGATAGAGGATAGGATAGGATAGAGGATAGGATAGGATAAAGGATAGGATAGAATAGAGGATAGGATAGGATAGAGAATAGGATAGGAGATTGGATAGGATAGAGGACAGGAGACAATAGACGATAGGATAGGACAGAGGATAGGATGGGATATAGGATCGGATAGGGGAATGGATTGGATAGAGGATAGGATAGGATAGAGAATAGGATAGGAGATTGGATAGGATAGAGGACAGGAGACGATAGACGATAGGATAGGATAGAGGATAGGATAGGATAGAGGATAGGATAGGATAGAGGATAGGATAGGATAGAGGATAGGATAGGATAGCGGATAGGATAGGATAGACGATAGGATAGGATAGAGGATAGGATAGGATAGAGGATATTATAGGATAGAGGATACGATATTATAGAGGATAGGATAGGATAGAGGATCGGATAGAATAGAGGATAGGATAGGATAGAGGATACGATCGGATAGAGGATAGAGGATAGGATAGGATAGAGGATAGGATAGGATAGAGGATAGGATATAATAGAGGATAGGATAGGATAGAGGATATGATAGGATAGAGGATAGGATAGGATAGAGGATTGCATAGGATTGAGGATAGGATTGGATGCAGGATAGGATAGGATAGAGGATAGGATAGGATAGAGGATAGGATAGGGTAGAGGATTGAATAGGGGATTGTATAGGATAGAGTATAGGATAGGATAGAGGATAGGATAGGATAGAGGATAGGATAGGATAGAGGATAGGATACGATAGATGATAGGATAGGATAGAGGATAGGATAGGATAGAGGATAGGATAGGATAGAGGATCGGATAGGATAGAGGATATGATAGGATAGAGGATAGGATCGGATAGAGGATAGGATAGGATAGAGGATAGGAAAGGATAGGATAGGATAGGATAGAGTATAGAATAGGGTAGAGGATAGGATAGGATAGAGGATAGGATAGGGTATTGGATAGAATAGAGAATAGGATAGGATAGCGGATAGGATAGGATTGAGGATAGGATAGGATAGAGGATAGGATAGGATAGAGGATAGTATAGGATAGAGGATAGGATAGGATAGAGGATAGGATAGGATAGAGGATAGGATAGGATAGAGGATAGGATAGGATAGAGGATAGGATAGGATAGAGGATAGAATAGGATAGAGGATAGGATAGGATAGAGGATAGGATAGGATAGAGGATAGTATAGGATAGAGGATAGGATAGGATAGAGGATAGGATAGGATAGAGGATAGGATAGGATAGAGGATAGGATAGGATAGAGGATAGGATAGGATAGAGGATAGGATAGGATAGAGGATAGGATAGGATAGCGGATAGGATAGGATAGACGATAGGATAGGATAGAGGATAGGATAGGATAGAGGATATTATAGGATAGAGGATATGATAGGATAGAGGATAGGATAGGACAGAGGATTGGATAGGATAGAGGATAGAGGATAGGATAGGATAGAGGATAGGATAGGATAGAGGATAGGATAGGATAGGGGATATGATAGGGTAGAGGATATGATAGGATAGAGGATAGGATAGGATAGAGGATTGCATAGCATTGAGGATAGGATTGGATGCAGGATAGGATAGGATAGAGGATAGGATAGGACAGAGGATAGGATAGGGGATTTCATAGGGTAGAGGATAGGATAGGATAGAAGATAGGATAGGATAGAGGATAGGATAGGATAGAGGATAGGATAGGATAGAGGATAGGATAGGATAGAGGATAGGATAGGATAGAGGATAGGATAGGGTAGAGGATTGAATAGGGGATTGTATAGGATAGAGTATAGGATAGGATAGAGGATAGGATAGGATAGAGGATAGGATAGGATAGAGGATAGGATACGATAGATGATAGGATAGGATAGAGGATAGGATAGGATAGAGGATAGGATAGGATAGAGGGTAGGATAGGATAGAGGATAGGATAGACGATAGGATAGGATAGAGGATAGGATAGACGATAGGATAGGATAGAGGATAGGATAGGATAGAGGATAGGATAGGATAGCGGATAGGATAGGATAGACGATAGGATAGGATAGAGGATAGGATAGGATAGAGGATATTATAGGATAGAGGATATGATAGGATAGAGGATAGGATAGGACAGAGGATTGGATAGGATAGAGGATAGAGGATAGGATAGGATAGAGGATAGGATAGGATAGAGGATAAGATAGGATAGGGGATATGATAGACGATAGGATAGGATAGAGGATAGGATAGACGATAGGATAGGATAGAGGATAGGATAGGATAGAGGATAGGATACGATAGATGATAGGATAGGATAGAGGATAGGATAGGATAGAGGATAGGATAGGATAGAGGATCGGATAGGATAGAGGATATGATAGGATAGAGGATAGGATCGGATAGAGGATAGGATAGGATAGGATAGAGGATAGGATAGGATAGAGTATAGGATATAGAATTGGATAGGATAGAGGATAGGATAGGTTAGAGAATAGGATAGGATAGAGGATAGGATAGCATAGTGTATAGGAGACGATAGATGATAGCATAGGATAGCGGATAGGATAGGGTTGAGGATAGGATAGGATAGAGGATTGTATAGGGGATTGGATAGGATAGAGGATAGGATAGGATACATGATAGGATAGGATAGAGGATAGGATAGGATAGAGGATCGGATAGGATAGAGGATAGGATAGGATAGAGGATAGGATAGGATAGAGGATAGGATAAGATAGAGGATAGGATACGATAGAGAATAGGATAGGATAGAGGATAGAATAGGATAGAGTATAGGATACAGGATTGGATAGGATAGAGGATAGGATTGAGGATAGATTATACGATAGAGGATTGGATATGATAGAGGATAGGATAGCATATAGGATAGGAGACGATAGAGGATAGGATAGGATAGAGGATAGGATAGGATAAAGGATAGGATAGAATAGAGGATAGGATAGGATAGAGAATAGGATAGGAGATTGGATAGGATAGAGGACAGGAGACAATAGACGATAGGATAGGACAGAGGATAGGATGGGATATAGGATCGGATAGGGGAATGGATTGGATAGAGGATAGGATAGGATAGAGAATAGGATAGGAGATTGGATAGGATAGAGGACAGGAGACGATAGACGATAGGATAGGATAGAGGATAGGATAGGATAGAGGATAGGATAGGATAGAGGATAGGATAGGATAGAGGATAGGATAGGATAGCGGATAGGATAGGATAGACGATAGGATAGGATAGAGGATAGGATAGGATAGAGGATATTATAGGATAGAGGATACGATATTATAGAGGATAGGATAGGATAGAGGATCGGATAGAATAGAGGATAGGATAGGATAGAGGATACGATCGGATAGAGGATAGAGGATAGGATAGGATAGAGGATAGGATAGGATAGAGGATAGGATATAATAGAGGATAGGATAGGATAGAGGATAGGATAGGATAGAGGATAGGATAGGATAGAGGATAATATAGGATAGAGGATAGGATAGGATAGAGGATAGGATAGGATAGAGGATAGGATAGGATAGGGGATAGGATTGAGGATAGATTATACGATAGAGGATTGGATAGGATAGAGGATAGGATAGCATATAGGATAGGAGACGATAGAGGATAGGATAGGATAGAGGATAGGATAGGATAGAGGATAGGAAAGGATAGGATAGGATAGCATAGAGTATAGAATAGGATAGAGGATAGGATAGGATAGAGGATAGGATAGAGAATAGGATAGGATAGCGGATAGGAGAGGATTGAGGATAGGATAGGATAGAGGATAGAATAGGATAGAGGATCGGATAGGGGATTGGATTGGATAGAGGATAGGATAGGATAGAGAATAGGATAGGAGATTAGATAGGATAGAGGACAGGAGACGATAGACGATAGGATAGGATAGAGGATAGGATAGGATAGAGGATAGGATAGGATAGAGGATAGGATAGGATAGAGGATAGGATAGGATAGAGGATAGGATAGGATAGAGGATACGATATTATAGAGGATAGGATAGGATAGAGGATAGGATAGGATAGAGGATAGGATAGGATAGAGGATAGGATAGGATAGAGGATAGGATAGGATAGAGGATAGGATAGGTTAGAGGATAGGATAGGATAGAGGATAGGATAGGATAGAGGGTAGGATAGGATAGAGGATAGGATAGGATAGAGGATAGGATAGGATAGTCGATAGGATAGGATTGGATAGAGAATAGAATAGGATAGACGATATTATAGGAAAGACGATAGGATATGATAGAGGATACGATATTATAGAGGATAGGGTAGGATAGAGGATCGGATAGGATAGAGGATAGGATAGGATAGAGGATACGATCGGATAGAGGATAGGATAGGATAGGATAGAGGATAGGATAGGATAGAGGATAGGATAGGATAGAGGATAGGATAGGATAGAGGATAGGATAGGATAGACTATAGGATAGGATAGAGGATAGGATAGGATAGAGGATAGGATAGGATAGAGGATAGGATAGGATAGAGGATAGGATAGGTTAGAGGATAGGATAGGATAGAGGATAGGATAGGATAGAGGATAGGATAGGATAGAGGATAGGATAGGATAGAGGATAGGATAGGATAGAGGATAGGATAGGATAGAGGATAGGATAGGATAGAGGATAGGATAGGATAGAGGATAGGATAGGATAGAGGATAGGATAGGATAGAGGATAGGATAGGATAGAGGATAGGATAGACGATAGGATAGGATAGAGGATAGGATAGGTTAGAGGAAAGGATAGGATAGAAGATAGGATAGGGGATTTGATAGGATAGAGGATCAGATAGGATAGAAGATAGGATAGGGTAGTGGATCGGATAGGATAGAAGATAGGATAGGATAGAGGAAAGGATAGGATAGAGGATAGGATAGGATAGAGGATAGGATAGGATAGAGGATTGGATAGGATAGAGGATACAGGATAGGATAGGATACAGGAAAGGATAGGATTGAGGATAGGATTGGAAAGAGGATAGGATAGGACAGAGGATAGGATAGGACAGAGGATAGGATAGGATAGAGGATAGGATACGATAGAGGATTGGATACAGGATAGGATAGGATAGAGGATATTATAGGATAGAGGATATGATACGATAGAGGATAGGATAGGACAGAGGATTGGATAGGATAGAGGATAGAGGATAGGATAGGATACAGGAAAGGATAGAATAGAGGATAGGATGGGATAGAAGATAGGATAGGATAGAGGATAGGATAGGATAGAGGATAGGATAGGATAGAGGATAGGATATAATAGAGGATAGGATAGGATAGAGGATAGGATAGACGATAGGATAGGATAGAGGATAGGATAGGATAGAGGATAGGATAGGATAGAGGATAGGATAGGATAGAGGATAGGATAGGATAGAGGATAGGATAGGATAGAGGATAGGATAGGATAGAGGAGAGAATAGGTTAGAGGATAGGATAGGATAGAGGATAGGATAGGATAGAGGATAGGATAGGATAGAGGATAGGATAGGATGGAGGATAGGATTGAGAATATGTTGGGATAGAGAATAGGACCGGATAGATGATATTATAGGATAGAGGATAGGATATGATAGAGTATACGATATAATAGATTATACGATATAATAGAGGGTAGGATAGGATAGAGCATAGGATAGGGGATTGGACAGGATAGGATAGAGGATAGGCTAGGATAGAGGATAGGATAGAGGATAGGATAGTACAGAGGATAGGATAGGGGATTTGATAGGATAGAGGATAGGATAGGATAGAAGATAGGATAGGATAGAGGATAGGATAGGATAGAAGATAGGATAGGATAGAGGATAGGATAGAGAATAGGATCGGATAGACGATATTATAGGATAGAGTGTACGATATTATAGAGGACAGGATAGGATAGAGGATAGATTAGAGGATAGGATAGGATAGAGGATTGGATACGATAGAGGATAGAGAATAGGATAGGATAGAGGAAAGGATAGGATAGAGGATAGGATGGGATAGAAGATAGGATAGGATAGAGGATAGGATAGGATAGAGCATAGGATAGGATAGAGGATAGGATAGGATAGAGGATAGGATAGGATAGAGGATAGGATAGGGTAGAGGATTGAATAGGGGATTGTATAGGATAGAGTATAGGATAGGATAGAGGATAGGATAGGATAGAGGATAGGATAGGATAGAGGATAGGATACGATAGATGATAGGATAGGATAGAGGATAGGATAGGATAGAGGATAGGATAGGATAGAGGATCGGATAGGATAGAGGATATGATAGGATAGAGGATAGGATCGGATAGAGGATAGGATAGGATAGGATAGAGGATAGGATAGGATAGAGTATAGGATATAGAATTGGATAGGATAGAGGATAGGATAGGTTAGAGAATAGGATAGGATAGAGGATAGGATAGCATAGTGTATAGGAGACGATAGATGATAGCATAGGATAGCGGATAGGATAGGGTTGAGGATAG
Organism: Halictus rubicundus; assembly: GCF_050948215.1. NCBI lineage: Eukaryota > Metazoa > Arthropoda > Insecta > Hymenoptera > Halictidae > Halictus > Halictus rubicundus. The sequence goes on along the minus strand of NW_027488825.1, from coordinate 199,315 downwards.
GATAGGATAGAGGGTTGTATAGGGGATTGGATAGGATAGAGGATAGGATAGGATACATGATAGGATAGGATAGAGGATAGGATAGGATAGAGGATCGGATAGGATAGAGGATAGGATAGGATAGAGGATAGGATAGGATAGAGGATAGGAAAGGATAGGATAGGATAGGATAGAGTATAGAATAGGGTAGAGGATAGGATAGGATAGAGGATAGGATAGGGTATTGGATAGAATAGAGAATAGGATAGGATAGCGGATAGGATAGGATTGAGGATAGGATAGGATAGAGGATAGGATAGGATAGAGGATAGTATAGGATAGAGGATAGGATAGGATAGAGGATAGGATAGGATAGAGGATAGGATAGGATAGAGGATAGGATAGGATAGAGGATAGGATAGGATAGAGGATAGAATAGGATAGAGGATAGGATAGGATAGAGGATAGGATAGGATAGAGGATAGTATAGGATAGAGGATAGGATAGGATAGAGGATAGGATAGGATAGAGGATAGGATAGGATAGAGGATAGGATAGGATAGAGGATAGGATAGGATAGAGGATAGGATAGGATAGAGGGTAGGATAGGATAGAGGATAGGATAGACGATAGGATAGGATAGAGGATAGGATAGACGATAGGATAGGATAGAGGATAGGATAGGATAGAGGATAGGATAGGATAGCGGATAGGATAGGATAGACGATAGGATAGGATAGAGGATAGGATAGGATAGAGGATATTATAGGATAGAGGATATGATAGGATAGAGGATAGGATAGGACAGAGGATTGGATAGGATAGAGGATAGAGGATAGGATAGGATAGAGGATAGGATAGGATAGAGGATAGGATAGGATAGGGGATATGATAGGGTAGAGGATATGATAGGATAGAGGATAGGATAGGATAGAGGATTGCATAGCATTGAGGATAGGATTGGATGCAGGATAGGATAGGATAGAGGATAGGATAGGACAGAGGATAGGATAGGGGATTTCATAGGGTAGAGGATAGGATAGGATAGAAGATAGGATAGGATAGAGGATAGGATAGGATAGAGGATAGGATAGGATAGAGGATAGGATAGGATAGAGGATAGGATAGGATAGAGGATAGGATAGGGTAGAGGATTGAATAGGGGATTGTATAGGATAGAGTATAGGATAGGATAGAGGATAGGATAGGATAGAGGATAGGATAGGATAGAGGATAGGATACGATAGATGATAGGATAGGATAGAGGATAGGATAGGATAGAGGATAGGATAGGATAGAGGGTAGGATAGGATAGAGGATAGGATAGACGATAGGATAGGATAGAGGATAGGATAGACGATAGGATAGGATAGAGGATAGGATAGGATAGAGGATAGGATAGGATAGCGGATAGGATAGGATAGACGATAGGATAGGATAGAGGATAGGATAGGATAGAGGATATTATAGGATAGAGGATATGATAGGATAGAGGATAGGATAGGACAGAGGATTGGATAGGATAGAGGATAGAGGATAGGATAGGATAGAGGATAGGATAGGATAGAGGATAAGATAGGATAGGGGATATGATAGACGATAGGATAGGATAGAGGATAGGATAGACGATAGGATAGGATAGAGGATAGGATAGGATAGGGGATATGATAGGGTAGAGGATATGATAGGATAGAGGATAGGATAGGATAGAGGATAGGATAGGATAGGGGATATGATAGGGTAGAGGATATGATAGGATAGAGGATAGGATAGGATAGAGGATTGCATAGGATTGAGGATAGGATTGGATGCAGGATAGGATAGGATAGAGGATAGGATAGGATAGAGGATAGGATAGGGTAGAGGATTGAATAGGGGATTGTATAGGATAGAGTATAGGATAGGATAGAGGATAGGATAGGATAGAGGATAGGATAGGATAGAGGATAGGATACGATAGATGATAGGATAGGATAGAGGATAGGATAGGATAGAGGATAGGATAGGATAGAGGATCGGATAGGATAGAGGATATGATAGGATAGAGGATAGGATCGGATAGAGGATAGGATAGGATAGGATAGAGGATAGGATAGGATAGAGTATAGGATATAGAATTGGATAGGATAGAGGATAGGATAGGTTAGAGAATAGGATAGGATAGAGGATAGGATAGCATAGTGTATAGGAGACGATAGATGATAGCATAGGATAGCGGATAGGATAGGGTTGAGGATAGGATAGGATAGAGGATTGTATAGGGGATTGGATAGGATAGAGGATAGGATAGGATACATGATAGGATAGGATAGAGGATAGGATAGGATAGAGGATCGGATAGGATAGAGGATAGGATAGGATAGAGGATAGGATAGGATAGAGGATAGGATAAGATAGAGGATAGGATACGATAGAGAATAGGATAGGATAGAGGATAGAATAGGATAGAGTATAGGATACAGGATTGGATAGGATAGAGGATAGGATTGAGGATAGATTATACGATAGAGGATTGGATATGATAGAGGATAGGATAGCATATAGGATAGGAGACGATAGAGGATAGGATAGGATAGAGGATAGGATAGGATAAAGGATAGGATAGAATAGAGGATAGGATAGGATAGAGAATAGGATAGGAGATTGGATAGGATAGAGGACAGGAGACAATAGACGATAGGATAGGACAGAGGATAGGATGGGATATAGGATCGGATAGGGGAATGGATTGGATAGAGGATAGGATAGGATAGAGAATAGGATAGGAGATTGGATAGGATAGAGGACAGGAGACGATAGACGATAGGATAGGATAGAGGATAGGATAGGATAGAGGATAGGATAGGATAGAGGATAGGATAGGATGGAGGATAGGATAGGATAGAGGATAGGATAGGATTGGATAGAGAATAGGATAGGATAGATGATATTATAGGAAAGACGATAGGATATGATAGAGGATACGATATTATAGAGGATAGGATAGGATAGAGGATCGGATAGAATAGAGGATAGGATAGGATAGAGGATACGATCGGATAGAGGATAGAGGATAGGATAGGATAGAGGATAGGATAGGATGGAGGATAGGATATAATAGAGGATAGGATAGGATAGAGGATAGGATAGGATAGAGGATAGGATAGGATAGAGGATAATATAGGATAGAGGATAGGATAGGATAGAGGATAGGATAGGATAGAGGATAGGATAGGATAGGGGATAGGATTGAGGATAGATTATACGATAGAGGATTGGATAGGATAGAGGATAGGATAGCATATAGGATAGGAGACGATAGAGGATAGGATAGGATAGAGGATAGGATAGGATAGAGGATAGGAAAGGATAGGATAGGATAGCATAGAGTATAGAATAGGATAGAGGATAGGATAGGATAGAGGATAGGATAGAGAATAGGATAGGATAGCGGATAGGAGAGGATTGAGGATAGGATAGGATAGAGGATAGAATAGGATAGAGGATCGGATAGGGGATTGGATTGGATAGAGGATAGGATAGGATAGAGAATAGGATAGGAGATTAGATAGGATAGAGGACAGGAGACGATAGACGATAGGATAGGATAGAGGATAGGATAGGATAGAGGATAGGATAGGATAGAGGATAGGATAGGATAGAGGATAGGATAGGATAGAGGATAGGATAGGATAGAGGATAGGATAGGATAGAGGATACGATATTATAGAGGATAGGATAGGATAGAGGATAGGATAGGATAGAGGATAGGATAGGATAGAGGATAGGATAGGATAGAGGATAGGATAGGATAGAGGATAGGATAGGATAGAGGATAGGATAGGGTAGAGGATAGGATAGGATAGAGGGTAGGATAGGATAGAGGATAGGATAGGATAGAGGATAGGATAGGATAGTCGATAGGATAGGATTGGATAGAGAATAGAATAGGATAGACGATATTATAGGAAAGACGATAGGATATGATAGAGGATACGATATTATAGAGGATAGGGTAGGATAGAGGATCGGATAGGATAGAGGATAGGATAGGATAGAGGATACGATCGGATAGAGGATAGGATAGGATAGGATAGAGGATAGGATAGGATAGAGGATAGGATAGGACAGAGGATAGGATAGGATAGAGGATAGGATAGGATAGACTATAGGATAGGATAGAGGATAGGATAGGATAGAGGATAGGATAGGATAGAGGATAGGATAGGATAGAGGATAGGATAGGTTAGAGGATAGGATAGGATAGAGGATAGGATAGGATAGAGGATAGGATAGGATAGAGGATAGGATAGGATAGAGGATAGGATAGGATAGAGGATAGGATAGGATAGAGGATAGGATAGAGGATAGGATAGGATAGAGGATAGGATAGGATAGAGGATAGGATAGGATAGAGGATAGGATAGGATAGAGGATAGGATAGGATAGAGGATAGGATAGACGATAGGATAGGATAGAGGATAGGATAGGTTAGAGGAAAGGATAGGATAGAAGATAGGATAGGGGATTTGATAGGATAGAGGATCAGATAGGATAGAAGATAGGATAGGGTAGTGGATCGGATAGGATAGAAGATAGGATAGGATAGAGGAAAGGATAGGATAGAGGATAGGATAGGATAGAGGATAGGATAGGATAGAGGATTGGATAGGATAGAGGATACAGGATAGGATAGGATACAGGAAAGGATAGGATTGAGGATAGGATTGGAAAGAGGATAGGATAGGACAGAGGATAGGATAGGACAGAGGATAGGATAGGATAGAGGATAGGATACGATAGAGGATTGGATACAGGATAGGATAGGATAGAGGATATTATAGGATAGAGGATATGATACGATAGAGGATAGGATAGGACAGAGGATTGGATAGGATAGAGGATAGAGGATAGGATAGGATACAGGAAAGGATAGGATAGAGGATAGGATGGGATAGAAGATAGGATAGGATAGAGGATAGGATAGGATAGAGGATAGGATAGGATAGAGGATAGGATATAATAGAGGATAGGATAGGATAGAGGATAGGATAGACGATAGGATAGGATAGAGGATAGGATAGGATAGAGGATAGGATAGGATAGAGGATAGGATAGGATAGAGGATAGGATAGGATAGAGGATAGGATAGGATAGAGGATAGGATAGGATAGAGGAGAGAATAGGTTAGAGGATAGGATAGGATAGAGGATAGGATAGGATAGAGGATAGGATAGGATAGAGGATAGGATAGGATGGAGGATAGGATTGAGAATAGGTTAGGATAGAGAATAGGAACGGATAGATGATATTATAGGATAGAGGATAGGATATGATAGAGTATACGATATAATAGATTAAACGATATAATAGAGGGTAGGATAGGATAGAGCATAGGATAGGGGATTGGACAGGATAGGATAGAGGATAGGCTAGGATAGAGGATAGGATAGAGGATAGGATAGTACAGAGGATAGGATAGGGGATTTGATAGGATAGAGGATAGGATAGGATAGAAGATAGGATAGGATAGAGGATAGGATAGGATAGAAGATAGGATAGGATAGAGGATAGGATAGAGAATAGGATCGGATAGACGATATTATAGGATAGAGTGTACGATATTATAGAGGACAGGATAGGATAGAGGATAGATTAGAGGATAGGATAGGATAGAGGATTGGATACGATAGAGGATAGAGAATAGGATAGGATAGAGGAAAGGATAGGATAGAGGATAGGATGGGATAGAAGATAGGATAGGATAGAGGATAGGATAGGATAGAGGATAGGATAGGATAGAGGATAGGATATAATAGAGGATAGGATAGGATAGAGGATAGGATAGACGATAGGATAGGATAGAGGATAGGATAGGATAGAGGATAGGATAGGATAGAGGATAGGATAGGATAGAGGATAGGATAGGATAGAGGATAGGATAGGATAGAGGATAGGATAGGATAGAGGATAGGATAGGATAGAGGAGAGAATAGGTTAGAGGATAGGATAGGATAGAGGATAGGATAGGATAGAGGATAGGATAGGATAGAGGATAGGATAGGATGGAGGATAGGATTGAGAATAGGTTAGGATAGAGAATAGGAACGGATAGATGATATTATAGGATAGAGGATAGGATATGATAGAGTATACGATATAATAGATTAAACGATATAATAGAGGGTAGGATAGGATAGAGCATAGGATAGGGGATTGGACAGGATAGGATAGAGGATAGGCTAGGATAGAGGATAGGATAGAGGATAGGATAGTACAGAGGATAGGATAGGGGATTTGATAGGATAGAGGATAGGATAGGATAGAAGATAGGATAGGATAGAGGATAGGATAGGATAGAGGATAGGATAGGATAGAGGATAGGATAGAGAATAGGATCGGATAGACGATATTATAGGATAGAGTGTACGATATTATAGAGGACAGGATAGGATAGAGGATAGATTAGAGGATAGGATAGGATAGAGGATAGGATAGGATAGAAGATAGGATAGAAGATAGGATAGGATAGAGGATAGGATAGGATAGAGGATAGGATAGGATAGAGGATAGGATAGGATAGAGGATAGGATAGAGGATTGGATAGGATAGAGGATTTGATAGGATAAAGGATAGGATAGGATGGAAGATAGGATAGGATAGAGGATAGGATAGGATAGAGGATAGGATAGGATAGAGAATAGGATAGGATAGAGGATAGGATAGGATAGAGGATAGGATAGGATAGAGGATTGGATAGGATAGAGGATAGGATACACGATAAGATAGGATAGAGGATAGGATACACGATAAGATAGGATAGAGGATAGGATAGGATAGAGGATAGGATAGGATAGAGGATAGGATAGGATAGAGGATAGGATAGAGGATTGGATAGGATAGAGGATTTGATAGGATAGAGGATAGGATAGGATGGAAGATAGGATAGGATAGAGGATAGGATAGGATAGAGGATAGGATAGGATAGAGGATAGGATAGGATAGAGGATAGGATAGGATGGAGGATAGGATTGAGAATATGTTAGGATAGAGAATAGGAACGGATAGATGATATTATAGGATAGAGGATAGGATATGATAGAGTATACGATATAATAGATTATACGATATAATAGAGGGTAGGATAGGATAGAGCATAGGATAGGGGATTGGACAGGATAGGATAGAGGATAGGCTAGGATAGAGGATAGGATAGAGGATAGGATAGTACAGAGGATAGGATAGGGGATTTGATAGGATAGAGGATAGGATAGGATAGAAGATAGGATAGGATAGAGGATAGGATAGGATAGAAGATAGGATAGGATAGAGGATAGGATAGAGAATAGGATCGGATAGACGATATTATAGGATAGAGTGTACGATATTATAGAGGACAGGATAGGATAGAGGATAGATTAGAGGATAGGATAGGATAGAGGATTGGATACGATAGAGGATAGAGAATAGGATAGGATAGAGGAAAGGATAGGATAGAGGATAGGATGGGATAGAAGATAGGATAGGATAGAGGATAGGATAGGATAGAGGATAGGATAGGATAGAGGATAGGATATAATAGAGGATAGGATAGGATAGAGGATAGGATAGACGATAGGATAGGATAGAGGATAGGATAGGATAGGATAGAGGATAGGATAGGATAGAGGATAGGATAGGATAGAGGAGAGAATAGGTTAGAGGATAGGATAGGATAGAGGATAGGATAGGATAGAGGATAGGATAGGATAGAGGATAGGATAGGATGGAGGATAGGATTGAGAATAGGTTAGGATAGAGAATAGGAGCGGATAGATGATATTATAGGATAGAGGATAGGATATGATAGAGTATACGATATAATAGATTAAACGATATAATAGAGGGTAGGATAGGATAGAGCATAGGATAGGGGATTGGACAGGATAGGATAGAGGATAGGCTAGGATAGAGGATAGGATAGAGGATAGGATAGTACAGAGGATAGGATAGGGGATTTGATAGGATAGAGGAGAGGATAGGATAGAAGATAGGATAGGATAGAGGATAGGATAGGATAGAGGATAGGATAGGATAGAGGATAGGATAGGATAGAGGATAGGATAGAGAATAGGATCGGATAGACGATATTATAGGATAGAGTGTACGATATTATAGAGGACAGGATAGGATAGAGGATAGATTAGAGGATAGGATAGGATAGAGGATTGGATACGATAGAGGATAGAGAATAGGATAGGATAGAGGATAGGATAGGATAGAGGATAGGATAGGATAGAGGATTGGATAGGATAGAGGATTGGATAGGACAGAGGATAGGATAGGGGATTTGATAGGATAGAGGATAGGATACACGATAGGATAGGATACACGATAGGATAGGATAGAGGATAGGATAGCATAGAGGATAGGATAGAGGATAGGAAAGGACAGAGGATAGGATAGGGGATTTGATAGGATAGAGGATAGGATACACGATAGGATAGGATAGAGGATAGGATAGGACAGAGGATAGGATAGTATAGAGGATAGGATAGGATAGAGGATAGGATAGGACAGAGGATAGGATAGGGGATTTGATAGGATAGAGGATAGGATACACGATAAGATAGGATAGAGGATAGGATACACGATAAGATAGGATAGAGGATAGGATAGGATAGAGGATAGGATAGGATAGAGGATAGGATAGGATAGAGGATAGGATAGAGGATTGGATAGTATAGGGGATTTGATAGGATAGAGGATAGGATAGGATGGAAGATAGGATAGGATAGAGGATAGGATAGGATAGAAGATAGGATAGGATAGAGGATAGGATAGGATAGAGGATAGGATAGGATAGAGGATAGGATAGGATAGAGGAGAGTATAGGATAGACGATAGGATAGGATAGAGGATAGGATAGGATAGAGGATTGGATAGGATAGAGGATTGGATAGGATAGAGGATAGGGTAGAATAGAGGATAGGATAGGATAGAGGATAGGATAAGATAGAGGATAGGATAGGATAGAGGATAGGATAGGATAGAGGATAGGATAGGATAGAGTATAGGATACAGGATTGGATAGGATAGAGGATAGGATTGAGGATAGATTATACGATAGAGGATTGGATAGGGTAGAGGATAGGATAGCATATAGGATAGGAGACGATAGAGGATAGGATAGGATAGAGGATAGGATAGGATAGAAGATAGGATAGGATAGAGGATAGGATAGAATAGTGGATAGGATAGGATAGAGAATAGGATAGGAGATTGGATAGGATAGAGGACAGGAGACGATAGACGATAGGATAGGACAGAGGATAGGATAGAGGATAGGATAGGATAGAGGATAGGATAGGGTATTTTATAGGATAGAGAATAGGATAGGATAGCGGATAGGATAGGATTGAGGATAGGATAGGATAGAGGATATGATAGGATAGAGGATAGGATTGGATAGAGGATAGAATAGGATAGGATAGAGGATAGGATAGGATAGAGTATAGGATATAGAATTGGATAGGATAGAGGATAGGATAGGTTAGAGAATAGGATAGGATAGAGGATAGGATAGGATAGAGGATCGGATAGGATAGAGGATATGATAGGATAGAGGATAGGATCGGATAGAGGATAGAATAGGATAGGATAGAGGATAGGATAGGATAGAGTATAGGATATAGAATTGGATAGGATAGAGGATAGGATAGGTTAGAGAATAGGATAGGATAGAGGATAGGATAGGATAGAGGATAGGATAGGATAGAGGATAGGATAAGATAGAGGATAGGATAGGATAGAGGATAGGATAGGATAGAGGATAGGATAGGATAGAGTATAGGATACAGGATTGGATAGGATAGAGGATAGGATTGAGGATAGATTATACGATAGAGGATTGGATAGGATAGAGGATAGGATAGCATATAGGATAGGAGACGATAGAGGATAGGATAGGATAGAGGATAGGATAGGATAGAGGATAGGATAGAATAGAGGATAGGATAGGATAGAGAATAGGATAGGAGATTGGATAGGATAGAGGACAGGAGACGATAGACGATAGGATAGGACAGAGGATAGGATGGGATATAGGATCGGATAGGGGATTGGATTGGATAGAGGATAGGATAGGATAAAGAATAGGATAGGAGATTGGATAGGATAGAGGACAGGAGACGATAGACGATAGGATAGGATAGAGGATAGGATAGGATAGAGGATAGGATAGGATAGAGGATAGGATAGGATAGAGGATAGGATAGGATAGAGGATAGGATAGGATAGAGGATAGGATAGGATAGAGGATAGGATAGGAAAGAGGATAGGATAGGATTTCATAGAGAATAGGATAGGATGGATGATATTATAGGAAAGACGATAGGATATGATAGAGGATACGATATTATAGAGGATAGGATAGGATAGAGGATCGGATAGAATAGAGGATAGGATAGGATAGAGGATAGCATAGGATAGAGGATAGGATAGGATAGAGGATAGGATAGGATAGAGGATAGGATAGGATAGAGGATAGGATAGGATAGAGGATAGGATAGGATAGAGGATAGGATAGGATAGAGGATAGGATAGGATAGAGGATAGGATAGGATAGAGGATAATATAGGATAGAGGACAGGATAGGATAGAGGATAGGATAGGATAGAGGATAGGATAGGTTAGAGGATAGGATAGGATAGAGGATAGGATAGGATAGAGGATAGGATAGGATAGAGGATAGGATAGGATAGAGGATAGGATAGGATAGAGGATAGGATAGGATAGAGGATAGGATAGGATAGAGGATAGGATAGGATAGAGGATAGGATAGGATAGAGGATAGGATAGGATAGAGGATAGGATAGGATAGAGGATAGGATAGGATAGAGGATAGGATAGACGATAGGATAGGATAGAGGATAGGATAAGTTAGAGGAAAGGATAGGATAGAAGATAGGATAGGGGATTTGATAGGATAGAGGATCAGATAGGATAGAAGATAGGATAGGGTAGTGGATCGGATAGGATAGAAGATAGGATAGGATAGAGGAAAGGATAGGATAGAGGATAGGATAGGATAGAGGATAGGATAGGATAGAGGATTGGATAGGATAGAGGATACAGGATAGGATAGGATACAGGAAAGGATAGGATTGAGGATAGGATTGGAAAGAGGATAGGATAGGACAGAGGATAGGATAGGACAGAGGATAGGATAGGATAGAGGATAGGATACGATAGAGGATTGGATACAGGATAGGATAGGATAGAGGATATTATAGGATAGAGGATATGATACGATAGAGGATAGGATAGGACAGAGGATTGGATAGGATAGAGGATAGAGGATAGGATAGGATACAGGAAAGGATAGGATAGAGGATAGGATGGGATAGAAGATAGGATAGGATAGAGGATAGGATAGGATAGAGGATAGGATAGGATAGAGGATAGGATATAATAGAGGATAGGATAGGATAGAGGATAGGATAGACGATAGGATAGGATAGAGGATAGGATAGGATAGAGGATAGGATAGGATAGAGGATAGGATAGGATAGAGGATAGGATAGGATAGAGGATAGGATAGGATAGAGGATAGGATAGGATAGAGGAGAGAATAGGTTAGAGGATAGGATAGGATAGAGGATAGGATAGGATAGAGGATAGGATAGGATGGAGGATAGGATTGAGAATAGGTTAGGATAGAGAATAGGAACGGATAGATGATATTATAGGATAGAGGATAGGATATGATAGAGTATACGATATAATAGATTAAACGATATAATAGAGGGTAGGATAGGATAGAGCATAGGATAGGGGATTGGACAGGATAGGAAAGAGGATAGGCTAGGATAGAGGATAGGATAGAGGATAGGATAGTACAGAGGATAGGATAGGGGATTTGATAGGATAGAGGATAGGATAGGATAGAAGATAGGATAGGATAGAGGATAGGATAGGATAGAGGATAGGATAGGATAGAGGATAGGATAGAGAATAGGATCGGATAGACGATATTATAGGATAGAGTGTACGATATTATAGAGGACAGGATAGGATAGAGGATAGATTAGAGGATAGGATAGGATAGAGGATTGGATACGATAGAGGATAGAGAATAGGATAGGATAGAGGATAGGATAGGATAGAGGATAGGATAGGATAGAGGATTGGATAGGATAGAGGATTGGATAGGACAGAGGATAGGATAGGGGATTTGATAGGATAGAGGATAGGATACACGATAGGATAGGATACACGATAGGATAGGATAGAGGATAGGATAGCATAGAGGATAGGATAGAGGATAGGAAAGGACAGAGGATAGGATAGGGGATTTGATAGGATAGAGGATAGGATACACGATAGGATAGGATGGAGGATAGGATAGGACAGAGGATAGGATAGTATAGAGGATAGGATAGGATAGAGGATAGGATAGGACAGAGGATAGGATAGGGGATTTGATAGGATAGAGGATAGGATACACGATAAGATAGGATAGAGGATAGGATACACGATAAGATAGGATAGAGGATAGGATAGGATAGAGGATAGGATAGGATAGAGGATAGGATAGGATAGAGGATAGGATAGAGGATTGGATAGTATAGGGGATTTGATAGGATAGAGGATAGGATAGGATGGAAGATAGGATAGGATAGAGGATAGGATAGGATAGAAGATAGGATAGGATAGAGGATAGGATAGGATAGAGGATAGGATAGGATAGAGGATAGGATAGGATAGAGGAGAGTATAGGATAGACGATAGGATAGGATAGAGGATAGGATAGGATAGAGGATTGGATAGGATAGAGGATTGGATAGGATAGAGGATAGGGTAGAATAGAGGATAGGATAGGATAGAGGATAGGATAAGATAGAGGATAGGATAGGATAGAGGATAGGATAGGATAGAGGATAGGATAGGATAGAGTATAGGATACAGGATTGGATAGGATAGAGGATAGGATTGAGGATAGATTATACGATAGAGGATTGGATAGGGTAGAGGATAGGATAGCATATAGGATAGGAGACGATAGAGGATAGGATAGGATAGAGGATAGGATAGGATAGAAGATAGGATAGGATAGAGGATAGGATAGAATAGTGGATAGGATAGGATAGAGAATAGGATAGGAGATTGGATAGGATAGAGGACAGGAGACGATAGACGATAGGATAGGACAGAGGATAGGATAGAGGATAGGATAGGATAGAGGATAGGATAGGGTATTTTATAGGATAGAGAATAGGATAGGATAGCGGATAGGATAGGATTGAGGATAGGATAGGATAGAGGATATGATAGGATAGAGGATAGGATTGGATAGAGGATAGAATAGGATAGGATAGAGGATAGGATAGGATAGAGTATAGGATATAGAATTGGATAGGATAGAGGATAGGATAGGTTAGAGAATAGGATAGGATAGAGGATAGGATAGGATAGAGGATCGGATAGGATAGAGGATATGATAGGATAGAGGATAGGATCGGATAGAGGATAGAATAGGATAGGATAGAGGATAGGATAGGATAGAGTATAGGATATAGAATTGGATAGGATAGAGGATAGGATAGGTTAGAGAATAGGATAGGATAGAGGATAGGATAGGATAGAGGATAGGATAGGATAGAGGATAGGATAAGATAGAGGATAGGATAGGATAGAGGATAGGATAGGATAGAGGATAGGATAGGATAGAGTATAGGATACAGGATTGGATAGGATAGAGGATAGGATTGAGGATAGATTATACGATAGAGGATTGGATAGGATAGAGGATAGGATAGCATATAGGATAGGAGACGATAGAGGATAGGATAGGATAGAGGATAGGATAGGATAGAGGATAGGATAGAATAGAGGATAGGATAGGATAGAGAATAGGATAGGAGATTGGATAGGATAGAGGACAGGAGACGATAGACGATAGGATAGGACAGAGGATAGGATGGGATATAGGATCGGATAGGGGATTGGATTGGATAGAGGATAGGATAGGATAAAGAATAGGATAGGAGATTGGATAGGATAGAGGACAGGAGACGATAGACGATAGGATAGGATAGAGGATAGGATAGGATAGAGGATAGGATAGGATAGAGGATAGGATAGGATAGAGGATAGGATAGGATAGAGGATAGGATAGGATAGAGGATAGGATAGGATAGAGGATAGGATAGGAAAGAGGATAGGATAGGATTTCATAGAGAATAGGATAGGATGGATGATATTATAGGAAAGACGATAGGATATGATAGAGGATACGATATTATAGAGGATAGGATAGGATAGAGGATCGGATAGAATAGAGGATAGGATAGGATAGAGGATAGCATAGGATAGAGGATAGGATAGGATAGAGGATAGGATAGGATAGAGGATAGGATAGGATAGAGGATAGGATAGGATAGAGGATAGGATAGGATAGAGGATAGGATAGGATAGAGGATAGGATAGGATAGAGGATAGGATAGGATAGAGGATAATATAGGATAGAGGACAGGATAGGATAGAGGATAGGATAGGATAGAGGATAGGATAGGTTAGAGGATAGGATAGGATAGAGGATAGGATAGGATAGAGGATAGGATAGGATAGAGGATAGGATAGGATAGAGGATAGGATAGGATAGAGGATAGGATAGGATAGAGGATAGGATAGGATAGAGGATAGGATAGGATAGAGGATAGGATAGGATAGAGGATAGGATAGGATAGAGGATAGGATAGGATAGAGGATAGGATAGGATAGAGGATAGGATAGACGATAGGATAGGATAGAGGATAGGATAAGTTAGAGGAAAGGATAGGATAGAAGATAGGATAGGGGATTTGATAGGATAGAGGATCAGATAGGATAGAAGATAGGATAGGGTAGTGGATCGGATAGGATAGAAGATAGGATAGGATAGAGGAAAGGATAGGATAGAGGATAGGATAGGATAGAGGATAGGATAGGATAGAGGATTGGATAGGATAGAGGATACAGGATAGGATAGGATACAGGAAAGGATAGGATTGAGGATAGGATTGGAAAGAGGATAGGATAGGACAGAGGATAGGATAGGACAGAGGATAGGATAGGATAGAGGATAGGATACGATAGAGGATTGGATACAGGATAGGATAGGATAGAGGATATTATAGGATAGAGGATATGATACGATAGAGGATAGGATAGGACAGAGGATTGGATAGGATAGAGGATAGAGGATAGGATAGGATACAGGAAAGGATAGGATAGAGGATAGGATGGGATAGAAGATAGGATAGGATAGAGGATAGGATAGGATAGAGGATAGGATAGGATAGAGGATAGGATATAATAGAGGATAGGATAGGATAGAGGATAGGATAGACGATAGGATAGGATAGAGGATAGGATAGGATAGAGGATAGGATAGGATAGAGGATAGGATAGGATAGAGGATAGGATAGGATAGAGGATAGGATAGGATAGAGGATAGGATAGGATAGAGGAGAGAATAGGTTAGAGGATAGGATAGGATAGAGGATAGGATAGGATAGAGGATAGGATAGGATGGAGGATAGGATTGAGAATAGGTTAGGATAGAGAATAGGAACGGATAGATGATATTATAGGATAGAGGATAGGATATGATAGAGTATACGATATAATAGATTAAACGATATAATAGAGGGTAGGATAGGATAGAGCATAGGATAGGGGATTGGACAGGATAGGAAAGAGGATAGGCTAGGATAGAGGATAGGATAGAGGATAGGATAGTACAGAGGATAGGATAGGGGATTTGATAGGATAGAGGATAGGATAGGATAGAAGATAGGATAGGATAGAGGATAGGATAGGATAGAAGATAGGATAGGATAGAGGATAGGATAGAGAATAGGATCGGATAGACGATATTATAGGATAGAGTGTACGATATTATAGAGGACAGGATAGGATAGAGGATAGATTAGAGGATAGGATAGGATAGAGGATTGGATACGATAGAGGATAGAGAATAGGATAGGATAGAGGAAAGGATAGGATAGAGGATAGGATGGGATAGAAGATAGGATAGGATAGAGGATAGGATAGGATAGAGGATAGGATAGGATAGAGGATAGGATATAATAGAGGATAGGATAGGATAGAGGATAGGATAGACGATAGGATAGGATAGAGGATAGGATAGGATAGAGGATAGGATAGGATAGAGGATAGGATAGGATAGAGGATAGGATAGGATAGAGGATAGGATAGGATAGAGGAGAGAATAGGTTAGAGGATAGGATAGGATAGAGGATAGGATAGGATAGAGGATAGGATAGGATAGAGGATAGGATAGGATGGAGGATAGGATTGAGAATAGGTTAGGATAGAGAATAGGAACGGATAGATGATATTATAGGATAGAGGATAGGATATGATAGAGTATACGATATAATAGATTAAACGATATAATAGAGGGTAGGATAGGATAGAGCATAGGATAGGGGATTGGACAGGATAGGATAGAGGATAGGCTAGGATAGAGGATAGGATAGAGGATAGGATAGTACAGAGGATAGGATAGGGGATTTGATAGGATAGAGGATAGGATAGGATAGAAGATAGGATAGGATAGAGGATAGGATAGGATAGAGGATAGGATAGGATAGAGGATAGGATAGAGAATAGGATCGGATAGACGATATTATAGGATAGAGTGTACGATATTATAGAGGACAGGATAGGATAGAGGATAGATTAGAGGATAGGATAGGATAGAGGATAGGATAGGATAGAAGATAGGATAGGATAGAGGATAGGATAGGATAGAGGATAGGATAGGATAGAGGATAGGATAGGATAGAGGATAGGATAGAGGATTGGATAGGATAGAGGATTTGATAGGATAAAGGATAGGATAGGATGGAAGATAGGATAGGATAGAGGATAGGATAGGATAGAGGATAGGATAGGATAGAGAATAGGATAGGATAGAGGATAGGATAGGATAGAGGATAGGATAGGATAGAGGATTGGATAGGATAGAGGATAGGATACACGATAAGATAGGATAGAGGATAGGATACACGATAAGATAGGATAGAGGATAGGATAGGATAGAGGATAGGATAGGATAGAGGATAGGATAGGATAGAGGATAGGATAGAGGATTGGATAGGATAGAGGATTTGATAGGATAGAGGATAGGATAGGATGGAAGATAGGATAGGATAGAGGATAGGATAGGATAGAGGATAGGATAGGATAGAGGATAGGATAGGATAGAGGATAGGATAGGATGGAGGATAGGATTGAGAATATGTTAGGATAGAGAATAGGAACGGATAGATGATATTATAGGATAGAGGATAGGATATGATAGAGTATACGATATAATAGATTATACGATATAATAGAGGGTAGGATAGGATAGAGCATAGGATAGGGGATTGGACAGGATAGGATAGAGGATAGGCTAGGATAGAGGATAGGATAGAGGATAGGATAGTACAGAGGATAGGATAGGGGATTTGATAGGATAGAGGATAGGATAGGATAGAAGATAGGATAGGATAGAGGATAGGATAGGATAGAAGATAGGATAGGATAGAGGATAGGATAGAGAATAGGATCGGATAGACGATATTATAGGATAGAGTGTACGATATTATAGAGGACAGGATAGGATAGAGGATAGATTAGAGGATAGGATAGGATAGAGGATTGGATACGATAGAGGATAGAGAATAGGATAGGATAGAGGAAAGGATAGGATAGAGGATAGGATGGGATAGAAGATAGGATAGGATAGAGGATAGGATAGGATAGAGGATAGGATAGGATAGAGGATAGGATATAATAGAGGATAGGATAGGATAGAGGATAGGATAGACGATAGGATAGGATAGAGGATAGGATAGGATAGGATAGAGGATAGGATAGGATAGAGGATAGGATAGGATAGAGGAGAGAATAGGTTAGAGGATAGGATAGGATAGAGGATAGGATAGGATAGAGGATAGGATAGGATAGAGGATAGGATAGGATGGAGGATAGGATTGAGAATAGGTTAGGATAGAGAATAGGAGCGGATAGATGATATTATAGGATAGAGGATAGGATATGATAGAGTATACGATATAATAGATTAAACGATATAATAGAGGGTAGGATAGGATAGAGCATAGGATAGGGGATTGGACAGGATAGGATAGAGGATAGGCTAGGATAGAGGATAGGATAGAGGATAGGATAGTACAGAGGATAGGATAGGGGATTTGATAGGATAGAGGAGAGGATAGGATAGAAGATAGGATAGGATAGAGGATAGGATAGGATAGAGGATAGGATAGGATAGAGGATAGGATAGAGAATAGGATCGGATAGACGATATTATAGGATAGAGTGTACGATATTATAGAGGACAGGATAGGATAGAGGATAGATTAGAGGATAGGATAGGATAGAGGATTGGATACGATAGAGGATAGAGAATAGGATAGGATAGAGGATAGGATAGGATAGAGGATAGGATAGGATAGAGGATTGGATAGGATAGAGGATTGGATAGGACAGAGGATAGGATAGGGGATTTGATAGGATAGAGGATAGGATACACGATAGGATAGGATACACGATAGGATAGGATAGAGGATAGGATAGCATAGAGGATAGGATAGAGGATAGGAAAGGACAGAGGATAGGATAGGGGATTTGATAGGATAGAGGATAGGATACACGATAGGATAGGATAGAGGATAGGATAGGACAGAGGATAGGATAGTATAGAGGATAGGATAGGATAGAGGATAGGATAGGACAGAGGATAGGATAGGGGATTTGATAGGATAGAGGATAGGATACACGATAAGATAGGATAGAGGATAGGATACACGATAAGATAGGATAGAGGATAGGATAGGATAGAGGATAGGATAGGATAGAGGATAGGATAGGATAGAGGATAGGATAGAGGATTGGATAGTATAGGGGATTTGATAGGATAGAGGATAGGATAGGATGGAAGATAGGATAGGATAGAGGATAGGATAGGATAGAAGATAGGATAGGATAGAGGATAGGATAGGATAGAGGATAGGATAGGATAGAGGATAGGATAGGATAGAGGAGAGTATAGGATAGACGATAGGATAGGATAGAGGATAGGATAGGATAGAGGATTGGATAGGATAGAGGATTGGATAGGATAGAGGATAGGGTAGAATAGAGGATAGGATAGGATAGAGGATAGGATAAGATAGAGGATAGGATAGGATAGAGGATAGGATAGGATAGAGGATAGGATAGGATAGAGTATAGGATACAGGATTGGATAGGATAGAGGATAGGATTGAGGATAGATTATACGATAGAGGATTGGATAGGGTAGAGGATAGGATAGCATATAGGATAGGAGACGATAGAGGATAGGATAGGATAGAGGATAGGATAGGATAGAAGATAGGATAGGATAGAGGATAGGATAGAATAGTGGATAGGATAGGATAGAGAATAGGATAGGAGATTGGATAGGATAGAGGACAGGAGACGATAGACGATAGGATAGGACAGAGGATAGGATAGAGGATAGGATAGGATAGAGGATAGGATAGGGTATTTTATAGGATAGAGAATAGGATAGGATAGCGGATAGGATAGGATTGAGGATAGGATAGGATAGAGGATATGATAGGATAGAGGATAGGATCGGATAGAGGATAGAATAGGATAGGATAGAGGATAGGATAGGATAGAGTATAGGATATAGAATTGGATAGGATAGAGGATAGGATAGGTTAGAGAATAGGATAGGATAGAGGATAGGATAGGATAGAGGATCGGATAGGATAGAGGATATGATAGGATAGAGGATAGGATCGGATAGAGGATAGAATAGGATAGGATAGAGGATAGGATAGGATAGAGTATAGGATATAGAATTGGATAGGATAGAGGATAGGATAGGTTAGAGAATAGGATAGGATAGAGGATAGGATAGGATAGAGGATAGGATAGGATAGAGGATAGGATAAGATAGAGGATAGGATAGGATAGAGGATAGGATAGGATAGAGGATAGGATAGGATAGAGTATAGGATACAGGATTGGATAGGATAGAGGATAGGATTGAGGATAGATTATACGATAGAGGATTGGATAGGATAGAGGATAGGATAGCATATAGGATAGGAGACGATAGAGGATAGGATAGGATAGAGGATAGGATAGGATAGAGGATAGGATAGAATAGAGGATAGGATAGGATAGAGAATAGGATAGGAGATTGGATAGGATAGAGGACAGGAGACGATAGACGATAGGATAGGACAGAGGATAGGATGGGATATAGGATCGGATAGGGGATTGGATTGGATAGAGGATAGGATAGGATAAAGAATAGGATAGGAGATTGGATAGGATAGAGGACAGGAGACGATAGACGATAGGATAGGATAGAGGATAGGATAGGATAGAGGATAGGATAGGATAGAGGATAGGATAGGATAGAGGATAGGATAGGATAGAGGATAGGATAGGATAGAGGATAGGATAGGCAAGAGGATAGGATAGGATTTCATAGAGAATAGGATAGGATGGATGATATTATAGGAAAGACGATAGGATATGATAGAGGATACGATATTATAGAGGATAGGATAGGATAGAGGATCGGATAGAATAGAGGATAGGATAGGATAGAGGATAGCATAGGATAGAGGATAGGATAGGATAGAGGATAGGATAGGATAGAGGATAGGATAGGATAGAGGATAGGATAGGATAGAGGATAGGATAGGATAGAGGATAGGATAGGATAGAGGATAGGATAGGATAGAGGATAGGATAGGATAGAGGATAATATAGGATAGAGGACAGGATAGGATAGAGGATAGGATAGGATAGAGGATAGTATAGGATAGGGGATAGGATTGAGGATAGATTATACGATAGAGGATTGGATAGGATAGAGGATAGGATAGCATATAGGATAGGAGACGATAGAGGATAGGATAGGTTAGAGGATAGGATAGGATAGAGGATAGGATAGAATAGAGGATAGGATAGGTTAGAGGATGGGATAGGATAGAGGATATTATAGGATAGAGGATAGGATAGGATAGAGTATAGGATAGGATAGAGGATAGGATAGGATAGAGGATAGGATACGATAGATGATAGGATAGGATAGAGGATAGGATAGGATAGAGGATAGGATAGGATAGAGTATAGGATACAGGATTGGATAGGATAGAGGATAGGATTGAGGATAGATTATACGATAGAGGATTGGATAGGGTAGAGGATAGGATAGCATATAGGATAGGAGACGATAGAGGATAGGATAGGATAGAGGATAGGATAGGATAGAAGATAGGATAGGATAGAGGATAGGATAGAATAGTGGATAGGATAGGATAGAGAATAGGATAGGAGATTGGATAGGATAGAGGACAGGAGACGATAGACGATAGGATAGGACAGAGGATAGGATAGAGGATAGGATAGGATAGAGGATAGGATAGGGTATTTTATAGGATAGAGAATAGGATAGGATAGCGGATAGGATAGGATTGAGGATAGGATAGAATAGAGGATAGGATAGGATAGAGGATAGCATAGGATAGAGGATAGGATAGGATAGAGGATAGGATAGGATAGAGGATAGGATAGGATAGAGGATAGGATAGGATAGAGGATAGGATAGGATAGAGGATAGGATAGGATAGAGGATAGGATAGGATAGAGGATAGGATAGGATAGAGGATAATATAGGATAGAGGACAGGATAGGATAGAGGATAGGATAGGATAGAGGATAGTATAGGATAGGGGATAGGATTGAGGATAGATTATACGATAGAGGATTGGATAGGATAGAGGATAGGATAGCATATAGGATAGGAGACGATAGAGGATAGGATAGGTTAGAGGATAGGATAGGATAGAGGATAGGATAGAATAGAGGATAGGATAGGTTAGAGGATGGGATAGGATAGAGGATATTATAGGATAGAGGATAGGATAGGATAGAGTATAGGATAGGATAGAGGATAGGATAGGATAGAGGATAGGATACGATAGATGATAGGATAGGATAGAGGATAGGATAGGATAGAGGATAGGATAGGATAGAGTATAGGATACAGGATTGGATAGGATAGAGGATAGGATTGAGGATAGATTATACGATAGAGGATTGGATAGGGTAGAGGATAGGATAGCATATAGGATAGGAGACGATAGAGGATAGGATAGGATAGAGGATAGGATAGGATAGAAGATAGGATAGGATAGAGGATAGGATAGAATAGTGGATAGGATAGGATAGAGAATAGGATAGGAGATTGGATAGGATAGAGGACAGGAGACGATAGACGATAGGATAGGACAGAGGATAGGATAGAGGATTGGATAGGATAGAGGATAGGATCGGATAGAGGATAGAATAGGATAGGATCGGATAGAGGATAGAATAGGATAGGATAGAGGATAGGATAGGATAGAGTATAGGATATAGAATTGGATAGGATAGAGGATAGGATAGGTTAGAGAATAGGATAGGATAGAGGATAGGATAGGATAGAGGATAGGATAGGATAGAGGATAGGATAAGATAGAGGATAGGATAGGATAGAGGATAGGATAGGATAGAGGATAGGATAGGATAGAGTATAGGATACAGGATTGGATAGGATAGAGGATAGGATTGAGGATAGATTATACGATAGAGGATTGGATAGGATAGAGGATAGGATAGCATATAGGATAGGAGACGATAGAGGATAGGATAGGATAGAGGATAGGATAGGATAGAGGATAGGATAGAATAGAGGATAGGATAGGATAGAGAATAGGATAGGAGATTGGATAGGATAGAGGACAGGAGACGATAGACGATAGGATAGGACAGAGGATAGGATGGGATATAGGATCGGATAGGGGATTGGATTGGATAGAGGATAGGATAGGATAAAGAATAGGATAGGAGATTGGATAGGATAGAGGACAGGAGACGATAGACGATAGGATAGGATAGAGGATAGGATAGGATAGAGGATAGGATAGGATAGAGGATAGGATAGGATAGAGGATAGGATAGGATAGAGGATAGGATAGGATAGAGGATAGGATAGGAAAGAGGATAGGATAGGATTTCATAGAGAATAGGATAGGATGGATGATATTATAGGAAAGACGATAGGATATGATAGAGGATACGATATTATAGAGGATAGGATAGGATAGAGTATCGGATAGAATAGAGGATAGGATAGGATAGAGGATAGCATAGGATAGAGGATAGGATAGGATAGAGGATAGGATAGGATAGAGGATAGGATAGGATAGAGGATAGGATAGGATAGAGGATAGGATAGGATAGAGGATAGGATAGGATAGAGGATAGGATAGGATAGAGGATAGGATAGGATAGAGGATAATATAGGATAGAGGACAGGATAGGATAGAGGATAGGATAGGATAGAGGATAGTATAGGATAGGGGATAGGATTGAGGATAGATTATACGATAGAGGATTGGATAGGATAGAGGATAGGATAACATATAGGATAGGAGACGATAGAGGATAGGATAGGTTAGAGGATAGGATAGGATAGAGGATAGGAAAGGATAGGATAGGATAGGATAGAGTATAGAATAAGATAGAGGATAGGATAGGATAGAGGATAGGATAGGGTATTGGATAGGATAGAGGATAGGATTGAGGATAGATTATACGATAGAGGATAGGATAGGATAGAGGATAGGATAGCATATAGGATAGGAGACGATAGAGGATAGGATAGGATAGACGATAGGATACCATATAGGATAGGAGACGATAGAGGATAGGATAGGATAGAGGATAGGAGAGGATAGAGGATAGGATAGGATAGAGGATAGGATAGGATAGAGGATAGGATAGGGTATTGTATAGGATAGAGAATAGGATAGGATAGCGGGCAGGGTAGGATTGAGGATAGGATAGGATAGAAGATAGGATAGGATAGAGGATCGGATAGGGGATTGGATTGGATAGAGGATAGGATAGGATAGAGAATAGGATAGGAGATTGGATAGGATAGAGGACAGGAGACGATAGACGATAGGATAGGATAGAGGATAGGATAGGATAGAGGATAGGATAGGATAGAGGATAGGATAGGATAGAGGATAGGATAGGATAGAGGATAGGATAGAGGATAGGATAGGATAGAGGATAGGATAGGATAGAGGATAGGATAGGATAGAGGATAGGATAGGATAGAGGATAGGATAGGATAGAGGATAGGATAGGATAGAGGATAGGATAGGATAGAGGATAGGATAGGATAGAGGATAGGATAGGATAGAGGATAGGATAGGATAGAGGATAGGATAGGATAGAGGATAGGATAGGATAGAGGATAGGATAGGATAGAGGATAGGATAGGATAGAGGATAGGATAGGATAGAGGATAGGATAGGATAGAGGATAGGATAGGATAGAGGATAGGATAGGATAGAGGATAGGATAGGATAGAGGATAGGATAGGATAGAGGATAGGATAGGATAGAGGATAGGATAGGATAGAGGATAGGATAGGATAGAGGATAGGATAGGATAGAGGATAGGATAGGATAGAGGATAGGATAGGATAGAGGATAGGATAGGATAGAGGATAGGATAGGATAGAGGATAGGATAGGATAGAGGATAGGATAGGATAGAGGATAGGATAGGATAGAGGATAGGATAGGATAGAGGATAGGATAGGATAGAGGATAGGATAGGATTGGATAGAGAATAGGATAGGATAGATGATATTATAGGAAAGACGATAGGATATGATAGAGGATACGATATTATAGAGGATAGGATAGGATAGAGGATCGGATAGGATAGAGGATAGGATAGGATAGAGGATACGATCGGATAGAGGATAGGATAGGATAGGATAGAGGATAGGATAGAATAGAGGATAGGATAGGTTAGAGGATGGGATAGGATAGAGGATATTATAGGATAGAGGATAGGATAGGATAGAGTATAGGATAGGATAGAGGATAGGATAGGATAGAGGATAGGATACGATAGATGATAGGATAGGATAGAGGATAGGATAGAATAGGGGATAGGATAGGATAGAGGATCGGATAGGATAGAGGATATGATAGGATAGAGGATAGGATCGGATAGAGGATAGGATAGGATAGGATAGAGGATAGGATAGGATAGAGTATAGGATATAGAATTGGATAGGATAGAGGATATGATAGGATAGAGGATAGGATAGGATAGAGGATAGGATAGGATTGGATAGAGAATAGGATAGGATAGATGATATTATAGGAAAGACGATAGGATATGATAGAGGATACGATATTATAGAGGATAGGATAGGATAGAGGATCGGATAGGATAGAGGATAGGATAGGATAGAGGATAGGATAGGATAGAGGATAGGATAGGATAGAGGATAGGATAGGATAGAGGATAGGATAGGATAGAGGATAGGATAGGATAGAGGATAGGATAGGATAGAGGATAGGATAGGATAGAGGATAGGATAGGATAGAGGATAGGATAGGATAGAGGATAGGATAGGATAGAGGATAGGATTGGATAGAGGATAGGATAGGATAGAGGATAGGATAGGATAGAGGATAGGATAGGATAGAGGATAGGATAGGATAGAGGATAGGATAGGATAGAGGATAGGATAGGATAGAGGATAGGATAGGATAGAGGATAGGATAGGATAGAGGATAGGATAGGATTGGATAGAGAATAGGATAGGATAGATGATATTATAGGAAAGACGATAGGATATGATAGAGGATACGATATTATAGAGGATAGGATAGGATAGAGGATCGGATAGGATAGAGGATAGGATAGGATAGAGGATACGATCGGATAGAGGATAGGATAGGATAGGATAGAGGATAGGATAGAATAGAGGATAGGATAGGTTAGAGGATGGGATAGGATAGAGGATATTATAGGATAGAGGATAGGATAGGATAGAGTATAGGATAGGATAGAGGATAGGATAGGATAGAGGATAGGATACGATAGATGATAGGATAGGATAGAGGATAGGATAGAATAGGGGATAGGATAGGATAGAGGATCGGATAGGATAGAGGATATGATAGGATAGAGGATAGGATCGGATAGAGGATAGGATAGGATAGGATAGAGGATAGGATAGGATAGAGTATAGGATATAGAATTGGATAGGATAGAGGATATGATAGGATAGAGGATAGGATAGGATAGAGGATAGGATAGGATTGGATAGAGAATAGGATAGGATAGATGATATTATAGGAAAGACGATAGGATATGATAGAGGATACGATATTATAGAGGATAGGATAGGATAGAGGATCGGATAGGATAGAGGATAGGATAGGATAGAGGATAGGATAGGATAGAGGATAGGATAGGTTAGAGGATAGGATAGGATAGAGGATATTATAGGATAGAGGATAGGATAGGATAGAGTATAGGATAGGATAGAGGATAGGATAGGATAGAGGATAGGATACGATAGATGATAGGATAGGATAGAGGATAGGATAGGATAGAGGATAGGATAGGATAGAGGATCGGATAGGATAGAGGATATGATAGGATAGAGGATAGGATCGGATAGAGGATAGGATAGGATAGGATAGAGGATAGGATAGGATAGAGTATAGGATATAGAATTGGATAGGATAGAGGATATGATAGGATAGAGGATAGGATCGGATAGAGGATAGGATAGGATAGGATAGAGGATAGGATAGGATAGAGTATAGGATATAGAATTGGATAGGATAGAAGATAGGATAGGATAGAGGATCGGATAGGGGATTGGATTGGATAGAGGATAGGATAGGATAGAGAATAGGATAGGAGATTGGATAGGATAGAGGACAGGAGACGATAGACGATAGGATAGGATAGAGGATAGGATAGGATAGAGGATAGGATAGGATAGAGGATAGGATAGGATAGAGGATAGGATAGGATAGAGGATAGGATAGGATAGAGGATAGGATAGACGATAGGATAGGATAGAGGATAGGATAGGATAGAGGAAAGGATAGGATAGAAGATAGGATAGGGGATTTGATAGGATAGAGGATCAGATAGGATAGAAGATAGGATAAGATAGTGGATCGGATAGGATAGAAGATAGGATAGGATAGAGGAAAGGATAGGATAGAGGATAGGATAGGATAGAGGATAGGATAGGATAGAGGATTGGATAGGATAGGATAGAGGATTGGATAGGATAGAGGATACAGGATAGGATAGGATACAGGAAAGGATAGGATTGAGGATAGGATTGGAAAGAGGATAGGATAGGACAGAGGATAGGATAGGACAGAGGATAGGATAGGATAGAGGATAGGATACGATAGAGGATTGGATACAGGATAGGATAGGATAGAGGATATTATAGGACAGAGGATATGATACGATAGAGGATAGGATAGGACAGAGGATTGGATAGGATAGAGGATAGAGGATAGGATAGGATACAGGAAAGGATAGGATAGAGGATAGGATGGGATAGAAGATAGGATAGGATAGAGGATAGGATAGGATAGAGGATAGGATAGGATAGAGGATAGGATATAATAGAGGATAGGATAGGATAGAGGATAGGATAGACGATAGGATAGGATAGAGGATAGGATAGGATAGAGCATAGGATAGGGGATTGGACAGGATAGGATAGAGGATAGGCTAGGATAGAGGATAGGATAGAGGATAGGATAGTACAGAGGATAGGATAGGGGATTTGATAGGATAGAGGATAGGATAGGATAGAAGATAGGATAGGATAGAGGATAGGATAGGATAGAGGATAGGATAGGATAGAGGATAGGATAGAGAATAGGATCGGATAGACGATATTATAGGATAGAGTGTACGATATTATAGAGGACAGGATAGGATAGAGGATAGATTAGAGGATAGGATAGGATAGAGGATTGGATACGATAGAGGATAGAGAATAGGATAGGATAGAGGATAGGATAGGATAGAGGATAGGATAGAGGATTGGATAGGATAGGGGATTTGATAGGATAGAGGATAGGATAGGATAGAGGATAGGATAGGATAGAGGATTGGATAGGATAGAGGATTGGATGGGATAGAGGATAGGGTAGAATAGAGGATAGGATAGGATAGAGGATAGGATAAGATAGAGGATAGGATAGGATAGAGGATAGGATAGGATAGAGTATAGGATACAGGATTGGATAGGATAGAGGATAGGATTGAGGATAGATTATACGATAGAGGATTGGATAGGGTAGAGGATAGGATAGCATATAGGATAGGAGACGATAGAGGATAGGATAGGATAGAGGATAGGATAGGATAGAGGATAGGATAGGATAGAGGATAGGATAGAATAGTGGATAGGATAGGATAGAGAATAGGATAGGAGATTGGATAGGATAGAGGACAGGAGACGATAGACGATAGGATAGGACAGAGGATAGGATAGAGGATAGGATAGGATAGAGGATAGGATAGGGTATTGTATAGGATAGAGAATAGGATAGGATAGCGGATAGGATAGGATTGAGGATAGGATAGAATAGAGGATAGGATAGGATAGAGGATAGGATAGGATAGAGGATAGGATAGGATAGAGGATATGATAGGATAGAGGATAGGATAGGATAGAGGATAGGATAGGATAGAGGATAGGATAGGATAGAGGATAGGATAGGATAGAGGATAGGATAGGATAGAGGATAGGATAGGATAGAGGATAGGATAGGATAGACGATAGGATAGGATAGAGGATAGGATAGGATAGAGGATGGAGGATAGGATAGGATAGAGGATAGGATAGGATTGGATAGAGAATAGGATAGGATAGATGATATTATAGGAAAGACGATAGGATATGATAGAGGATACGATATTATAGATTATAGGATAGGATAGAGGATCGGATAGGATAGAGGATAGGATAGGATAGAGGATACGATCGGATAGAGGATAGGATAGGATAGGATAGAGGATAGGATAGGATAGAGGATAGGATAGGTTAGAGGATAGGATAGGATAGAGGATATTATAGGATAGAGGATAGGATAGGATAGAGTATAGGATAGGATAGAGGATAGGATAGGATAGAGGATAGGATAGGATAGAGGATAGGATACGATAGATGATAGGATAGGATAGAGGATAGGATAGGATAGAGGATAGGATAGGATAGAGGATCGGATAGGATAGAGGATATGATAGGATAGAGGATAGGATCGGATAGAGGATAGGATAGGATAGGATAGAGGATAGGATAGGATAGAGTATAGGATATAGAATTGGATAGGATAGAGGATAGGATAGGTTAGAGAATAGGATAGGATAGAGGATAGGATAGGATAGAGGATAGGATAGGATAGAGGATAGGATAAGATAGAGGATAGGATAGGATAGAGGATAGGATAGGATAGAGGATAGGATAGGATAGAGTATAGGATACAGGATTGGATAGGATAGAGGATAGGATTGAGGATAGATTATACGATAGAGGATTGGATAGGATAGAGGATAGGATAGCATATAGGATAGGAGACGATAGAGGATAGGATAGGATAGAGGATAGGATAGGATAGAGGATAGGATAGAATAGAGGATAGGATAGGATAGAGAATAGGATAGGAGATTGGATAGGATAGAGGACAGGAGACGATAGACGATAGGATAGGACAGAGGATAGGATGGGATATAGGATCGGATAGGGGATTGGATTGGATAGAGGATGGGATAGGATAGAGGATAGGATAGGATAGAGGATAGGATAGGAAAGAGGAAAGGATAGGATTGGATAGAGAATAGGATAGGATAGATGATATTATAGGAAAGACGATAGGATATGATAGAGGATACGATATTATAGAGGATAGGATAGGATAGAGGATCGGATAGAATAGAGGATAGGATAGGATAGAGGATAGGATAGGATAGAGGATCGGATAGGGGATTGGATAGGATAGAGGATAGGATTGAGGATAGATTATACGATAGAGGATAGGATAGGATAGAGGATAGGATAGCATATAGGATAGGAGACGATAGAGGATAGGATAGGATAGAGGATAGGATAGCATATAGGATAGGAGACGATAGAGGATAGGATAGGATAGAGGATAGGAAAGGATAGGATAGGATAGGATAGAGGATAGGATAGGATAGAGGATAGGAGAGGATAGAGGATAGGATAGGATAGAGGATAGGATAGGATAGAGGATAGGATAGGGTATTGTATAGGATAGAGAATAGGATAGGATAGCGGGCAGGATAGGATTGAGGATAGGATAGGATAGAAGATAGGATAGGATAGAGGATCGGATAGGGGATTGGATTGGATAGAGGATAGGATAGGATAGAGAATAGGATAGGAGATTGGATAGGATAGAGGACAGGAGACGATAGACGATAGGATAGGATAGAGGATAGGATAGGATAGAGGATAGGATAGGATAGAGGATAGGATAGGATAGAGGATAGGATAGAGGATAGGATAGAGGATAGGATAGGATAGAGGGTAGGATAGGATAGAGGATAGGATAGGATAGAGGATAGGATAGGATAGAGGATAGGATAGGATAGAGGATAGGATAGGATAGAGGATAGGATAGGATAGAGGATAGGAAAGGATAGAGGATAGGATAGGATAGAGGATAGGATAGGATAGAGGATAGGATAGGATAGAGGATAGGATAGGATAGAGGATAGGATAGGATAGAGGATAGGATAGGATAGAGGATAGGATAGGATAGAGGATAGGATAGGATAGAGGATAGGATAGGATAGAGGATAGGATAGGATAGAGGATAGGATAGGATAGAGGATAGGATAGGATAGAGGATAGGATAGGATAGAGGAAAGGATAGGATAGAGGATAGGATAGGATAGAGGATAGGATAGGATAGAGGATTGGATAGGATAGAGGATACAGGATAGGATAGGATACCGGAATGGATAGGATTGAGGATAGGATTGGAAAGAGGATAGGATAGGACAGAGGATAGGATAGGACAGAGGATAGGATAGGATAGAGGATAGGATACGATAGAGGATTGGATACAGGATAGGATAGGATAGAGGATATTATAGGATAGAGGATATGATAGGATAGAGGATAGGATAGGACAGAGGATTGGATAGGATAGAGGATAGAGGATAGGATAGGATACAGGAAAGGATAGGATAGAGGATAGGATGGGATAGAAGATAGGATAGGATAGAGGATAGGATAGGATAGAGGATAGGATAGGATAGAGGATAGGATATAATAGAGGATAGGATAGGATAGAGGATAGGATAGACGATAGGATAGGATAGAGGATAGGATAGGATAGAGGATAGGATAGGATAGAGGATAGGATAGGACAGAGGATAGGATAGGATAGAGGATAGGATAGGATAGAGGATAGGATAGGACAGAGGATAGGATAGGGGATTTGATAGGATAGAGGATAGGATACACGATAAGATAGGATAGAGGATAGGATAGGACAGAGGATTGGATAGGATAGAGGATAGAGGATAGGATAGGATACAGGAAAGGATAGGATTGAGGATAGGATTGGGTAGAGGATAGGATAGATGATTGGATTGGATAGGATAGAGGATAGGCTAGGATAGAGGATAGGATAGAGGATAGGATAGGGTAGAGGATAGGATAGGGTAGAGGATAGGACAGGATTGACGATAGGATACGATAGAGGATAGGATAGGATAGACGATAGGAGAGGATAGAGGATAGGATAGGATAGAGGATAGGATAGGATAGAGGATAGGATAGGATAGAGGATAGGATAGGATAGAGGATAGGATAGGATAGAGGATAGGATAGGATAGAGGATAGGATAGGATAGAGGATAATATAGGATAGAGGATAGGATAGGATAGAGGATAGGATAGGATAGAGGATAGGATAGGATAGGGGATAGGATTGAGGATAGATTATACGATAGAGGATTGGATAGGATAGAGGATAGGATAGCATATAGGATAGGAGACGATAGAGGATAGGATAGGATAGAGAATAGGATAGGATAGAGGATAGGAAAGGATAGGATAGGATAGGATAGAGTATAGAATAGGATAGAGGATAGGATAGGATAGAGGATAGGATAGGGTATTGGATAGGATAGAGAATAGGATAGGAGAGCGGATAGGAGAGGATTGAGGATAGGATAGGATAGAGGATAGGATAGGATAGAGGATAGGATAGGATAGAGGATAGGATAGGATAGAGGATAGGATAGGATAGAGGATAGGATAGGATAGAGGATAGGATAGGATAGAGGATAGGATAGGATAGAGGATAGGATAGGATAGAGGATAGGATAGGATAGAGGATAGGATAGGATAGAGGATAGGATAGGATAGAGGATAGGATAGGATAGAGGATAGGATAGGATAGAGGATAGGATAGGATAGAGGATAGGATAGGATAGAGGATAGGATAGGATAGAGGATAGGATAGGATAGAGGATAGGATAGGATAGAGGATAGGATAGGATAGAGGATAGGATAGGATAGAGGATAGGATAGGATAGAGGATAGGATAGGATAGAGGATAGGATAGGATAGAGGATAGGATAGGATAGAGGATAGGATAGGATAGAGGATAGGATAGGATAGAGGATAGGATAGGATAGAGGATAGGATAGGATAGAGGATAGGATAGGATAGAGGATAGGATAGGATAGAGGATAGGATAGGATAGAGGATAGGATAGACGATAGGATAGGATAGAGGATAGGATAGGATAGAGGAAAGGATAGGATAGAAGATAGGATAGGGGATTTGATAGGATAGAGGATCAGATAGGATAGAAGATAGGATAGGATAGTGGATCGGATAGGATAGAAGATAGGATAGGATAGAGGAAAGGATAGGATAGAGGATAGGATAGGATAGAGGATAGGATAGGATAGAGGATTGGATAGGATAGAGGATACAGGATAGGATAGGATACAGGAAAGGATAGGATTGAGGATAGGATTGGAAAGAGGATAGGATAGGACAGAGGATAGGATAGGACAGAGGATAGGATAGGATAGAGGATAGGATACGATAGAGGATTGGATACAGGATAGGATAGGATAGAGGATATTATAGGATAGAGGATATGATAGGATAGAGGATAGGATAGGACAGAGGATTGGATAGGATAGAGGATAGAGGATAAGATAGGATACAGGAAAGGATAGGATAGAGGATAGGATGGGATAGAAGATAGGATAGGATAGAGGATAGGATAGGATAGAGGATAGGATAGGATAGAGGATAGGATATAATAGAGGATAGGATAGGATAGAGGATAGGATAGACGATAGGATAGGATAGAGGATAGGATAGGATAGAGGATAGGATAGGATAGAGGATAGGATAGGATAGAGGATAGGACAGGATAGAGGATAGGATAGGATAGAGGATAGGATAGGATAGAGGATAGGATAGGATAGAGGATAGGATAGGATAGAGGAGAGAATAGGTTAGAGGATAGGATAGGATAGAGGATAGGATAGGATAGAGGATAGGATAGGATGGAGGATAGGATTGAGAATAGGTTAGGATAGAGAATAGGAACGGATAGATGATATTATAGGATAGAGGATAGGATATGATAGAGTATACGATATAATAGAGGGTAGGATAGGATAGAGCATAGGATAGGTGATTGGACAGGATAGGATAGAGGATAGGCTAGGATACAAGATAGGATAGAGGATAGGATAGGATAGAGGACAGGATAGTATAGAGGATAGGATAGGATAGAGGATAGGATAGGATCTAGGATAGGATAGACGATAGGATAGGATAGAGGATAGGATAGGATAGACGATAGGATAGGATAGAGGATAGGATAGGATAGAGGAAAGGATAGGATAGAGGATAGGATAGAGGATAGGATAGGATAGGATAGAGGATAGGATAGGATAGAGGATAGGATAGTACAGAGGATAGGATAGGGGATTTGATAGGATAGAGGATAGGATAGGATAGAAGATAGGATAGGATAGAGGATAGGATAGGATAGAGGATAGGATAGGATAGAGGATAGGATAGAGAATAGGATCGGATAGACGATATTATAGGATAGAGTGTACGATATTATAGAGGACAGGATAGGATAGAGGATAGATTAGAGGATAGGATAGGATAGGATAGAGGATTGGATACGATAGAGGATAGGATAGGATAGAGGATAGGATAGGATAGAGGATTGGATAGGATAGAGGATTGGATAGGACAGAGGATAGGATAGGGGATTTGATAGGATAGAGGATAGGATACACGATAGGATAGGATAGAGGATAGGATAGGATAGAGGATAGGATAGAAGATAGGAAAGGACAGAGGATAGGATAGGGGATTTGATAGGATAGAGGATAGGATACACGATAGGATAGGATAGAGGATAGGATAGGACAGAGGATAGGATAGGATAGAGGATAGGATAGGATAGAGGATAGGATAGGATAGAGGATAGGATAGGATAGAGGATAGGATAGAGGATAGGATAGAGGATAGGATAGGATAGAGGGTAGGATAGGATAGAGGATAGGATAGGATAGAGGATAGGATAGGATAGAGGATAGGATAGGATAGAGGATAGGATAGGATAGAGATAGGATAGGATAGAGGATAGGATAGGATAGAGGATAGGATAGGATTGAGGATAGGATAGGATAGAGGATAGGATAGGATAGAGGATAGGATAGGATAGAGGATAGGACAGGATAGAGGATAGGATAGGATAGAGGATACAGGATAGGATAGGATACAGGAAAGGATAGGATTGAGGATAGGATTGGAAAGAGGATAGGATAGGACAGAGGATAGGATAGGACAGAGGATAGGATAGGATAGAGGATAGGATACGATAGAGGATTGGATACAGGATAGGATAGGATAGAGGATATTATAGGATAGAGGATATGATAGGATAGAGAATAGGATAGGACAGAGGATTGGATAGGATAGAGGATAGAGGATAGGATAGGATACAGGAAAGGATAGGATAGAGGATAGGATGGGATAGAAGATAGGATATAATAGAGGATAGGATAGGATAGAGGATAGGATAGGATAGAGGATAGGATAGGATAGAGGATAGGATAGGACAGAGGATAGGATAGGATAGAGGATAGGATAGGATAAAGGATAGGATAGGACAGAGGATAGGATAGGGGATTTGATAGGATAGAGGATAGGATACACGATAAGATAGGATAGAGGATAGGATAGGACAGAGGATTGGATAGGATAGAGGATAGAGGATAGGATAGGATACAGGAAAGGATAGGATTGAGGATAGGATTGGGTAGAGGATAGGATAGATGATTGGATTGGATAGGATAGAGGATAGGCTAGGATAGAGGATAGGATAGAGGATTGGATACGATAGAGGATAGGATAGGATAGAGGATAGGATAGGATAGAGGATTGGATAGGATAGAGGATTGGATAGGACAGAGGATAGGATAGGGGATTTGATAGGATAGAGGATAGGATACACGATAGGATAGGATAGAGGATAGGATAGGATAGAGGATAGGATAGAAGATAGGAAAGGACAGAGGATAGGATAGGGGATTTGATAGGATAGAGGATAGGATACACGATAGGATAGGATAGAGGATAGGATAGGACAGAGGATAGGATAGGATAGAGGATAGGATAGGATAGAGGATAGGATAGGATAGAGGATAGGATAGGATAGAGGATAGGATAGGATAGAGGATAGGATAGGATAGAGGATAGGATAGGATAGAGGATAGGATAGGATAGAGGATAGGATAGGATAGAGGATAGGATAGGATAGAGGATAGGATAGGATAGAGGATAGGATAGGATAGAGGATAGGATAGGATAGAGGATAGGATAGGATAGAGGATAGGATAGGATAGAGGATAGGATAGGATAGAGGATAGGATAGGATAGAGGATAGGATAGGATAGAGGATAGGATAGGATAGAGGATAGGATAGGATAGAGGATAGGATAGGATAGAGGATAGGATAGGATAGGATACAGGAAAGGATAGGATTGAGGATAGGATTGGAAAGAGGATAGGATAGGACAGAGGATAGGATAGGACAGAGGATAGGATAGGATAGAGGATAGGATACGATAGAGGATTGGATACAGGATAGGATAGGATAGAGGATATTATAGGATAGAGGATATGATAGGATAGAGGATAGGATAGGACAGAGGATTGGATAGGATACAGGAAAGGATAGGATAGAGGATAGGATGGGATAGAAGATAGGATAGGATAGAGGATAGGATAGGATAGAGGATAGGATAGGATAGAGGATAGGATATAATAGAGGATAGGATAGGATAGAGGATAGGATAGGATAGAGGATAGGATAGGATAGAGGATAGGATAGGATAGAGGATAGGATAGGATAGAGGATAGGATAGGATAGAGGATAGGATAGGATAGAGGATAGGATAGGATAGAGGATAGGATAGGATAGAGGATAGGATAGGATAGAGGATAGGATAGGATAGAGGAGAGGATAGGATAGACGATAGGATAGGATAGAGGATAGGATAGGATAGAGGATTGGATAGGATACAGGATAGGATAGGATAGAGGATAGGATAGAGGATAGGTTTGAGAATAGGTTAGGATAGAGAATAGGAACGGATAGATGATATTATAGGATAGAGGATAGGATATGATAGAGTATACGATATTATAGAGGATAGGATAGGATAGAGCATAGGATAGGGGATTGGACAGGATAGGATAGAGGATAGGCTAGGATAGAGGATAGGATAGATGATAGGATAGGATAGAGGACAGGATAGGATAGTGGATAGGATAGGATAGAGGATTGGATAGGATACAGGTAAGGATAGGATTGAGGATAGATGATAGGATAGGATAGAGGATTGGATAGGATAGATGATAGGATAGGATAGGATAGGATAGAAGATAGGATAGGATAGAGGATAGGATAGGATAGAGGATAGGATAGGATAGAGGATAGGATAGGATAGAGGATAGGATAGGTAGAGGAGAGGATAGGATAGACGATAGGATAGGATAGAGGATAGGATAGGATAGAGGATTGGATAGGATAGAGGATTGGATAGGATAGAGGATAGGGTAGGATAGAGGATAGGATAGGATACAGGATAGGATAGGATAGAGGATAGGATAGAGGATAGGTTTGAGAATAGGTTAGGATAGAGAATAGGAACGGATAGATGATATTATAGGATAGAGGATAGGATATGATAGAGTATACGATATTATAGAGGATAGGATAGGATAGAGCATAGGATAGGGGATTGGACAGGATAGGATAGAGGATAGGCTAGGATAGAGGATAGGATAGATGATAGGATAGGATAGAGGACAGGATAGGATAGTGGATAGGATAGGATAGAGGATTGGATACAGGATAGGATAGGATAGAGGATATTATAGGATAGAGGATATGATAGGATAGAGAATAGGATAGGACAGAGGATTGGATAGGATAGAGGATAGAGGATAGGATAGGATACAGGAAAGGATAGGATAGAGGATAGGATGGGATAGAAGATAGGATATAATAGAGGATAGGATAGGATAGAGGATAGGATAGGATAGAGGATAGGATAGGATAGAGGATAGGATAGGACAGAGGATAGGATAGGATAGAGGATAGGATAGGATAGAGGATAGGATAGGACAGAGGATAGGATAGGGGATTTGATAGGATAGAGGATAGGATACACGATAAGATAGGATAGAGGATAGGATAGGACAGAGGATTGGATAGGATAGAGGATAGAGGATAGGATAGGATACAGGAAAGGATAGGATTGAGGATAGGATTGGGTAGAGGATAGGATAGATGATTGGATTGGATAGGATAGAGGATAGGCTAGGATAGAGGATAGGATAGAGGATTGGATACGATAGAGGATAGGATAGGATAGAGGATAGGATAGGATAGAGGATTGGATAGGATAGAGGATTGGATAGGACAGAGGATAGGATAGGGGATTTGATAGGATAGAGGATAGGATACACGATAGGATAGGATAGAGGATAGGATAGGATAGAGGATAGGATAGAAGATAGGAAAGGACAGAGGATAGGATAGGGGA
This sequence comes from Halictus rubicundus, assembly GCF_050948215.1. Taxonomy (NCBI): domain Eukaryota; kingdom Metazoa; phylum Arthropoda; class Insecta; order Hymenoptera; family Halictidae; genus Halictus; species Halictus rubicundus. The sequence continues at coordinate 161,238 of NW_027488825.1, read as the reverse complement.
TTTGATAGGATAGAGGATAGGATACACGATAGGATAGGATAGAGGATAGGATAGGACAGAGGATAGGATAGGATAGAGGATAGGATAGGATAGAGGATAGGATAGGATAGAGGATAGGATAGGATAGAGGATAGGATAGGATAGAGGATAGGATAGGATAGAGGATAGGATAGGATAGAGGATAGGATAGGATAGAGGATAGGATAGGATAGAGGATAGGATAGGATAGAGGATAGGATAGGATAGAGGATAGGATAGGATAGAGGATAGGATAGGATAGAGGATAGGATAGGATAGAGGATAGGATAGGATAGAGGATAGGATAGGATAGAGGATAGGATAGGATAGAGGATAGGATAGGATAGAGGATAGGATAGGATAGAGGATAGGATAGGATAGAGGATAGGATAGGATAGGATACAGGAAAGGATAGGATTGAGGATAGGATTGGAAAGAGGATAGGATAGGACAGAGGATAGGATAGGACAGAGGATAGGATAGGATAGAGGATAGGATACGATAGAGGATTGGATACAGGATAGGATAGGATAGAGGATATTATAGGATAGAGGATATGATAGGATAGAGGATAGGATAGGACAGAGGATTGGATAGGATACAGGAAAGGATAGGATAGAGGATAGGATGGGATAGAAGATAGGATAGGATAGAGGATAGGATAGGATAGAGGATAGGATAGGATAGAGGATAGGATATAATAGAGGATAGGATAGGATAGAGGATAGGATAGGATAGAGGATAGGATAGGATAGAGGATAGGATAGGATAGAGGATAGGATAGGATAGAGGATAGGATAGGATAGAGGATAGGATAGGATAGAGGATAGGATAGGATAGAGGATAGGATAGGATAGAGGATAGGATAGGATAGAGGATAGGATAGGATAGAGGAGAGGATAGGATAGACGATAGGATAGGATAGAGGATAGGATAGGATAGAGGATTGGATAGGATACAGGATAGGATAGGATAGAGGATAGGATAGAGGATAGGTTTGAGAATAGGTTAGGATAGAGAATAGGAACGGATAGATGATATTATAGGATAGAGGATAGGATATGATAGAGTATACGATATTATAGAGGATAGGATAGGATAGAGCATAGGATAGGGGATTGGACAGGATAGGATAGAGGATAGGCTAGGATAGAGGATAGGATAGATGATAGGATAGGATAGAGGACAGGATAGGATAGTGGATAGGATAGGATAGAGGATTGGATAGGATACAGGTAAGGATAGGATTGAGGATAGATGATAGGATAGGATAGAGGATTGGATAGGATAGATGATAGGATAGGATAGGATAGGATAGAAGATAGGATAGGATAGAGGATAGGATAGGATAGAGGATAGGATAGGATAGAGGATAGGATAGGATAGAGGATAGGATAGGTAGAGGAGAGGATAGGATAGACGATAGGATAGGATAGAGGATAGGATAGGATAGAGGATTGGATAGGATAGAGGATTGGATAGGATAGAGGATAGGGTAGGATAGAGGATAGGATAGGATACAGGATAGGATAGGATAGAGGATAGGATAGAGGATAGGTTTGAGAATAGGTTAGGATAGAGAATAGGAACGGATAGATGATATTATAGGATAGAGGATAGGATATGATAGAGTATACGATATTATAGAGGATAGGATAGGATAGAGCATAGGATAGGGGATTGGACAGGATAGGATAGAGGATAGGCTAGGATAGAGGATAGGATAGATGATAGGATAGGATAGGGGATAGGATTGAGGATAGATTATACGATAGAGGATTGGATAGGATAGAGGATAGGATAGCATATAGGATAGGAGACGATAGAGGATAGGATAGGATAGAGAATAGGATAGGATAGAGGATAGGAAAGGATAGGATAGGATAGGATAGAGTATAGAATAGGATAGAGGATAGGATAGGATAGAGGATAGGATAGGGTATTGGATAGGATAGAGAATAGGATAGGAGAGCGGATAGGAGAGGATTGAGGATAGGATAGGATAGAGGATAGGATAGGATAGAGGATAGGATAGGATAGAGGATAGGATAGGATAGAGGATAGGATAGGATAGAGGATAGGATAGGATAGAGGATAGGATAGGATAGAGGATAGGATAGGATAGAGGATAGGATAGGATAGAGGATAGGATAGGATAGAGGATAGGATAGGATAGAGGATAGGATAGGATAGAGGATAGGATAGGATAGAGGATAGGATAGGATAGAGGATAGGATAGGATAGAGGATAGGATAGGATAGAGGATAGGATAGGATAGAGGATAGGATAGGATAGAGGATAGGATAGGATAGAGGATAGGATAGGATAGAGGATAGGATAGGATAGAGGATAGGATAGGATAGAGGATAGGATAGGATAGAGGATAGGATAGGATAGAGGATAGGATAGGATAGAGGATAGGATAGGATAGAGGATAGGATAGGATAGAGGATAGGATAGGATAGAGGATAGGATAGGATAGAGGATAGGATAGGATAGAGGATAGGATAGGATAGAGGATAGGATAGACGATAGGATAGGATAGAGGATAGGATAGGATAGAGGAAAGGATAGGATAGAAGATAGGATAGGGGATTTGATAGGATAGAGGATCAGATAGGATAGAAGATAGGATAGGATAGTGGATCGGATAGGATAGAAGATAGGATAGGATAGAGGAAAGGATAGGATAGAGGATAGGATAGGATAGAGGATAGGATAGGATAGAGGATTGGATAGGATAGAGGATACAGGATAGGATAGGATACAGGAAAGGATAGGATTGAGGATAGGATTGGAAAGAGGATAGGATAGGACAGAGGATAGGATAGGACAGAGGATAGGATAGGATAGAGGATAGGATACGATAGAGGATTGGATACAGGATAGGATAGGATAGAGGATATTATAGGATAGAGGATATGATAGGATAGAGGATAGGATAGGACAGAGGATTGGATAGGATAGAGGATAGAGGATAAGATAGGATACAGGAAAGGATAGGATAGAGGATAGGATGGGATAGAAGATAGGATAGGATAGAGGATAGGATAGGATAGAGGATAGGATAGGATAGAGGATAGGATATAATAGAGGATAGGATAGGATAGAGGATAGGATAGACGATAGGATAGGATAGAGGATAGGATAGGATAGAGGATAGGATAGGATAGAGGATAGGATAGGATAGAGGATAGGACAGGATAGAGGATAGGATAGGATAGAGGATAGGATAGGATAGAGGATAGGATAGGATAGAGGATAGGATAGGATAGAGGAGAGAATAGGTTAGAGGATAGGATAGGATAGAGGATAGGATAGGATAGAGGATAGGATAGGATGGAGGATAGGATTGAGAATAGGTTAGGATAGAGAATAGGAACGGATAGATGATATTATAGGATAGAGGATAGGATATGATAGAGTATACGATATAATAGAGGGTAGGATAGGATAGAGCATAGGATAGGTGATTGGACAGGATAGGATAGAGGATAGGCTAGGATACAAGATAGGATAGAGGATAGGATAGGATAGAGGACAGGATAGTATAGAGGATAGGATAGGATAGAGGATAGGATAGGATCTAGGATAGGATAGACGATAGGATAGGATAGAGGATAGGATAGGATAGACGATAGGATAGGATAGAGGATAGGATAGGATAGAGGAAAGGATAGGATAGAGGATAGGATAGAGGATAGGATAGGATAGGATAGAGGATAGGATAGGATAGAGGATAGGATAGTACAGAGGATAGGATAGGGGATTTGATAGGATAGAGGATAGGATAGGATAGAAGATAGGATAGGATAGAGGATAGGATAGGATAGAGGATAGGATAGGATAGAGGATAGGATAGAGAATAGGATCGGATAGACGATATTATAGGATAGAGTGTACGATATTATAGAGGACAGGATAGGATAGAGGATAGATTAGAGGATAGGATAGGATAGGATAGAGGATTGGATACGATAGAGGATAGGATAGGATAGAGGATAGGATAGGATAGAGGATTGGATAGGATAGAGGATTGGATAGGACAGAGGATAGGATAGGGGATTTGATAGGATAGAGGATAGGATACACGATAGGATAGGATAGAGGATAGGATAGGATAGAGGATAGGATAGAAGATAGGAAAGGACAGAGGATAGGATAGGGGATTTGATAGGATAGAGGATAGGATACACGATAGGATAGGATAGAGGATAGGATAGGACAGAGGATAGGATAGGATAGAGGATAGGATAGGATAGAGGATAGGATAGGATAGAGGATAGGATAGGATAGAGGATAGGATAGAGGATAGGATAGAGGATAGGATAGGATAGAGGGTAGGATAGGATAGAGGATAGGATAGGATAGAGGATAGGATAGGACAGAGGATAGGATAGGATAGAGGATAGGATAGGATAGAGATAGGATAGGATAGAGGATAGGATAGGATAGAGGATAGGATAGGATTGAGGATAGGATAGGATAGAGGATAGGATAGGATAGAGGATAGGATAGGATAGAGGATAGGACAGGATAGAGGATAGGATAGGATAGAGGATACAGGATAGGATAGGATACAGGAAAGGATAGGATTGAGGATAGGATTGGAAAGAGGATAGGATAGGACAGAGGATAGGATAGGACAGAGGATAGGATAGGATAGAGGATAGGATACGATAGAGGATTGGATACAGGATAGGATAGGATAGAGGATATTATAGGATAGAGGATATGATAGGATAGAGAATAGGATAGGACAGAGGATTGGATAGGATAGAGGATAGAGGATAGGATAGGATACAGGAAAGGATAGGATAGAGGATAGGATGGGATAGAAGATAGGATATAATAGAGGATAGGATAGGATAGAGGATAGGATAGGATAGAGGATAGGATAGGATAGAGGATAGGATAGGACAGAGGATAGGATAGGATAGAGGATAGGATAGGATAAAGGATAGGATAGGACAGAGGATAGGATAGGGGATTTGATAGGATAGAGGATAGGATACACGATAAGATAGGATAGAGGATAGGATAGGACAGAGGATTGGATAGGATAGAGGATAGAGGATAGGATAGGATACAGGAAAGGATAGGATTGAGGATAGGATTGGGTAGAGGATAGGATAGATGATTGGATTGGATAGGATAGAGGATAGGCTAGGATAGAGGATAGGATAGAGGATTGGATACGATAGAGGATAGGATAGGATAGAGGATAGGATAGGATAGAGGATTGGATAGGATAGAGGATTGGATAGGACAGAGGATAGGATAGGGGATTTGATAGGATAGAGGATAGGATACACGATAGGATAGGATAGAGGATAGGATAGGATAGAGGATAGGATAGAAGATAGGAAAGGACAGAGGATAGGATAGGGGATTTGATAGGATAGAGGATAGGATACACGATAGGATAGGATAGAGGATAGGATAGGACAGAGGATAGGATAGGATAGAGGATAGGATAGGATAGAGGATAGGATAGGATAGAGGATAGGATAGGATAGAGGATAGGATAGGATAGAGGATAGGATAGGATAGAGGATAGGATAGGATAGAGGATAGGATAGGATAGAGGATAGGATAGGATAGAGGATAGGATAGGATAGAGGATAGGATAGGATAGAGGATAGGATAGGATAGAGGATAGGATAGGATAGAGGATAGGATAGGATAGAGGATAGGATAGGATAGAGGATAGGATAGGATAGAGGATAGGATAGGATAGAGGATAGGATAGGATAGAGGATAGGATAGGATAGAGGATAGGATAGGATAGAGGATAGGATAGGATAGAGGATAGGATAGGATAGGATACAGGAAAGGATAGGATTGAGGATAGGATTGGAAAGAGGATAGGATAGGACAGAGGATAGGATAGGACAGAGGATAGGATAGGATAGAGGATAGGATACGATAGAGGATTGGATACAGGATAGGATAGGATAGAGGATATTATAGGATAGAGGATATGATAGGATAGAGGATAGGATAGGACAGAGGATTGGATAGGATACAGGAAAGGATAGGATAGAGGATAGGATGGGATAGAAGATAGGATAGGATAGAGGATAGGATAGGATAGAGGATAGGATAGGATAGAGGATAGGATATAATAGAGGATAGGATAGGATAGAGGATAGGATAGGATAGAGGATAGGATAGGATAGAGGATAGGATAGGATAGAGGATAGGATAGGATAGAGGATAGGATAGGATAGAGGATAGGATAGGATAGAGGATAGGATAGGATAGAGGATAGGATAGGATAGAGGATAGGATAGGATAGAGGATAGGATAGGATAGAGGAGAGGATAGGATAGACGATAGGATAGGATAGAGGATAGGATAGGATAGAGGATTGGATAGGATACAGGATAGGATAGGATAGAGGATAGGATAGAGGATAGGTTTGAGAATAGGTTAGGATAGAGAATAGGAACGGATAGATGATATTATAGGATAGAGGATAGGATATGATAGAGTATACGATATTATAGAGGATAGGATAGGATAGAGCATAGGATAGGGGATTGGACAGGATAGGATAGAGGATAGGCTAGGATAGAGGATAGGATAGATGATAGGATAGGATAGAGGACAGGATAGGATAGTGGATAGGATAGGATAGAGGATTGGATAGGATACAGGTAAGGATAGGATTGAGGATAGATGATAGGATAGGATAGAGGATTGGATAGGATAGATGATAGGATAGGATAGGATAGGATAGAAGATAGGATAGGATAGAGGATAGGATAGGATAGAGGATAGGATAGGATAGAGGATAGGATAGGATAGAGGATAGGATAGGTAGAGGAGAGGATAGGATAGACGATAGGATAGGATAGAGGATAGGATAGGATAGAGGATTGGATAGGATAGAGGATTGGATAGGATAGAGGATAGGGTAGGATAGAGGATAGGATAGGATACAGGATAGGATAGGATAGAGGATAGGATAGAGGATAGGTTTGAGAATAGGTTAGGATAGAGAATAGGAACGGATAGATGATATTATAGGATAGAGGATAGGATATGATAGAGTATACGATATTATAGAGGATAGGATAGGATAGAGCATAGGATAGGGGATTGGACAGGATAGGATAGAGGATAGGCTAGGATAGAGGATAGGATAGATGATAGGATAGGATAGAGGACAGGATAGGATAGTGGATAGGATAGGATAGAGGATTGGATACAGGATAGGATAGGATAGAGGATATTATAGGATAGAGGATATGATAGGATAGAGAATAGGATAGGACAGAGGATTGGATAGGATAGAGGATAGAGGATAGGATAGGATACAGGAAAGGATAGGATAGAGGATAGGATGGGATAGAAGATAGGATATAATAGAGGATAGGATAGGATAGAGGATAGGATAGGATAGAGGATAGGATAGGATAGAGGATAGGATAGGACAGAGGATAGGATAGGATAGAGGATAGGATAGGATAGAGGATAGGATAGGACAGAGGATAGGATAGGGGATTTGATAGGATAGAGGATAGGATACACGATAAGATAGGATAGAGGATAGGATAGGACAGAGGATTGGATAGGATAGAGGATAGAGGATAGGATAGGATACAGGAAAGGATAGGATTGAGGATAGGATTGGGTAGAGGATAGGATAGATGATTGGATTGGATAGGATAGAGGATAGGCTAGGATAGAGGATAGGATAGAGGATTGGATACGATAGAGGATAGGATAGGATAGAGGATAGGATAGGATAGAGGATTGGATAGGATAGAGGATTGGATAGGACAGAGGATAGGATAGGGGATTTGATAGGATAGAGGATAGGATACACGATAGGATAGGATAGAGGATAGGATAGGATAGAGGATAGGATAGAAGATAGGAAAGGACAGAGGATAGGATAGGGGATTTGATAGGATAGAGGATAGGATACACGATAGGATAGGATAGAGGATAGGATAGGACAGAGGATAGGATAGGATAGAGGATAGGATAGGATAGAGGATAGGATAGGATAGAGGATAGGATAGGATAGAGGATAGGATAGGATAGAGGATAGGATAGGATAGAGGATAGGATAGGATAGAGGATAGGATAGGATAGAGGATAGGATAGGATAGAGGATAGGATAGGATAGAGGATAGGATAGGATAGAGGATAGGATAGGATAGAGGATAGGATAGGATAGAGGATAGGATAGGATAGAGGATAGGATAGGATAGAGGATAGGATAGGATAGAGGATAGGATAGGATAGAGGATAGGATAGGATAGAGGATAGGATAGGATAGAGGATAGGATAGGATAGAGGATAGGATAGGATAGGATACAGGAAAGGATAGGATTGAGGATAGGATTGGAAAGAGGATAGGATAGGACAGAGGATAGGATAGGACAGAGGATAGGATAGGATAGAGGATAGGATACGATAGAGGATTGGATACAGGATAGGATAGGATAGAGGATATTATAGGATAGAGGATATGATAGGATAGAGGATAGGATAGGACAGAGGATTGGATAGGATACAGGAAAGGATAGGATAGAGGATAGGATGGGATAGAAGATAGGATAGGATAGAGGATAGGATAGGATAGAGGATAGGATAGGATAGAGGATAGGATATAATAGAGGATAGGATAGGATAGAGGATAGGATAGGATAGAGGATAGGATAGGATAGAGGATAGGATAGGATAGAGGATAGGATAGGATAGAGGATAGGATAGGATAGAGGATAGGATAGGATAGAGGATAGGATAGGATAGAGGATAGGATAGGATAGAGGATAGGATAGGATAGAGGATAGGATAGGATAGAGGAGAGGATAGGATAGACGATAGGATAGGATAGAGGATAGGATAGGATAGAGGATTGGATAGGATACAGGATAGGATAGGATAGAGGATAGGATAGAGGATAGGTTTGAGAATAGGTTAGGATAGAGAATAGGAACGGATAGATGATATTATAGGATAGAGGATAGGATATGATAGAGTATACGATATTATAGAGGATAGGATAGGATAGAGCATAGGATAGGGGATTGGACAGGATAGGATAGAGGATAGGCTAGGATAGAGGATAGGATAGATGATAGGATAGGATAGAGGACAGGATAGGATAGTGGATAGGATAGGATAGAGGATTGGATAGGATACAGGTAAGGATAGGATTGAGGATAGATGATAGGATAGGATAGAGGATTGGATAGGATAGATGATAGGATAGGATAGGATAGGATAGAAGATAGGATAGGATAGAGGATAGGATAGGATAGAGGATAGGATAGGATAGAGGATAGGATAGGATAGAGGATAGGATAGGTAGAGGAGAGGATAGGATAGACGATAGGATAGGATAGAGGATAGGATAGGATAGAGGATTGGATAGGATAGAGGATTGGATAGGATAGAGGATAGGGTAGGATAGAGGATAGGATAGGATACAGGATAGGATAGGATAGAGGATAGGATAGAGGATAGGTTTGAGAATAGGTTAGGATAGAGAATAGGAACGGATAGATGATATTATAGGATAGAGGATAGGATATGATAGAGTATACGATATTATAGAGGATAGGATAGGATAGAGCATAGGATAGGGGATTGGACAGGATAGGATAGAGGATAGGCTAGGATAGAGGATAGGATAGATGATAGGATAGGATAGAGGACAGGATAGGATAGTGGATAGGATAGGATAGAGGATTGGATCGGATACAGGAAAGGATAGGATTGAGGATAGATGATAGGATAGGATAGAGGATTGGATAGGATACACGATAGGATATGATAGAGGATAGGATAGGGGATTTGATAGGATAGAGGATAAGAAAGGATAGAAGATAGGATAGGATAGAGGATAGGATAGGATCGAGGATAGGATAGACGATAGCATAGGATAGAGGATAGGATGGGATAGAGGATAGGATAGGATAGATGACAGGATAGGATAGAGGATTGGATAGGATACAGGTAAGGATAGGATTGAGGATAGATGATAGGATAGGATAGAGGATTGGATAGGATAGATGATAGGATAGGATAGGATAGAGGATAGGATAGGATAGAAGATAGGATAGGATAGAGGATAGGATAGAGGATTTGATAGGTTAGTGGATTTGATAGGATAGAGGATAGGATAGGATAGAGGATAGGATAGGATAGAGGATAGGATAGGGGATTTGATAGGATAGAGGATAGGATAGGATAGAAGATAGGATAGGATAGAGGATAGGATAGGATAGAGGATAGGATAGAAGATAGGAAAGGACAGAGGATAGGATAGGGGATTTGATAGGATAGAGGATAGGATACACGATAGGATAGGATAGAGGATAGGATAGGACAGAGGATAGGATAGGATAGAGGATAGGATAGGATAGAGGATAGGATAGGATAGAGGATAGGATAGGATAGAGGATAGGATAGGATAGAGGATAGGATAGGATAGAGGATAGGATAGGATAGAGGATAGGATAGGATAGAGGATAGGATAGGATAGAGGATAGGATAGGATAGAGGATAGGATAGGATAGAGGATAGGATAGGATAGAGGATAGGATAGGATAGAGGATAGGATAGGATAGAGGATAGGATAGGATAGAGGATAGGATACGATAGATGATAGGATAGGATAGAGGATAGGATAGGATAGAGGATAGGATAGGATAGAGGATCGGATAGGATAGAGGATATGATAGGATAGAGGAAAGGATCGGATAGAGGATAGGATAGGATAGGATAGAGGATAGGATAGGATAGAGTATAGGATATAGAATTGGATAGGATAGAGGATAGGATAGGTTAGAGAATAGGATAGGATAGAGGATAGGATAGGATAGAGGATAGGATAGGATAGAGGATAGGATAAGATAGAGGATAGGATAGGATAGAGGATAGGATAGGATAGAGGATAGGATAGGATAGAGTATAGGATACAGGATTGGATAGGATAGAGGATAGGATTGAGGATAGATTATACGATAGAGGATTGGATAGGATAGAGGATAGGATAGCATATAGGATAGGAGACGATAGAGGATAGGATAGGATAGAGGATAGGATAGGATAGAGGATAGGATAGAATAGAGGATAGGATAGGATAGAGAATAGGATAGGAGATTGGATAGGATAGAGGACAGGAGACGATAGACGATAGGATAGGACAGAGGATAGGATGGGATATAGGATCGGATAGGGGATTGGATTGGATAGAGGATAGGATAGGATAGAGGATAGGATAGGATAGAGGATAGGATAGGAAAGAGGATAGGATAGGATTGGATAGAGAATAGGATAGGATAGATGATATTATAGGAAAGACGATAGGATATGATAGAGGATACGATATTATAGAGGATAGGATAGGATAGAGGATCGGATAGAATAGAGGATAGGATAGGATAGAGGATAGGATAGGATAGAGGATCGGATAGGGGATTGGATAGGATAGAGGATAGGATTGAGGATAGATTATACGATAGAGGATAGGATAGGATAGAGGATAGGATAGCATATAGGATAGGAGACGATAGAGGATAGGATAGGATAGAGGATAGGATAGCATATAGGATAGGAGACGATAGAGGATAGGATAGGATAGAGGATAGGAAAGGATAGGATAGGATAGGATAGAGGATAGGATAGGATAGAGGATAGGAGAGGATAGAGGATAGGATAGGATAGAGGATAGGATAGGATAGAGGATAGGATAGGGTATTGTATAGGATAGAGAATAGGATAGGATAGCGGGCAGGATAGGATTGAGGATAGGATAGGATAGAAGATAGGATAGGATAGAGGATCGGATAGGGGATTGGATTGGATAGAGGATAGGATAGGATAGAGAATAGGATAGGAGATTGGATAGGATAGAGGACAGGAGACGATAGACGATAGGATAGGATAGAGGATAGGATAGGATAGAGGATAGGATAGGATAGAGGATAGGATAGGATAGAGGATAGGATAGAGGATAGGATAGAGGATAGGATAGGATAGAGGGTAGGATAGGATAGAGGATAGGATAGGATAGAGGATAGGATAGGATAGAGGATAGGATAGGATAGAGGATAGGATAGGATAGAGGATAGGATAGGATAGAGGATAGGAAAGGATAGAGGATAGGATAGGATAGAGGATAGGATAGGATAGAGGATAGGATAGGATAGAGGATAGGATAGGATAGAGGATAGGATAGGATAGAGGATAGGATAGGATAGAGGATAGGATAGGATAGAGGATAGGATAGGATAGAGGATAGGATAGGATAGAGGATAGGATAGGATAGAGGATAGGATAGGATAGAGGATAGGATAGGATAGAGGATAGGATAGGATAGAGGAAAGGATAGGATAGAGGATAGGATAGGATAGAGGATAGGATAGGATAGAGGATTGGATAGGATAGAGGATACAGGATAGGATAGGATACCGGAATGGATAGGATTGAGGATAGGATTGGAAAGAGGATAGGATAGGACAGAGGATAGGATAGGACAGAGGATAGGATAGGATAGAGGATAGGATACGATAGAGGATTGGATACAGGATAGGATAGGATAGAGGATATTATAGGATAGAGGATATGATAGGATAGAGGATAGGATAGGACAGAGGATTGGATAGGATAGAGGATAGAGGATAGGATAGGATACAGGAAAGGATAGGATAGAGGATAGGATGGGATAGAAGATAGGATAGGATAGAGGATAGGATAGGATAGAGGATAGGATAGGATAGAGGATAGGATATAATAGAGGATAGGATAGGATAGAGGATAGGATAGACGATAGGATAGGATAGAGGATAGGATAGGATAGAGGATAGGATAGGATAGAGGATAGGATAGGACAGAGGATAGGATAGGATAGAGGATAGGATAGGATAGAGGATAGGATAGGACAGAGGATAGGATAGGGGATTTGATAGGATAGAGGATAGGATACACGATAAGATAGGATAGAGGATAGGATAGGACAGAGGATTGGATAGGATAGAGGATAGAGGATAGGATAGGATACAGGAAAGGATAGGATTGAGGATAGGATTGGGTAGAGGATAGGATAGATGATTGGATTGGATAGGATAGAGGATAGGCTAGGATAGAGGATAGGATAGAGGATAGGATAGGGTAGAGGATAGGATAGGGTAGAGGATAGGACAGGATTGACGATAGGATACGATAGAGGATAGGATAGGATAGACGATAGGAGAGGATAGAGGATAGGATAGGATAGAGGATAGGATAGGATAGAGGATAGGATAGGATAGAGGATAGGATAGGATAGAGGATAGGATAGGATAGAGGATAGGATAGGATAGAGGATAGGATAGGATAGAGGATAATATAGGATAGAGGATAGGATAGGATAGAGGATAGGATAGGATAGAGGATAGGATAGGATAGGGGATAGGATTGAGGATAGATTATACGATAGAGGATTGGATAGGATAGAGGATAGGATAGCATATAGGATAGGAGACGATAGAGGATAGGATAGGATAGAGAATAGGATAGGATAGAGGATAGGAAAGGATAGGATAGGATAGGATAGAGTATAGAATAGGATAGAGGATAGGATAGGATAGAGGATAGGATAGGGTATTGGATAGGATAGAGAATAGGATAGGAGAGCGGATAGGAGAGGATTGAGGATAGGATAGGATAGAGGATAGGATAGGATAGAGGATAGGATAGGATAGAGGATAGGATAGGATAGAGGATAGGATAGGATAGAGGATAGGATAGGATAGAGGATAGGATAGGATAGAGGATAGGATAGGATAGAGGATAGGATAGGATAGAGGATAGGATAGGATAGAGGATAGGATAGGATAGAGGATAGGATAGGATAGAGGATAGGATAGGATAGAGGATAGGATAGGATAGAGGATAGGATAGGATAGAGGATAGGATAGGATAGAGGATAGGATAGGATAGAGGATAGGATAGGATAGAGGATAGGATAGGATAGAGGATAGGATAGGATAGAGGATAGGATAGGATAGAGGATAGGATAGGATAGAGGATAGGATAGGATAGAGGATAGGATAGGATAGAGGATAGGATAGGATAGAGGATAGGATAGGATAGAGGATAGGATAGGATAGAGGATAGGATAGGATAGAGGATAGGATAGGATAGAGGATAGGATAGGATAGAGGATAGGATAGGATAGAGGATAGGATAGGATAGAGGATAGGATAGGATAGAGGATAGGATAGACGATAGGATAGGATAGAGGATAGGATAGGATAGAGGAAAGGATAGGATAGAAGATAGGATAGGGGATTTGATAGGATAGAGGATCAGATAGGATAGAAGATAGGATAGGATAGTGGATCGGATAGGATAGAAGATAGGATAGGATAGAGGAAAGGATAGGATAGAGGATAGGATAGGATAGAGGATAGGATAGGATAGAGGATTGGATAGGATAGAGGATACAGGATAGGATAGGATACAGGAAAGGATAGGATTGAGGATAGGATTGGAAAGAGGATAGGATAGGACAGAGGATAGGATAGGACAGAGGATAGGATAGGATAGAGGATAGGATACGATAGAGGATTGGATACAGGATAGGATAGGATAGAGGATATTATAGGATAGAGGATATGATAGGATAGAGGATAGGATAGGACAGAGGATTGGATAGGATAGAGGATAGAGGATAAGATAGGATACAGGAAAGGATAGGATAGAGGATAGGATGGGATAGAAGATAGGATAGGATAGAGGATAGGATAGGATAGAGGATAGGATAGGATAGAGGATAGGATATAATAGAGGATAGGATAGGATAGAGGATAGGATAGACGATAGGATAGGATAGAGGATAGGATAGGATAGAGGATAGGATAGGATAGAGGATAGGATAGGATAGAGGATAGGACAGGATAGAGGATAGGATAGGATAGAGGATAGGATAGGATAGAGGATAGGATAGGATAGAGGATAGGATAGGATAGAGGAGAGAATAGGTTAGAGGATAGGATAGGATAGAGGATAGGATAGGATAGAGGATAGGATAGGATGGAGGATAGGATTGAGAATAGGTTAGGATAGAGAATAGGAACGGATAGATGATATTATAGGATAGAGGATAGGATATGATAGAGTATACGATATAATAGAGGGTAGGATAGGATAGAGCATAGGATAGGTGATTGGACAGGATAGGATAGAGGATAGGCTAGGATACAAGATAGGATAGAGGATAGGATAGGATAGAGGACAGGATAGTATAGAGGATAGGATAGGATAGAGGATAGGATAGGATCTAGGATAGGATAGACGATAGGATAGGATAGAGGATAGGATAGGATAGACGATAGGATAGGATAGAGGATAGGATAGGATAGAGGAAAGGATAGGATAGAGGATAGGATAGAGGATAGGATAGGATAGGATAGAGGATAGGATAGGATAGAGGATAGGATAGTACAGAGGATAGGATAGGGGATTTGATAGGATAGAGGATAGGATAGGATAGAAGATAGGATAGGATAGAGGATAGGATAGGATAGAGGATAGGATAGGATAGAGGATAGGATAGAGAATAGGATCGGATAGACGATATTATAGGATAGAGTGTACGATATTATAGAGGACAGGATAGGATAGAGGATAGATTAGAGGATAGGATAGGATAGGATAGAGGATTGGATACGATAGAGGATAGGATAGGATAGAGGATAGGATAGGATAGAGGATTGGATAGGATAGAGGATTGGATAGGACAGAGGATAGGATAGGGGATTTGATAGGATAGAGGATAGGATACACGATAGGATAGGATAGAGGATAGGATAGGATAGAGGATAGGATAGAAGATAGGAAAGGACAGAGGATAGGATAGGGGATTTGATAGGATAGAGGATAGGATACACGATAGGATAGGATAGAGGATAGGATAGGACAGAGGATAGGATAGGATAGAGGATAGGATAGGATAGAGGATAGGATAGGATAGAGGATAGGATAGGATAGAGGATAGGATAGAGGATAGGATAGAGGATAGGATAGGATAGAGGGTAGGATAGGATAGAGGATAGGATAGGATAGAGGATAGGATAGGATAGAGGATAGGATAGGATAGAGGATAGGATAGGATAGAGATAGGATAGGATAGAGGATAGGATAGGATAGAGGATAGGATAGGATTGAGGATAGGATAGGATAGAGGATAGGATAGGATAGAGGATAGGATAGGATAGAGGATAGGACAGGATAGAGGATAGGATAGGATAGAGGATACAGGATAGGATAGGATACAGGAAAGGATAGGATTGAGGATAGGATTGGAAAGAGGATAGGATAGGACAGAGGATAGGATAGGACAGAGGATAGGATAGGATAGAGGATAGGATACGATAGAGGATTGGATACAGGATAGGATAGGATAGAGGATATTATAGGATAGAGGATATGATAGGATAGAGAATAGGATAGGCCAGAGGATTGGATAGGATAGAGGATAGAGGATAGGATAGGATACAGGAAAGGATAGGATAGAGGATAGGATGGGATAGAAGATAGGATATAATAGAGGATAGGATAGGATAGAGGATAGGATAGGATAGAGGATAGGATAGGATAGAGGATAGGATAGGACAGAGGATAGGATAGGATAGAGGATAGGATAGGATAGAGGATAGGATAGGACAGAGGATAGGATAGGGGATTTGATAGGATAGAGGATAGGATACACGATAAGATAGGATAGAGGATAGGATAGGACAGAGGATTGGATAGGATAGAGGATAGAGGATAGGATAGGATACAGGAAAGGATAGGATTGAGGATAGGATTGGGTAGAGGATAGGATAGATGATTGGATTGGATAGGATAGAGGATAGGCTAGGATAGAGGATAGGATAGAGGATTGGATACGATAGAGGATAGGATAGGATAGAGGATAGGATAGGATAGAGGATTGGATAGGATAGAGGATTGGATAGGACAGAGGATAGGATAGGGGATTTGATAGGATAGAGGATAGGATACACGATAGGATAGGATAGAGGATAGGATAGGATAGAGGATAGGATAGAAGATAGGAAAGGACAGAGGATAGGATAGGGGATTTGATAGGATAGAGGATAGGATACACGATAGGATAGGATAGAGGATAGGATAGGACAGAGGATAGGATAGGATAGAGGATAGGATAGGATAGAGGATAGGATAGGATAGAGGATAGGATAGGATAGAGGATAGGATAGGATAGAGGATAGGATAGGATAGAGGATAGGATAGGATAGAGGATAGGATAGGATAGAGGATAGGATAGGATAGAGGATAGGATAGGATAGAGGATAGGATAGGATAGAGGATAGGATAGGATAGAGGATAGGATAGGATAGAGGATAGGATAGGATAGAGGATAGGATAGGATAGAGGATAGGATAGAGGATAGGATAGGATAGAGGATAGGATAGGATAGAGGATAGGATAGGATAGAGGATAGGATAGGATAGAGGATAGGATAGGATAGAGGATAGGATAGGATAGAGGATAGGATAGGATAGGATACAGGAAAGGATAGGATTGAGGATAGGATTGGAAAGAGGATAGGATAGGACAGAGGATAGGATAGGACAGAGGATAGGATAGGATAGAGGATAGGATACGATAGAGGATTGGATACAGGATAGGATAGGATAGAGGATATTATAGGATAGAGGATATGATAGGATAGAGGATAGGATAGGACAGAGGATTGGATAGGATACAGGAAAGGATAGGATAGAGGATAGGATGGGATAGAAGATAGGATAGGATAGAGGATAGGATAGGATAGAGGATAGGATAGGATAGAGGATAGGATATAATAGAGGATAGGATAGGATAGAGGATAGGATAGGATAGAGGATAGGATAGGATAGAGGATAGGATAGGATAGAGGATAGGATAGGATAGAGGATAGGATAGGATAGAGGATAGGATAGGATAGAGGATAGGATAGGATAGAGGATAGGATAGGATAGAGGATAGGATAGGATAGAGGATAGGATAGGATAGAGGAGAGGATAGGATAGACGATAGGATAGGATAGAGGATAGGATAGGATAGAGGATTGGATAGGATACAGGATAGGATAGGATAGAGGATAGGATAGAGGATAGGTTTGAGAATAGGTTAGGATAGAGAATAGGAACGGATAGATGATATTATAGGATAGAGGATAGGATATGATAGAGTATACGATATTATAGAGGATAGGATAGGATAGAGCATAGGATAGGGGATTGGACAGGATAGGATAGAGGATAGGCTAGGATAGAGGATAGGATAGATGATAGGATAGGATAGAGGACAGGATAGGATAGTGGATAGGATAGGATAGAGGATTGGATAGGATACAGGTAAGGATAGGATTGAGGATAGATGATAGGATAGGATAGAGGATTGGATAGGATAGATGATAGGATAGGATAGGATAGGATAGAAGATAGGATAGGATAGAGGATAGGATAGGATAGAGGATAGGATAGGATAGAGGATAGGATAGGATAGAGGATAGGATAGGTAGAGGAGAGGATAGGATAGACGATAGGATAGGATAGAGGATAGGATAGGATAGAGGATTGGATAGGATAGAGGATTGGATAGGATAGAGGATAGGGTAGGATAGAGGATAGGATAGGATACAGGATAGGATAGGATAGAGGATAGGATAGAGGATAGGTTTGAGAATAGGTTAGGATAGAGAATAGGAACGGATAGATGATATTATAGGATAGAGGATAGGATATGATAGAGTATACGATATTATAGAGGATAGGATAGGATAGAGCATAGGATAGGGGATTGGACAGGATAGGATAGAGGATAGGCTAGGATAGAGGATAGGATAGATGATAGGATAGGATAGAGGACAGGATAGGATAGTGGATAGGATAGGATAGAGGATTGGATCGGATACAGGAAAGGATAGGATTGAGGATAGATGATAGGATAGGATAGAGGATTGGATAGGATACACGATAGGATATGATAGAGGATAGGATAGGGGATTTGATAGGATAGAGGATAAGAAAGGATAGAAGATAGGATAGGATAGAGGATAGGATAGGATCGAGGATAGGATAGACGATAGCATAGGATAGAGGATAGGATGGGATAGAGGATAGGATAGGATAGATGACAGGATAGGATAGAGGATTGGATAGGATACAGGTAAGGATAGGATTGAGGATAGATGATAGGATAGGATAGAGGATTGGATAGGATAGATGATAGGATAGGATAGGATAGAGGATAGGATAGGATAGAAGATAGGATAGGATAGAGGATAGGATAGAGGATTTGATAGGTTAGTGGATTTGATAGGATAGAGGATAGGATAGGATAGAGGATAGGATAGGATAGAGGATAGGATAGGGGATTTGATAGGATAGAGGATAGGATAGGATAGAAGATAGGATAGGATAGAGGATAGGATAGGATAGAGGATAGGATAGAAGATAGGAAAGGACAGAGGATAGGATAGGGGATTTGATAGGATAGAGGATAGGATACACGATAGGATAGGATAGAGGATAGGATAGGACAGAGGATAGGATAGGATAGAGGATAGGATAGGATAGAGGATAGGATAGGATAGAGGATAGGATAGGATAGAGGATAGGATAGGATAGAGGATAGGATAGGATAGAGGATAGGATAGGATAGAGGATAGGATAGGATAGAGGATAGGATAGGATAGAGGATAGGATAGGATAGAGGATAGGATAGGATAGAGGATAGGATAGGATAGAGGATAGGATAGGATAGAGGATAGGATAGGATAGAGGATAGGATAGGATAGAGGATAGGATAGGATAGAGGATAGGATAGGATAGAGGATAGGATAGGATAGAGGATAGGATAGGATAGAGGATAGGATAGGATAGAGGATAGGATAGGATAGGATACAGGAAAGGATAGGATTGAGGATAGGATTGGAAAGAGGATAGGATAGGACAGAGGATAGGATAGGACAGAGGATAGGATAGGATAGAGGATTGGATAGGATAGAGGATACAGGATAGGATAGGATACAGGAAAGGATAGGATTGAGGATAGGATTGGAAAGAGGATAGGATAGGACAGAGGATAGGATAGGACAGAGGATAGGATAGGATAGAGGATAGGATACGATAGAGGATTGGATACAGGATAGGATAGGATAGAGGATATTATAGGATAGAGGATATGATAGGATAGAGAATAGGATAGGACAGAGGATTGGATAGGATAGAGGATAGAGGATAGGATAGGATACAGGAAAGGATAGGATAGAGGATAGGATGGGATAGAAGATAGGATAGGATAGAGGATAGGATAGGATAGAGGATAGGATAGGATAGAGGATAGGATATAATAGAGGATAGGATAGGATAGAGGATAGGATAGACGATAGGATAGGATAGAGGATAGGATAGGATAGAGGATAGGATAGGATAGAGGATAGGATAGGACAGAGGATAGGATAGGATAGAGGATAGGATAGGATAGAGGATAGGATAGGACAGAGGATAGGATAGGGGATTTGATAGGATAGAGGATAGGATACACGATAAGATAGGATAGAGGATAGGATAGGACAGAGGATTGGATAGGATAGAGGATAGAGGATAGGATAGGATACAGGAAAGGATAGGATTGAGGATAGGATTGGGTAGAGGATAGGATAGATGATTGGATTGGATAGGATAGAGGATAGGCTAGGATAGAGGATAGGATAAAGGATTGGATACGATAGAGGATAGGATAGGATAGAGGATAGGATAGGGTAGAGGATTGGATAGGATAGAGGATTGGATAGGACAGAGGATAGGATAGGGGATTTGATAGGATAGAGGATAGGATACACGATAGGATAGGATAGAGGATAGGATAGGATAGAGGATAGGATAGAAGATAGGAAAGGACAGAGGATAGGATAGGGGATTTGATAGGATAGAGGATAGGATACACGATAGGATAGGATAGAGGATAGGATAGGACAGAGGATAGGATAGGATAGAGGATAGGATAGGATAGAGGATAGGATAGGATAGAGGATAGGATAGGATAGAGGATAGGATAGGATAGAGGATAGGATAGGATAGAGGATAGGATAGGATAGAGGATAGGATAGGATAGAGGATAGGATAGGATAGAGGATAGGATAGGATAGAGGATAGGATAGGATAGAGGATAGGATAGGATAGAGGATAGGATAGGATAGAGGATAGGATAGGATAGAGGATAGGATAGGATAGAGGATAGGATAGGATAGAGGATAGGATAGGATAGAGGATAGGATAGGATAGAGGATAGGATAGGATAGAGGATAGGATAGGATAGAGGATAGGATAGGATAGGATACAGGAAAGGATAGGATTGAGGATAGGATTGGAAAGAGGATAGGATAGGACAGAGGATAGGATAGGACAGAGGATAGGATAGGATAGAGGATAGGATACGATAGAGGATTGGATACAGGATAGGATAGGATAGAGGATATTATAGGATAGAGGATATGATAGGATAGAGGATAGGATAGGACAGAGGATTGGATAGGATACAGGAAAGGATAGGATAGAGGATAGGATGGGATAGAAGATAGGATAGGATAGAGGATAGGATAGGATAGAGGATAGGATAGGATAGAGGATAGGATATAATAGAGGATAGGATAGGATAGAGGATAGGATAGGATAGAGGATAGGATAGGATAGAGGATAGGATAGGATAGAGGATAGGATAGGATAGAGGATAGGATAGGATAGAGGATAGGATAGGATAGAGGATAGGATAGGATAGAGGATAGGATAGGATAGAGGATAGGATAGGATAGAGGAGAGGATAGGATAGACGATAGGATAGGATAGAGGATAGGATAGGATAGAGGATTGGATAGGATACAGGATAGGATAGGATAGAGGATAGGATAGAGGATAGGTTTGAGAATAGGTTAGGATAGAGAATAGGAACGGATAGATGATATTATAGGATAGAGGATAGGATATGATAGAGTATACGATATTATAGAGGATAGGATAGGATAGAGCATAGGATAGGGGATTGGACAGGATAGGATAGAGGATAGGCTAGGATAGAGGATAGGATAGATGATAGGATAGGATAGAGGACAGGATAGGATAGTGGATAGGATAGGATAGAGGATTGGATAGGATACAGGTAAGGATAGGATTGAGGATAGATGATAGGATAGGATAGAGGATTGGATAGGATAGATGATAGGATAGGATAGGATAGGATAGAAGATAGGATAGGATAGAGGATAGGATAGGATAGAGGATAGGATAGGATAGAGGATAGGATAGGTAGAGGAGAGGATAGGATAGACGATAGGATAGGATAGAGGATAGGATAGGATAGAGGATTGGATAGGATAGAGGATTGGATAGGATAGAGGATAGGGTAGGATAGAGGATAGGATAGGATACAGGATAGGATAGGATAGAGGATAGGATAGAGGATAGGTTTGAGAATAGGTTAGGATAGAGAATAGGAACGGATAGATGATATTATAGGATAGAGGATAGGATATGATAGAGTATACGATATTATAGAGGATAGGATAGGATAGAGCATAGGATAGGGGATTGGACAGGATAGGATAGAGGATAGGCTAGGATAGAGGATAGGATAGATGATAGGATAGGATAGAGGACAGGATAGGATAGTGGATAGGATAGGATAGAGGATTGGATCGGATACAGGAAAGGATAGGATTGAGGATAGATGATAGGATAGGATAGAGGATTGGATAGGATACACGATAGGATATGATAGAGGATAGGATAGGGGATTTGATAGGATAGAGGATAAGAAAGGATAGAAGATAGGATAGGATAGAGGATAGGATAGGATCGAGGATAGGATAGACGATAGGATAGGATAGAGGATAGGATGGGATAGAGGATAGGATAGGATAGATGACAGGATAGGATAGAGGATTGGATAGGATACAGGTAAGGATAGGATTGAGGATAGATGATAGGATAGGATAGAGGATTGGATAGGATAGATGATAGGATAGGATAGGATAGAGGATAGGATAGGATAGAAGATAGGATAGGATAGAGGATAGGATAGGATAGAGGATAGGATAGGATAGAGGATAGGATAGGATAGAGGATAGGATAGGATAGAGGATAGGATAGGATAGAGGATAGGATAGGATAGAGGAGAGGATAGGATAGACGATAGGATAGGATAGAGGATAGGATAGGATAGAGGATTGGATAGGATACAGGATAGGATAGGATAGAGGATAGGATAGAGGATAGGTTTGAGAATAGGTTAGGATAGAGAATAGGAACGGATAGATGATATTATAGGATAGAGGATAGGATATGATAGAGTATACGATATTATAGAGGATAGGATAGGATAGAGCATAGGATAGGGGATTGGACAGGATAGGATAGAGGATAGGCTAGGATAGAGGATAGGATAGATGATAGGATAGGATAGAGGACAGGATAGGATAGTGGATAGGATAGGATAGAGGATTGGATAGGATACAGGTAAGGATAGGATTGAGGATAGATGATAGGATAGGATAGAGGATTGGATAGGATAGATGATAGGATAGGATAGGATAGGATAGAAGATAGGATAGGATAGAGGATAGGATAGGATAGAGGATAGGATAGGATAGAGGATAGGATAGGTAGAGGAGAGGATAGGATAGACGATAGGATAGGATAGAGGATAGGATAGGATAGAGGATTGGATAGGATAGAGGATTGGATAGGATAGAGGATAGGGTAGGATAGAGGATAGGATAGGATACAGGATAGGATAGGATAGAGGATAGGATAGAGGATAGGTTTGAGAATAGGTTAGGATAGAGAATAGGAACGGATAGATGATATTATAGGATAGAGGATAGGATATGATAGAGTATACGATATTATAGAGGATAGGATAGGATAGAGCATAGGATAGGGGATTGGACAGGATAGGATAGAGGATAGGCTAGGATAGAGGATAGGATAGATGATAGGATAGGATAGAGGACAGGATAGGATAGTGGATAGGATAGGATAGAGGATTGGATCGGATACAGGAAAGGATAGGATTGAGGATAGATGATAGGATAGGATAGAGGATTGGATAGGATACACGATAGGATATGATAGAGGATAGGATAGGGGATTTGATAGGATAGAGGATAAGAAAGGATAGAAGATAGGATAGGATAGAGGATAGGATAGGATCGAGGATAGGATAGACGATAGGATAGGATAGAGGATAGGATGGGATAGAGGATAGGATAGGATAGATGACAGGATAGGATAGAGGATTGGATAGGATACAGGTAAGGATAGGATTGAGGATAGATGATAGGATAGGATAGAGGATTGGATAGGATAGATGATAGGATAGGATAGGATAGAGGATAGGATAGGATAGAAGATAGGATAGGATAGAGGATAGGATAGGATAGAGGATAGGATAGAGGATTTGATAGGTTAGTGGATTTGATAGGATAGAGGATAGGATAGGATAGAGGATAGGATAGGATAGAGGATAGGATAGGGGATTTGATAGGATAGAGGATAGGATAGGATAGAAGATAGGATAGGATAGAGGATAGGATAGGATAGAGGATAGGATAGGATAGAGGATAGGATAGAGGATAGGATAGAGGATAGGATAGAGGATAGGATAGGATAGTGGATAGGATAGGATAGAGGATAGGATAGGATAGAGGATAGGATAGGACAGAGGATAGGATAGGGGATTTGATAGGATAGAGGATAGGATAGGATAGAGGATAGGATACACGATAGGATAGGATAGAGGATAGGATAGGACAGAGGATTGGATAGGATAGAGGATAGAGGATAGGATAGGATAGAGGATAGGATAGGACAGAGGATAGGATAGAGGATTGGATAGGATAGAGGATAGGATACACGATAGAATAGGATAGAGGATAGGATAGGACAGAGGATTGGATAGGATAGAGGATAGAGGATAGGATAGGATACAGGAAAGGATAGGATTGAGGATAGGATTGGATAGAGGATAGGATAGGGGATTGGATTGGATAGGATAGAGGATAGGCTAGGATAGAGGATAGGATAGAGGATAGGATAGGGTAGAGAATAGGACAGGATTGACGATAGGATAGGATAGAGGATTGGCTAGGATAGAGGATAGGATAGAGGATAGGATAGGATAGAGGACAGGATAGGATAGTGGATAGGATAGGATAGAGGATAGGATAGGATAGAGGAGAGGATAGAGGATAGGATAGGATAGAGGATAGGATATGATAGAGGATATGATAGGATAGAGGATAGGTTGGATAGAAGATACGATAGGATAGAGGATAGGATAGGATAGAGGATAGGATAGGATAGAGGATAGGATAGGATAGAGGATAGGATAGGATAGAGGATAGGATAGGATAGGATAGAGGATAGGATAGGATAGAGGATAGGATAGGATAGAGGATAGGATAGGATAGAGGATAGAATTGAGGATAGGATAGGATAGAGGATTGGATAGGATAGAGGATTGGATAGGATACAGGATAGGATAGGATAGAGGATAGGATAGGGGATTTGATAGGATAGAGGATAGGATAGGATAGAAGATAGGATAGGATAGAGGATAGGATAGGATAGAGGATAGGATAGAGAATAGGTTAGGATAGAGAATTGGAACGGATAGATGATATTATAGGATTGGGGATAGGATATCATAGAGTATACGATATTATAGAGGGTATGATAGGATAGAGCATAGGATAGGAGATTGGATAGGATAGGATAGTGGATAGGCTAGGATAGAGGATAGGATAGAGGATAGGATAGGATAGAGGACAGGATAGGATAGAGGATAGGATAGGGGATTTGATAGGATAGAGGATAGGATAGGATAGAGGATAGGATAGGGGATTTGATAGGATAGAGGATAGGACAGGATAGAAGATAGGATAGGATAGAGGATAGGATAGGATAGAGGATAGGATAGAGAATAGTTTAGGATAGAGAATTGGAACGGATAGATGATATTATAGGATAGGGGATAGGATATCATAGAGTATACGATATTATAGAGGGTATGATAGGATAGAGCATAGGATAGGGGATTGGATAGGATAGGATAGAGGATAGGCTAGGATAGAGGATAGGATAGAGGATAGGATAGGATAGAGGATAGGATAGGATAGAGGATAGGATACGGGATTTGATAGGATAGAGGATAGGATAGGATAGAAGATAGGATAGGATAGATTATAGGATAGGATAGAGGATATGATAGGGTAGAGGATAGGATAGGATAGAGGATAGGATAGGATAGAGGATATTATAGGATAGAGGATATGATAGGGTAGAGGATAGGATAGGATAGAGGATAGGATAGGATAGAGGATAGGATAGGATAGAGGATAGGATAGGATAGGGGATTTGATAGGATAGAGGATAGGATAGGATAGAGGATAGGATAGGATAGAGGATAGGATAGGATAGAGGATAGGATAGGATAGAGGATAGGATACGGGATTTGATAGGATAGAGGATATGATAGGGTAGAGGATAGGATAGGATAGAGGATAGGATAGGATAGAGGATATTATAGGATAGAGGATATGATAGGGTAGAGGATAGGATAGGATAGAGGATAGGATAGGATAGAGGATAGGATAGGATAGAGGATAGGATAGGATAGGGGATTTGATAGGATAGAGGATAGGATAGGGGATCTGATAGGATAGAGGATACGATAGGATAGAAGATAGGATAGGATAGAGGATAGGATGGGATAGAGGATAGGATAGGATAGAGGATAGGATAGGATAGAGGATAGGATAGGATAGAGGATAGGATAGGATAGAGGATAGGATAGGATAGAGGATAGGATAGGATAGAGGATAGGATAGGATAGGGGATTTGATAGGATAGAGGATAGGATAGGATAGAGGATAGGATAGGATAGAGGATAGGATAGGATAGAGGATTGGATAGGATACAGGAAAGGATAGGATTGAGGATAGATGATAGTATAGGATAGAGGATTGGATAGGATACAGGATAGGATATGATAGATGATAGGATAGGGGATTTGATAGGATAGAGGATAGGATAGGATAGAGGATAGGATAGGATAGAGGATAGGATACGGGATTTGATAGGATAGAGGATAGGATAGGATAGAAGATAGGATAGGATAGATTATAGGATAGGATAGAGGATAGGATAGGACAGAGGATTGGATAGAGGATAGGATATGATAGGGTAGAGGATAGGATAGGATAGAGGATAGGATAGGATAGAGGATATTATAGGATAGAGGATATGATAGGGTAGAGGATAGGATAGGATAGAGGATTGGATAGGATAGAGGATAGAGGATAGGATAGGATAGAGGATAGGATAGGATAGAGGATAGGATAGGATAGAGGATAGGATAGGATAGAGGATAGGATAGGATAGAGGATAGGATAGGATAGAGGATAGGATAGGATAGAGGATAGGATAGGATAGAGGATAGGATAGGATAGAGGATAGGATAGGATAGAGGATAGGATAGGATAGAGGATAGGATAGGATAGAGGATAGGATAGGATAGAGGATAGGATAGGATAGAGGATAGGATAGGACAGAGGATAGGATAGGATAGAGGATAGGATACAGGATATGATAGGATAGAGGATTGGATAGGATACAGGAAAGGATAGGATTGAGGATAGATGATAGGATAGGATAGAGGATTGGATAGGATACAGGATAGGATATGATAGAGGATAGGATAGGGGATTTGATAGGATAGAGGATAGGATAGGATAGAGGACAGGATAGGATAGGATAGAGGATAGGATAGGACAGAGGATAGGATACGGGATTTGATAGGATAGAGGATAGGATAGGATAGAAGATAGGATAGGATAGATTATAGGATAGGATAGAGGATAGGATAGGACAGAGGATTGGATAGAGGATAGGATATGATAGGGTAGAGGATAGGATAGGATAGAGGATAGGATAGGATAGAGGATATTATAGGATAGAGGATATGATAGGGTAGAGGATAGGATAGGATAGAGGATTGGATAGGATAGAGGATAGAGGATAGGATAGGATAGAGGATAGGATAGGATAGAGGATAGGATAGGATAGAGGATAGGATAGGATAGGGGATTTGATAGGATAGAGGATAGGATAGGATAGAGGATAGGATAGGATAGAGGATAGGATAGGACAGAGGATAGGATAGGATAGAGGATAGGATAGAGGATAGGATAGGATAGAGGATAGGATAGGACAGAGGATAGGATAGGATAGAGGATAGGATAGAGGATAGGATAGGATAAAGGATAGGATATGATAGAGGATATGATAGGATAGAGGATAGGATAGGATAGAAGATAGGATAGGATAGAATATAGGCTAGGATAGAGGATAGGATAGAGGATAGGATAGGATAGAGGACGGGATAGGATAGAGGATTGGATAGGATACAGGATAGGATAGGATAGAGGATAGGATAGGGGATTTGATAGGATAGAGGATAGGATAGGATAGAGGATAGGATAGGATAGAGGATATTATAGGATACAGGATTGGATAGGATAGAGGGCAGGATAGGATAGGGGATAGGACAGGGGATGGGATAGGATAGGGGATAGTACAGGATAGAGTATAGAATAGGATAAAGGATAGGATAGGATAGAGGATAGGATAGGATAGAGGATGGGATAGGATAGAGTATAGAATAGGATAAAGGATAGGATAGGATAGAGGATAGGATAGGTGATTGGATAGGATAGAGTATAGGATCGGATAGAATATAGGATAGGTGATTGGATAGGATAGAAGATGGGATAAGATAGAGGATAGGATAGGATTGGGGATAGTATAGGATAGAGTATAGAATAGGATAAAGGATAGGATAGGATAGAGGATAGGATAGGATAGAGGATAGGATACTATAGAGGATAGGATAGGATAGGATAGAAGATAGGATAGGATAGAGGATAGGATAGGATAGAGGATAGGATAGGATAGAGGATAGGATAGGATAGAGGAGAGGATAGGATAGAGGATAGGATAGGATAGAGGATAGGATAGGATAGAGGATAGGATAGGATAGAGGATAGGATAGGATAGAAGATAGGATAGGATAGAGGATAGGATAGGATAGAGGATATTATAGGATACAGGATAGGATAGAGGATAGGATAGGATAGAGGATAGGATAGGATAGAGGATAGGATAGGATAGAGGATAGGATAGGATAGAGGATAGGATAGGATAGAGGATAGGATAAGATAGAGGATAGGATAGGATAGAGGATAGGATAGGATAGAGGATAGGATAGGATAGAGGAAAGGATAGGATAGAGGATAGGATAGGATAGAGGATAGGATAGGATAGAGGATTGGATAGGATAGAGGATACAGGATAGGATAGGATACAGGAAAGGATAGGATTGAGGATAGGATTGGAAAGAGGATAGGATAGGACAGAGGATAGGATAGGACAGAGGATAGGATAGGATAGAGGATAGGATACGATAGAGGATTGGATACAGGATAGGATAGGATAGAGGATATTATAGGATAGAGGATATGATAGGATAGAGGATAGGATAGGACAGAGGATTGGATAGGATAGAGGATAGAGGATAGGATAGGATACAGGAAAGGATAGGATAGAGGATAGGATGGGATAGAAGATAGGATAGGATAGAGGATAGGATAGGATAGAGGATAGGATAGGATAGAGGATAGGATATAATAGAGGATAGGATAGGATAGAGGATAGGATAGACGATAGGATAGGATAGAGGATAGGATAGGATAGAGGATAGGATAGGATAGAGGATAGGATAGGACAGAGGATAGGATAGGATAGAGGATAGGATAGGATAGAGGATAGGATAGGACAGAGGATAGGATAGGGGATTTGATAGGATAGAGGATAGGATACACGATAAGATAGGATAGAGGATAGGATAGGACAGAGGATTGGATAGGATAGAGGATAGAGGATAGGATAGGATACAGGAAAGGATAGGATTGAGGATAGGATTGGGTAGAGGATAGGATAGATGATTGGATTGGATAGGATAGAGGATAGGCTAGGATAGAGGATAGGATAGAGGATTGGATACGATAGAGGATAGGATAGGATAGAGGATAGGATAGGATAGAGGATTGGATAGGATAGAGGATTGGATAGGACAGAGGATAGGATAGGGGATTTGATAGGATAGAGGATAGGATACACGATAGGATAGGATAGAGGATAGGATAGGATAGAGGATAGGATAGAAGATAGGAAAGGACAGAGGATAGGATAGGGGATTTGATAGGATAGAGGATAGGATAGAAGATGGGATAAGATAGAGGATAGGATAGGATAGGGGATAGTATAGGATAGAGTATAGAATAGGATAAAGGATAGGATAGGATAGAGGATAGGATAGGATAGAGGATAGGATACTATAGAGGATAGGATAGGATAGGATAGAAGATAGGATAGGATAGAGGATAGGATAGGATAGAGGATAGGATAGGATAGAGGATAGGATAGGATAGAGGAGAGGATAGGATAGAGGATAGGATAGGATAGAGGATAGGATAGGATAGAGGATAGGATAGGATAGAGGATAGGATAGGATAGAAGATAGGATAGGATAGAGGATAGGATAGGATAGAGGATATTATAGGATACAGGATAGGATAGAGGATAGGATAGGATAGAGGATAGGATAGGATAGAGGATAGGATAGGATAGAGGATAGGATAGGATAGAGGATAGGATAGGATAGAGGATAGGATAAGATAGAGGATAGGATAGGATAGAGGATAGGATAGGATAGAGGATAGGATAGGATAGAGTATAGGATACAGGATTGGATAGGATAGAGGATAGGATTGAGGATAGATTATACGATAGAGGATTGGATAGGATAGAGGATAGGATAGCATATAGGATAGGAGACGATAGAGGATAGGATAGGATAGAGGATAGGATAGGATAGAGGATAGGATAGGATAGAGGATAGGATAGGATAGAGGATAGGATAGAGGATAGGATAGAGGATAGGATAGGATAGAGGGTAGGATAGGATAGAGGATAGGATAGGATAGAGGATAGG
Organism: Halictus rubicundus; assembly: GCF_050948215.1. Classification (NCBI taxonomy): domain Eukaryota; kingdom Metazoa; phylum Arthropoda; class Insecta; order Hymenoptera; family Halictidae; genus Halictus; species Halictus rubicundus. The sequence goes on along the minus strand of NW_027488825.1, from coordinate 130,083 downwards.
ATAGGATAGAGGATAGGATAGGATAGAGGATAGGATAGGATAGAGGATAGGATAGGATAGAGGATAGGATAGGATAGAGGATAGGATAGGATAGAGGATCGGATAGGGGATTGGATAGGATAGAGGATAGGATTGAGGATAGATTATACGATAGAGGATAGGATAGGATAGAGGATAGGATAGCATATAGGATAGGAGACGATATAGGATAGGATAGGATAGAGGATAGGATAGCATATAGGATAGGAGACGATAGAGGATAGGATAGGATAGAGGATAGGAAAGGATAGGATAGGATAGGATAGAGGATAGGATAGGATAGAGGATAGGAGAGGATAGAGGATAGGATAGGATAGAGGATAGGATAGGATAGAGGATAGGATAGGGTATTGTATAGGATAGAGAATAGGATAGGATAGCGGGCAGGATAGGATTGAGGATAGGATAGGATAGAAGATAGGATAGGATAGAGGATCGGATAGGGGATTGGATTGGATAGAGGATAGGATAGGATAGAGAATAGGATAGGAGATTGGATAGGATAGAGGACAGGAGACGATAGACGATAGGATAGGATAGAGGATAGGATAGGATAGAGGATAGGATAGGATAGAGGATAGGATAGGATAGAGGATAGGATAGAGGATCGGATAGGATAGAGGATAGGATAGGATAGAGGATACGATCGGATAGAGGATAGGATAGGATAGGATAGAGGATAGGATAGGATAGAGGATAGGATAGGTTAGAGGATAGGATAGGATAGAGGATATTATAGGATAGAGGATAGGATAGGATAGAGTATAGGATAGGATAGAGGATAGGATAGGATAGAGGATAGGATAGGATAGAGGATAGGATACGATAGATGATAGGATAGGATAGAGGATAGGATAGGATAGAGGATAGGATAGGATAGAGGATCGGATAGGATAGAGGATATGATAGGATAGAGGAAAGGATCGGATAGAGGATAGGATAGGATAGGATAGAGGATAGGATAGGATAGAGTATAGGATATAGAATTGGATAGGATAGAGGATAGGATAGGTTAGAGAATAGGATAGGATAGAGGATAGGATAGGATAGAGGATAGGATAGGATAGAGGATAGGATAAGATAGAGGATAGGATAGGATAGAGGATAGGATAGGATAGAGGATAGGATAGGATAGAGTATAGGATACAGGATTGGATAGGATAGAGGATAGGATTGAGGATAGATTATACGATAGAGGATTGGATAGGATAGAGGATAGGATAGCATATAGGATAGGAGACGATAGAGGATAGGATAGGATAGAGGATAGGATAGGATAGAGGATAGGATAGAATAGAGGATAGGATAGGATAGAGAATAGGATAGGAGATTGGATAGGATAGAGGACAGGAGACGATAGACGATAGGATAGGACAGAGGATAGGATGGGATATAGGATCGGATAGGGGATTGGATTGGATAGAGGATAGGATAGGATAGAGGATAGGATAGGATAGAGGATGGGATAGGAAAGAGGATAGGATAGGATTGGATAGAGAATAGGATAGGATAGATGATATTATAGGAAAGACGATAGGATATGATAGAGGATACGATATTATAGAGGATAGGATAGGATAGAGGATCGGATAGAATAGAGGATAGGATAGGATAGAGGATAGGATAGGATAGAGGATCGGATAGGGGATTGGATAGGATAGAGGATAGGATTGAGGATAGATTATACGATAGAGGATAGGATAGGATAGAGGATAGGATAGCATATAGGATAGGAGACGATAGAGGATAGGATAGGATAGAGGATAGGATAGCATATAGGATAGGAGACGATAGAGGATAGGATAGGATAGAGGATAGGAAAGGATAGGATAGGATAGGATAGAGGATAGGATAGAATAGAGGATAGGAGAGGATAGAGGATAGGATAGGATAGAGGATAGGATAGGATAGAGGATAGGATAGGGTATTGTATAGGATAGAGAATAGGATAGGATAGCGGGCAGGATAGGATTGAGGATAGGATAGGATAGAAGATAGGATAGGATAGAGGATCGGATAGGGGATTGGATTGGATAGAGGATAGGATAGGATAGAGAATAGGATAGGAGATTGGATAGGATAGAGGACAGGAGACGATAGACGATAGGATAGGATAGAGGATAGGATAGGATAGAGGATAGGATAGGATAGAGGATAGGATAGGATAGAGGATAGGATAGAGGATAGGATAGAGGATAGGATAGGATAGAGGGTAGGATAGGATAGAGGATAGGATAGGATAGAGGATAGGATAGGATAGAGGATAGGATAGGATAGAGGATAGGATAGGATAGAGGATAGGATAGGATAGAGGATAGGATAGGATAGAGGATAGGATAGGATAGAGGATAGGATAGGATAGAGGATAGGATAGGATAGAGGATAGGATAGGATAGAGGATAGGATTGGATAGAGGATAGGATAGGATAGAGGATAGGATAGGATAGAGGATAGGATAGGATAGAGGATAGGATAGGATAGAGGATAGGATAGGATAGAGGATAGGATAGGATAGAGGATAGGATAGGATAGAGGATAGGATAGGATAGAGGATAGGATAGACGATAGGATAGGATAGAGGATAGGATAGGATAGAGGAAAGGATAGGATAGAAGATAGGATAGGGGATTTGATAGGATAGAGGATCAGATAGGATAGAAGATAGGATAGGATAGTGGATCGGATAGGATAGAAGATAGGATAGGATAGAGGAAAGGATAGGATAGAGGATAGGATAGGATAGAGGATAGGATAGGATAGAGGATTGGATAGGATAGAGGATACAGGATAGGATAGGATACAGGAAAGGATAGGATTGAGGATAGGATTGGAAAGAGGATAGGATAGGACAGAGGATAGGATAGGACAGAGGATAGGATAGGATAGAGGATAGGATACGATAGAGGATTGGATACAGGATAGGATAGGATAGAGGATATTATAGGATAGAGGATAGGATAGGATAGAGGATAGGATAGGATAGAGGATAGGATATAATAGAGGATAGGATAGGATAGAGGATAGGATAGACGATAGGATAGGATAGAGGATAGGATAGGATAGAGGATAGGATAGGATAGAGGATAGGATAGGATAGAGGATAGGACAGGATAGAGGATAGGATAGGATAGAGGATAGGATAGGATAGAGGATAGGATAGGATAGAGGATAGGATAGGATAGAGGAGAGAATAGGTTAGAGGATAGGATAGGATAGAGGATAGGATAGGATAGAGGATAGGATAGGATGGAGGATAGGATTGAGAATAGGTTAGGATAGAGAATAGGAACGGATAGATGATATTATAGGATAGAGGATAGGATATGATAGAGTATACGATATAATAGAGGGTAGGATAGGATAGAGCATAGGATAGGTGATTGGACAGGATAGGATAGAGGATAGGCTAGGATACAAGATAGGATAGAGGATAGGATAGGATAGAGGACAGGATAGTATAGAGGATAGGATAGGATAGAGGATAGGATAGGATCTAGGATAGGATAGACGATAGGATAGGATAGAGGATAGGATAGGATAGACGATAGGATAGGATAGAGGATAGGATAGGATAGAGGAAAGGATAGGATAGAGGATAGGATAGAGGATAGGATAGGATAGGATAGAGGATAGGATAGGATAGAGGATAGGATAGTACAGAGGATAGGATAGGGGATTTGATAGGATAGAGGATAGGATAGGATAGAAGATAGGATAGGATAGAGGATAGGATAGGATAGAGGATAGGATAGGATAGAGGATAGGATAGAGAATAGGATCGGATAGACGATATTATAGGATAGAGTGTACGATATTATAGAGGACAGGATAGGATAGAGGATAGATTAGAGGATAGGATAGGATAGGATAGAGGATTGGATACGATAGAGGATAGGATAGGATAGAGGATAGGATAGGATAGAGGATTGGATAGGATAGAGGATTGGATAGGACAGAGGATAGGGTAGGGGATTTGATAGGATAGAGGATAGGATACACGATAGGATAGGATAGAGGATAGGATAGGATAGAGGATAGGATAGAAGATAGGAAAGGACAGAGGATAGGATAGGGGATTTGATAGGATAGAGGATAGGATACACGATAGGATAGGATAGAGGATAGGATAGGACAGAGGATAGGATAGGATAGAGGATAGGATAGGATAGAGGATAGGATAGGATAGAGGATAGGATAGGATAGAGAATAGGATAGGAGATTGGATAGGATAGAGGACAGGAGACGATAGACGATAGGATAGGATAGAGGATAGGATAGGATAGAGGATAGGATAGGATAGAGGATAGGATAGGATAGAGGATAGGATAGGATAGAGGATAGGATAGAGGATAGGATAGAGGATAGGATAGGATAGAGGGTAGGATAGGATAGAGGATAGGATAGGATAGAGGATAGGATAGGATAGAGGATAGGATAGGATAGAGGATAGGATAGGATAGAGGATAGGATAGGATAGAGGATAGGATAGGATAGAGGATAGGATAGGATAGAGGATAGGATAGGATAGAGGATAGGATAGGATAGAGGATAGGATAGGATAGAGGATAGGATAGGATAGAGGATAGGATAGGATAGAGGATAGGATAGGATAGAGGATAGGATAGGATAGAGGATAGGATAGGATAGAGGATAGGATAGGATAGAGGATAGGATAGGATAGAGGATAGGATAGGATAGAGGAAAGGATAGGATAGAGGATAGGATAGGATAGAGGATAGGATAGGATAGAGGATTGGATAGGATAGAGGATACAGGATTGGATAGGATACAGGAAAGGATAGGATTGAGGATAGGATTGGAAAGAGGATAGGATAGGACAGAGGATAGGATAGGACAGAGGATAGGATAGGATAGAGGATAGGATACGATAGAGGATTGGATACAGGATAGGATAGGATAGAGGATATTATAGGATAGAGGATATGATAGGATAGAGGATAGGATAGGACAGAGGATTGGATAGGATAGAGGATAGAGGATAGGATAGGATACAGGAAAGGATAGGATAGAGGATAGGATGGGATAGAAGATAGGATAGGATAGAGGATAGGATAGGATAGAGGATAGGATAGGATAGAGGATAGGATATAATAGAGGATAGGATAGGATAGAGGATAGGATAGACGATAGGATAGGATAGAGGATAGGATAGGATAGAGGATAGGATAGGATAGAGGATAGGATAGGACAGAGGATAGGATAGGATAGAGGATAGGATAGGATAGAGGATAGGATAGGACAGAGGATAGGATAGGGGATTTGATAGGATAGAGGATAGGATACACGATAAGATAGGATAGAGGATAGGATAGGACAGAGGATTGGATAGGATAGAGGATAGAGGATAGGATAGGATACAGGAAAGGATAGGATTGAGGATAGGATTGGGTAGAGGATAGGATAGATGATTGGATTGGATAGGATAGAGGATAGGCTAGGATAGAGGATAGGATAGAGGATTGGATACGATAGAGGATAGGATAGGATAGAGGATAGGATAGGATAGAGGATTGGATAGGATAGAGGATTGGATAGGACAGAGGATAGGATAGGGGATTTGATAGGATAGAGGATAGGATACACGATAGGATAGGATAGAGGATAGGATAGGATAGAGGATAGGATAGAAGATAGGAAAGGACAGAGGATAGGATAGGGGATTTGATAGGATAGAGGATAGGATACACGATAGGATAGGATAGAGGATAGGATAGGACAGAGGATAGGATAGGATAGAGGATAGGATAGGATAGAGGATAGGATAGGATAGAGGATAGGATAGGATAGAGGATAGGATAGGATAGAGGATAGGATAGGATAGAGGATAGGATAGGATAGAGGATAGGATAGGATAGAGGATAGGATAGGATAGAGGATAGGATAGGATAGAGGATAGGATAGGATAGAGGATAGGATAGGATAGAGGATAGGATAGGATAGAGGATAGGATAGGATAGAGGATAGGATAGGATAGAGGATAGGATAGGATAGAGGATAGGATAGGATAGAGGATAGGATAGGATAGGATACAGGAAAGGATAGGATTGAGGATAGGATTGGAAAGAGGATAGGATAGGACAGAGGATAGGATAGGACAGAGGATAGGATAGGATAGAGGATAGGATACGATAGAGGATTGGATACAGGATAGGATAGGATAGAGGATATTATAGGATAGAGGATATGATAGGATAGAGGATAGGATAGGACAGAGGATTGGATAGGATACAGGAAAGGATAGGATAGAGGATAGGATGGGATAGAAGATAGGATAGGATAGAGGATAGGATAGGATAGAGGATAGGATAGGATAGAGGATAGGATATAATAGAGGATAGGATAGGATAGAGGATAGGATAGGATAGAGGATAGGATAGGATAGAGGATAGGATAGGATAGAGGATAGGATAGGATAGAGGATAGGATAGGATAGAGGATAGGATAGGATAGAGGATAGGATAGGATAGAGGATAGGATAGGATAGAGGAGAGGATAGGATAGACGATAGGATAGGATAGAGGATAGGATAGGATAGAGGATTGGATAGGATACAGGATAGGATAGGATAGAGGATAGGATAGAGGATAGGTTTGAGAATAGGTTAGGATAGAGAATAGGAACGGATAGATGATATTATAGGATAGAGGATAGGATATGATAGAGTATACGATATTATAGAGGATAGGATAGGATAGAGCATAGGATAGGGGATTGGACAGGATAGGATAGAGGATAGGCTAGGATAGAGGATAGGATAGATGATAGGATAGGATAGAGGACAGGATAGGATAGTGGATAGGATAGGATAGAGGATTGGATAGGATACAGGTAAGGATAGGATTGAGGATAGATGATAGGATAGGATAGAGGATTGGATAGGATAGATGATAGGATAGGATAGGATAGGATAGAAGATAGGATAGGATAGAGGATAGGATAGGATAGAGGATAGGATAGGATAGAGGATAGGATAGGTAGAGGAGAGGATAGGATAGACGATAGGATAGGATAGAGGATAGGATAGGATAGAGGATTGGATAGGATAGAGGATTGGATAGGATAGAGGATAGGGTAGGATAGAGGATAGGATAGGATACAGGATAGGATAGGATAGAGGATAGGATAGAGGATAGGTTTGAGAATAGGTTAGGATAGAGAATAGGAACGGATAGATGATATTATAGGATAGAGGATAGGATATGATAGAGTATACGATATTATAGAGGATAGGATAGGATAGAGCATAGGATAGGGGATTGGACAGGATAGGATAGAGGATAGGCTAGGATAGAGGATAGGATAGATGATAGGATAGGATAGAGGACAGGATAGGATAGTGGATAGGATAGGATAGAGGATTGGATCGGATACAGGAAAGGATAGGATTGAGGATAGATGATAGGATAGGATAGAGGATTGGATAGGATACACGATAGGATATGATAGAGGATAGGATAGGGGATTTGATAGGATAGAGGATAAGAAAGGATAGAAGATAGGATAGGATAGAGGATAGGATAGGATCGAGGATAGGATAGACGATAGGATAGGATAGAGGATAGGATGGGATAGAGGATAGGATAGGATAGATGACAGGATAGGATAGAGGATTGGATAGGATACAGGTAAGGATAGGATTGAGGATAGATGATAGGATAGGATAGAGGATTGGATAGGATAGATGATAGGATAGGATAGGATAGAGGATAGGATAGGATAGAAGATAGGATAGGATAGAGGATAGGATAGGATAGAGGATAGGATAGAGGATTTGATAGGTTAGTGGATTTGATAGGATAGAGGATAGGATAGGATAGAGGATAGGATAGGATAGAGGATAGGATAGGGGATTTGATAGGATAGAGGATAGGATAGGATAGAAGATAGGATAGGATAGAGGATAGGATAGGATAGAGGATAGGATAGGATAGAGGATAGGATAGGATAGAGGATAGGATAGGGGATTTGATAGGATAGAGGATAGGATAGGATAGAAGATAGGATAGGATAGAGGATAGGATAGGGTAGAGGATAGGATAGGATAGAGGATAGGATAGAGGATAGGATAGAGGATAGGATAGAGGATAGAGGATAGGATAGTATAGAAGATAGGATAGGATAGAGGATAGGATAGGATAGAGGATAGGATAGAGGATTTGATAGGTTAGTGGATTTGATATAATAGAGGATAGGATAGGATGGAAGATAGGATAGGATAGAGGATAGGATAGGATAGAAGATAGGATAGGATAGAGGATAGGATAGGATAGAGGATAGGATAGGATAGAGGATAGGATAGGATAGAGGAGAGGATAGGATAGACGATAGGATAGGATAGAGGATAGGATAGGATAGAGGATTGGATAGGATAGAGGATTGGATAGGATAGAGGATAGGGTAGGATAGAGGATAGGATAGGATACAGGATAGGATAGGATAGAGGATAGGATAGAGGATAGGTTTGAGAATAGGTTAGGATAGAGAATAGGAACGGATAGATGATATTATAGGATAGAGGATAGGATATGATAGAGTATACGATATTATAGAGGATAGGATAGGATAGAGCATAGGATAGGGGATTGGACAGGATAGGATAGAGGATAGGCTAGGATAGAGGATAGGATAGATGATAGGATAGGATAGAGGACAGGATAGGATAGTGGATAGGATAGGATAGAGGATTGGATCGGATACAGGAAAGGATAGGATTGAGGATAGATGATAGGATAGGATAGAGGATTGGATAGGATACACGATAGGATATGATAGAGGATAGGATAGGGGATTTGATAGGATAGAGGATAAGAAAGGATAGAAGATAGGATAGGATAGAGGATAGGATAGGATCGAGGATAGGATAGACGATAGGATAGGATAGAGGATAGGATGGGATAGAGGATAGGATAGGATAGATGACAGGATAGGGTAGAGGATTGGATAGGATACAGGTAAGGATAGGATTGAGGATAGATGATAGGATAGGATAGAGGATTGGATAGGATAGATGATAGGATAGGATAGGATAGAGGATAGGATAGGATAGAAGATAGGATAGGATAGAGGATAGGATAGGATAGAGGATAGGATAGAGGATTTGATAGGTTAGTGGATTTGATAGGATAGAGGATAGGATAGGATAGAGGATAGGATAGGATAGAGGATAGGATAGGGGATTTGATAGGATAGAGGATAGGTTGGATAGAAGATACGATAGGATAGAGGATAGGATAGGATAGAGGATAGGATAGGATAGAGGATAGGATAGGATAGAGGATAGGATAGGATAGAGGATAGGATAGGATAGAGGATAGGATAGGATAGAGGATAGGATAGGATAGAGGATAGGATAGGATAGAGGATAGAATTGAGAATAGGATAGGATAGAGGATTAGATAGGATAGAGGATTGGATAGGATACTGGATAGGATAGGATAGAGGATAGGATAGGGGATTTGATAGGATAGAGGATAGGATAGGATAGAAGATAGGATAGGATAGAGGATAGGATAGGATAGAGGATAGGATAGAGAATAGGTTAGGATAGAGAATTGGAACGGATAGATGATATTATAGGATTGGGGATAGGATATCATAGAGTATACGATATTATAGAGGGTATGATAGGATAGAGCATAGGATAGGAGATTGGATAGGATAGGATAGTGGATAGGCTAGGATAGAGGATAGGATAGAGGATAGGATAGGATAGAGGACAGGATAGGATAGAGGATAGGATAGGGGATTTGATAGGATAGAGGATAGGATAGGATAGAGGATAGGATAGGGGATTTGATAGGATAGAGGATAGGACAGGATAGAAGATAGGATAGGATAGAGGATAGGATAGGATAGAGGATAGGATAGAGAATAGGTTAGGATAGAGAATTGGAACGGATAGATGATATTATAGGATAGGGGATAGGATATCATAGAGTATACGATATTATAGAGGGTATGATAGGATAGAGCATAGGATAGGGGATTGGATAGGATAGGATAGAGGATAGGCTAGGATAGAGGATAGGATAGAGGATAGGATAGGATAGAGGACAGGATAGGATAGAGGATATGATAGGGTAGAGGATAGGATAGGATAGAGGATAGGATAGGATAGAGGATATTATAGGATAGAGGATAGGATACGGGATTTGATAGGATAGAGGATATGATAGGGTAGAGGATAGGATAGGATAGAGGATAGGATAGGATAGAGGATATTATAGGATAGAGGATATGATAGGGTAGAGGATAGGATAGGATAGAGGATAGGATAGGATAGAGGATAGGATAGGATAGAGGATAGGATAGGATAGGGGATTTGATAGGATAGAGGATAGGATAGGGGATCTGATAGGATAGAGGATACGATAGGATAGAAGATAGGATAGGATAGAGGATAGGATGGGATAGAGGATAGGATAGGATAGAGGATAGGATAGGATAGAGGATAGGATAGGGTAGAGGATAGGATAGGATAGAGGATAGGATAGGATAGAGGATAGGATAGGATAGAGGATAGGATAGGATAGAGGATAGGATAGGATAGAGGATAGGATAGGATAGAGGATAGGATAGGATAGGGGATTTGATAGGATAGAGGATAGGGTAGGATAGAGGATAGGATAGGATAGAGGATAGGATAGGATAGAGGATTGGATAGGATACAGGAAAGGATAGGATTGAGGATAGATGATAGTATAGGATAGAGGATTGGATAGGATACAGGATAGGATATGATAGATGATAGGATAGGGGATTTGATAGGATAGAGGATAGGATAGGATAGAGGATAGGATAGGATAGAGGATAGGATACGGGATTTGATAGGATAGAGGATAGGATAGGATAGAAGATAGGATAGGATAGATTATAGGATAGGATAGAGGATAGGATAGGGCAGAGGATTGGATAGAGGATAGGATAGGATAGAGGATATGATAGGGTAGAGGATTGGATAGGATACAGGATAGCATATGATAGAGGATAGGATAGGGGATTTGATAGGATAGAGGATAGGATAGGATAGAGGATAGGATAGGATAGAGGATAGGATAGGATAGAGGATAGGATAGGATAGAGGATAGGATAGGATAGAGGATAGGATAGGATAGAGGATAGGATAGGATAGAGGATAGGATAGGATAGAGGATAGGATAGGATAGAGGATAGGATAGGATAGAGGATAGGATAGGATAGAGGATAGGATAGGACAGAGGATAGGATAGGATAGAGGATAGGATACAGGATATGATAGGATAGAGGATTGGATAGGATACAGGAAAGGATAGGATTGAGGATAGATGATAGGATAGGATAGAGGATTGGATAGGATACAGGATAGGATATGATAGAGGATAGGATAGGGGATTTGATAGGATAGAGGATAGGATAGGATAGAGGACAGGATAGGATAGAGGATAGGATAGGATAGAGGATAGGATAGGATAGAGGATAGGATAGGATAGGGGATTTGATAGGATAGAGGATAGGGTAGGATAGAGGATAGGATAGGATAGAGGATAGGATAGGATAGAGGATTGGATAGGATACAGGAAAGGATAGGATTGAGGATAGATGATAGTATAGGATAGAGGATTGGATAGGATACAGGATAGGATATGATAGATGATAGGATAGGGGATTTGATAGGATAGAGGATAGGATAGGATAGAGGATAGGATAGGATAGAGGATAGGATACGGGATTTGATAGGATAGAGGATAGGATAGGATAGAAGATAGGATAGGATAGATTATAGGATAGGATAGAGGATAGGATAGGGCAGAGGATTGGATAGAGGATAGGATAGGATAGAGGATAGGATAGGGTAGAGGATAGGATAGGATAGAGGATAGGATAGGATAGAGGATAGGATAGGATAGAGGATAGGATAGGATAGAGGATAGGATAGGATAGAGGATAGGATAGGATAGAGGATAGGATAGGATAGGGGATTTGATAGGATAGAGGATAGGGTAGGATAGAGGATAGGATAGGATAGAGGATAGGATAGGATAGAGGATTGGATAGGATACAGGAAAGGATAGGATTGAGGATAGATGATAGTATAGGATAGAGGATTGGATAGGATACAGGATAGGATATGATAGATGATAGGATAGGGGATTTGATAGGATAGAGGATAGGATAGGATAGAGGATAGGATAGGATAGAGGATAGGATACGGGATTTGATAGGATAGAGGATAGGATAGGATAGAAGATAGGATAGGATAGATTATAGGATAGGATAGAGGATAGGATAGGGCAGAGGATTGGATAGAGGATAGGATAGGATAGAGGATATGATAGGGTAGAGGATTGGATAGGATACAGGATAGCATATGATAGAGGATAGGATAGGGGATTTGATAGGATAGAGGATAGGATAGGATAGAGGATAGGATAGGATAGAGGATAGGATAGGATAGAGGATAGGATAGGATAGAGGATAGGATAGGATAGAGGATAGGATAGGATAGAGGATAGGATAGGATAGAGGATAGGATAGGATAGAGGATAGGATAGGATAGAGGATAGGATAGGATAGAGGATAGGATAGGATAGAGGATAGGATAGGACAGAGGATAGGATAGGATAGAGGATAGGATACAGGATATGATAGGATAGAGGATTGGATAGGATACAGGAAAGGATAGGATTGAGGATAGATGATAGGATAGGATAGAGGATTGGATAGGATACAGGATAGGATATGATAGAGGATAGGATAGGGGATTTGATAGGATAGAGGATAGGATAGGATAGAGGACAGGATAGGATAGGATAGAGGATAGGATAGGACAGAGGATAGGATACGGGATTTGATAGGATAGAGGATAGGATAGGATAGAAGATAGGATAGGATAGATTATAGGATAGGATAGAGGATAGGATAGGACAGAGGATTGGATAGAGGATAGGATATGATAGGGTAGAGGATAGGATAGGATAGAGGATAGGATAGGATAGAGGATATTATAGGATAGAGGATATGATAGGGTAGAGGATAGGATAGGATAGAGGATTGGATAGGATAGAGGATAGAGGATAGGATAGGATAGAGGATAGGATAGGATAGAGGATAGGATAGGATAGAGGATAGGATAGGATAGGGGATTTGATAGGATAGAGGATAGGATAGGATAGAGGATAGGATAGGATAGAGGATAGGATAGGACAGAGGATAGGATAGGATAGAGGATAGGATAGAGGATAGGATAGGATAGAGGATAGGATAGGACAGAGGATAGGATAGGATAGAGGATAGGATAGAGGATAGGATAGGATAAAAGATAGGATATGATAGAGGATATGATAGGATAGAGGATAGGATAGGATAGAAGATAGGATAGGATAGAATATAGGCTAGGATAGAGGATAGGATAGAGGATAGGATAGGATAGAGGACGGGATAGGATAGAGGATTGGATAGGATACAGGATAGGATAGGATAGAGGATAGGATAGGGGATTTGATAGGATAGAGGATAGGATAGGATAGAGGATAGGATAGGATAGAGGATATTATAGGATACAGGATTGGATAGGATAGAGGGCAGGATAGGATAGGGGATAGGACAGGGGATGGGATAGGATAGGGGATAGTACAGGATAGAGTATAGAATAGGATAAAGGATAGGATAGGATAGAGGATAGGATAGGATAGAGGATAGGATACTATAGAGGATAGGATAGGATAGGATAGAAGATAGGATAGGATAGAGGATAGGATAGGATAGAGGATAGGATAGGATAGAGGATAGGATAGGATAGAGGAGAGGATAGGATAGAGGATAGGATAGGATAGAAGATAGGATAGGATAGAGGATAGGATAGGATAGAGGATATTATAGGATACAGGATAGGATAGAGGATAGGATAGGATAGAGGATAGGATAGGATAGAGGATAGGATAGGATAGAGGATAGGATAGGATAGAGGATAGGATAGGATAGAGGATAGGATACGATAGAGGATAGGATAGGATAGAAGATAGGATAGGATAGAGGATAGGATAGGATAGAGGATAGGATAGGATAGAGGATAGGATAGGATAGAGGATAGGATAGGATAGAGGATATTATAGGATACAGGATAGGATAGGATAGAGGGCAGGATAGGATAAGGGATAGGACAGGGGATGGGATAGGATAGGGGATAGTATAGGATAGAGTATAGAATAGGATAAAGGATAGGATAGGATAGAGGATAGGATAGGATAGAGGATGGGATAGGATAGAGTATAGAATAGGATAAAGGATAGGATAGGATAGAGGATAGGATAGGTGATTGGATAGGATAGAGTATAGGATCGGATAGAATATAGGATAGGTGATTGGATAGGATAGAAGATGGGATAAGATAGAGGATAGGATAGGATAGCGGATAGTATAGGATAGAGTATAGAATAGGATAAAGGATAGGATAGGATAGAGGATAGGATAGGATAGAGGATAGGATACTATAGAGGATAGGATAGGATAGAGGATAGGATAGGATAGAAGATAGGATAGGATAGAGGATAGGATAGGATAGAGGATAGGATAGGATAGAGGATAGGATAGGATAGAGAATAGGATAGGATATAGGATATTATAGGATACAGGATAGGATAGGATAGAGGGCAGGATAGGATAGGGGATAGGACAGGGGATGGGATAGGATAGGGGATAGTATAGGATAGAGTATAGAATAGGATAAAGGATAGGATAGGATAGAGGATAGGATAGGATAGAGGATAGGATACTATAGAGGATAGGATAGGATAGAGGATAGGATAGGATAGAAGATAGGATAGGATAGAGGATAGGATAGGATAGAGGATATTATAGGATAGTGGATAGGATAGGATAGAGGATAGGATAGGATAGAGGATAGGATAGGATAGAAGATAGGATAGGATAGAGGATAGGATAGGATAGAGGATATTATAGGATACAGGATAGGATAGGATAGAGGGCAGGATAGGATAGGGGATAGGACAAGGGGATGGGATAGGATAGGGGATAGTATAGGATAGAGTATAGAATAGGATAAAGGATAGGATAGGATAGAGGATAGGATAGGATAGAGGATGGGATAGGATAGAGTATAGAATAGGATAAAGGATAGGATAGGATAGAGGATAGGATAGGTGATTGGATAGGATAGGGTATAGGATCGGATAGAATATAGGATAGGTGATTGGATAGGATAGAATATGGGATAAGATAGATAATAGGATAGGATAGCGGATAGTATAGGATAGAGTATAGAATAGGATAAAGGATAGGATAGGATAGAGGATAGGATAGGATAGAGGATAGGATACTATAGAGGATAGGATAGGATAGAGGATAGGATAGGATAGAAGATAGGATAGGATAGAGGATAGGATAGGATAGAGGATAGGATAGGATAGAGGATAGGATAGGATAGAGGATTGGATAGGATATAGGATATTATAGGATACAGGATAGGATAGGATAGAGGGCAGGATAGGATAGGGGATACGACAGGGGATGGGATAGGATAGGGGATAGTATAGGATAGAGTATAGAATAGGATAAAGGATAGGATAGGATAGAGGATAGGATAGGATAGAGGATAGGATACTATAGAGGATAGGATAGGATAGAGGATAGGATAGGATAGAAGATAGGATAGGATAGAGGATAGGATAGGAAAGAGGATAGGATAGGATAGAGGATAGGATAGGATAGAGGATAGGATAGGATATAGGATATTATAGGATACAGGATAGGATAGGATAGAGGGCAGGATAGGATAGGGGATAGGACAGGGGATGGGATAGGATAGGGGATAGAGAACGATAAAGGATAGGATAGGATAGAGGATAGGATAGGTGATTGGATAGGATAGAGTATAGGATCGGATAGAATATAGGATAGGTGATTGGATAGGATAGAGGATAGGATAAGATAGAGGATAGGATAGGATACAGGATAGGATATAATAGAGTATAGGATCCGATAGAGGATAGGATAGGGGATTCGTTGGATAGAGGATAGGATAGGATAGAAGATAGGATAGGATAGAGGATAGGATAGGATAGAGGATAGGATAGGATAGAGGATAGGATAGGATAGAGGATAGGATAGGATAGAGGATAGGATAGGATATAGGATATTATAGGATACAGGATAGGATAGGATAGAGGGCAGGATAGGATAGGGGATAGGACAGGGGATGGGATAGGATAGGGGATAGAAAACGATAGAGGATAGGATAGGATAGAGGATAGGATAGGTGATTGGATAGGATAGAGGATAGGATAAGATAGAGGATAGGATAGGATACAGGATAGGATATAATAGAGTATAGGATCCGATAGAGGATAGGATAGGGGATTCGTTGGATAGAGGATAGGATAGGATAGCGGATAGAATAGAGGGTAGGATAGAATACGATAAAGGATAGGATAGGATAGAGGATAGGATAAGATTGAGGATAGGATAGGATAGAGGATACGATAGGGTAGAGGAAAGGATAGGGGATTGGATAGGATAGAGGTCAGGAGACGATAGAAGATAGGATAGGATAGAGGATAGGATAGGAGAGAGGATAGGATAGGATAGAGGATAGGATAGGATACGATAGAGGATAGGATAGGATAGAGGATAGAATAGGGTATTGGATAGGACAGAGGATAGGATAGGATAGAGGATAGGATAGGATAGAGGATAGGATAGGATGGAGGATAGGATGGGATAGAGGATAGGATAGGATAGAGGATAGGATAGGATATGGGATATTATAGGATACAGGATAGGATAGGATAGGATAGAGGGTAGGGTAGGATAGAGGATGGGATAGGATAGAGGATGGGATAGGATAGAGGATACGATAGGATGGAGGGTAGGATTGGACAGAGGATGGGATGGGATAGAGGATACGATTTATTTCAGGATAGGATAGGATAGAGGATAGGATAGGATACAGTATGGGATAGGATTGAGGATAGGATAGGATTGAGGATGCGATAGGATAGAGGATAGGATAGCATAGAGGATTGGATAGGATACAGGATAGGATTGAGGATAGGACAGGATAGAGGATAGGATAGAGGATTTGGTAGGATAGAGGACATTATAGAACAGAGGATATTATAGAACAGAGGATTGGATAGGATAGAGGATAGGATCGGATAGAGAATAGGATAGGTGATTGGATAGGATAGAGGATAGGATCGGATAGAGGATAGGATAGGTGATTGGATAGGATAGAGGATAGGATAGGATACAGGATAGGATATAATAGAGTATAGGATCCGATAGAGGATAGGATAGGGGATTCGTTGGATAGAGGATAGGATAGGATAGAAGATAGGATAGGATAGAGGATAGGATAGGATAGAGGATAGGATAGGATAGAGGATAGGATAGGATAGAGGATAGGATAGGATAGAGGATAGGATAGGATATAGGATATTATAGGATACAGGATAGGATAGGATAGAGGGCAGGATAGGATAGGGGATAGGACAGGGGATGGGATAGGATAGGGGATAGAAAACGATAGAGGATAGGATAGGATAGAGGATAGGATAGGTGATTGGATAGGATAGAGTATAGGATCGGATAGAATATAGGATAGGTGATTGGATAGGATAGAGGATAGGATAAGATAGAGGATAGGATAGGATACAGGATAGGATATAATAGAGTATAGGATCCGATAGAGGATAGGATAGGGGATTCGTTGGATAGAGGATAGGATAGGATAGCGGATAGAATAGAGGGTAGGATAGAATAGGATAAAGGATAGGATAGGATAGAGGATAGGATAAGATTGAGGATAGGATAGGATAGAGGATACGATAGGGTAGAGGAAAGGATAGGGGATTGGATAGGATAGAGGTCAGGAGACGATAGAAGATAGGATAGGATAGAGGATAGGATAGGAGAGAGGATAGGATAGGATAGAGGATAGGATAGGATACGATAGAGGATAGGATAGGATAGAGGATAGAATAGGGTATTGGATAGGACAGAGGATAGGATAGGATAGAGGATAGGATAGGATAGAGGATAGGATAGGATGGAGGATAGGATGGGATAGAGGATAGGATAGGATAGAGGATAGGATAGGATATGGGATATTATAGGATACAGGATAGGATAGGATAGGATAGAGGGTAGGGTAGGATAGAGGATGGGATAGGATAGAGGATGGGATAGGATAGAGGATACGATAGGATGGAGGGTAGGATTGGACAGAGGATGGGATGGGATAGAGGATACGATTTATTTCAGGATAGGATAGGATAGAGGATAGGATAGGATACAGTATGGGATAGGATTGAGGATAGGATAGGATTGAGGATGCGATAGGATAGAGGATAGGATAGCATAGAGGATTGGATAGGATACAGGATAGGATTGAGGATAGGACAGGATAGAGGATAGGATAGAGGATTTGGTAGGATAGAGGACATTATAGAACAGAGGATATTATAGAACAGAGGATTGGATAGGATAGAGGATAGGATCGGATAGAGAATAGGATAGGTGATTGGATAGGATAGAGGATAGGATCGGATAGAGGATAGGATAGGTGATTGGATAGGATAGAGGATAGGATAAGATAGAGGATAGGATAGTATAGAGGATAGGATATAATAGAGGATAGGATCCGATAGAGGATAGGATAGGGGATTCGTTGGATAGAGGATTGGATAGGATAGAGGATAGGATAGGATAGCGGATAGGATAGGATAGAGGATAGAATAGGATAAAGGATAGGATAGGATAGAGGATAGGATAGGATAGAGGATAGGATAGGATATGGGATATTATAGGATACAGGATAGGATAGGATAGGGTAGAGGGTAGGGTAGGATAGAGGATGGGATAGGATAGAGGATGGGATAGGATAGAGGATACGATAGGATGGAGGGTAGGATTGGACAGAGGATGGGATGGGATAGAGGATACGATTTATTTCAGGATAGGATAGGATAGAGGATAGGATAGGATACAGTATGGGATAGGATTGAGGATAGGATAAGATTGAGGATGCGATAGGATAGAGGATAGGATAGCATAGAGGATTGGATAGGATACAGGATAGGATTGAGGATAGGACAGGATAGAGGATAGGATAGAGGATTTGGTAGGATAGAGGACATTATAGAACGGAGGATATTATAGAACAGAGGATTGGATAGGATAGAGGATAGGATCGGATAGAGAATAGGATAGGTGATTGGATAGGATAGAGGATAGGATCGGATAGAGGATAGGATAGGTGATTGGATAGGATAGAGGATAGGATAAGATAGAGGATAGGATAGTATAGAGGATAGGATATAATAGAGGATAGGATCCGATAGAGGATAGGATAGGGGATTCGTTGGATAGAGGATTGGATAGGATAGAGGATAGGATAGGATAGCGGATAGGATAGGATAGAGGATAGAATAGGATAAAGGAGAGGATAGGATAGAGGATAGGATAGGTGATTGGATAGGATAGAGTATAGGATCGGATAGAATATAGGATAGGTGATTGGATAGGGTAGAGGATAGGATAAGATAGAGGATAGGATAGGATACAGGATAGGATATAATAGAGTATAGGATCCGATAGAGGATAGGATAGGGGATTCGTTGGATAGAGGATAGGATAGGATAGAGGATAGGATAGGATAGCGGATAGTATAGGATACAGTATAGAATAGGATAAAGGATAGGATAGGATAGAGGATAGGATAGGATAGAGGATAGGATAGGATAGAAGATATTATAGGAAACAGGATAGGATAGGATAGAGGGTAGGATAGGATAGAGGATATTATAGGATGGAGGATAGGATAGGATAGAGGATATTATAGGATAGTGGATAGGATAGGATAGAGGATAGGATAGGACAGAGAATACGATAGGATAGAGGATAGGATAGGATAGGGGTTAGGATAGGATTGAGGATAGGATAGGATATAGGATAGAATAGAGGGTAGGATAGGATAGAAGATTGGATAGGATGGAGGATAATATAGGATGGAGGATAGGATAGGATAGAGGATTGGATAGGATAGAGGATTGGATAGGATAGAGAATATTATAGGATGGAGGATAGGATAGGATAGAGTATGGGATAGGATAGAGGATACGATAGGATAGAGGATAGGATACGATAGGGGATAGGATAGGATTGAGGATAGGATAGGATAGAGGATAGGGTAGAGGATAGGATAGAGGATAGAATAGAGGATAGGATAGGATAGAGGATAGGATCGGATAGAGGATAGGATAGGTGATTGGATAGGATAGAGGATAGGATCGGATAGAGGGTAGGATAGGTGATTGGATAGGATAGAGGATAGGATAAGATAGAGGATAGGATAGGATAGAGGATAGGATAGGATAGAGGATAGGATAGGAGAGAGGATAGGATAGGATAGAGGATAGGATAGGATAGAGGATAGGATAGGATAGGAAAGAGGTAAGGATAGGGGATTCTATAGTACAGAGGATACGATAGGATAGAGGATAGGATAGGAGAGAGGATAGGATAGGATTGAGGATAGGATAGGATAGAGGATAGGATAGGGGATTCGTTGGATAGAGGATAGGATAGGATAGAGGATAGGATAGGGGATTCGTTGGATAGAGGATAGGATAGGATAGAGGATAGGATAGGATAGAGGATAGGATAGGATAGAGGGTAGGATAGGATAGAGGATAGGATAAGATAGAGGATAGGATAGGATATAGGATATTATAGGATACAGGATAGGATAGGATAGAGGGTAGGGTAGGATAGAGGATGGGATAGGATAGAGGATGGGATAGGATAGAGGATACGATAGGATAGAGGATAGGATAGGGTACAGGATATTATAGGATACAGGATAGGATAGGATAGAGAATACGACAGGATAGAGGATAGGATAGGATAGAGGATAGGATAGGCTAGAGGATAGGATAGGATAGAGGATAGCATAGGATAGAGGAATAGGATAGGATAGAGGATAGGATAGGATAGAGGATAGTATAGGATGGAGGATAAGATGGGTTGGAGGACAGGATGGGATAGAGGATACGATAAGATAGAGGATAGGATAGGATAGAGGATAGTATAGGATGGAGGATAAGATGGGTTGGAGGACAGGATGGGATAGAGGATACGATAAGATAGAGGATAGGATAGAGGATAGGATATAATACAGTATAGGATAGGATTGAGGATAGGATGGGATAGAGGAAAGGGTAGGGGATTGGATAGGATAGATGATAGGATAGGATAGATGATATTGTAGGATAGCGGACAGGATAGGATAGAGGATACGATATTATAGAGGTTGGAATAGGATAGAGAATAGGATAGGATAGAGGACAGGATTGGGGATTGGATATGATAGAGGATAGGATAGGATAGAGGATAGGATAGGATAGAGGATAGGACAGGATAGAGGATAGGATATAATAGAGTATAGGATCCGATAGAGGATAGGATAGGGGATTGGATAGGACAGAGGATACGATAGGATAGAGGATAGGATAGGTGATTGGATAGGATAGAGGATAGGATAGGATAGAGGATAGGATACTATAGAGGATAGGATAGGATAGAAGATAGGATAGGATAGAGGATAGGATAGGATAGAGGATAGGATAGGATAGAGGATAGGATAGGATAGAGGATACGATAGGATATAGGATATTATAGGATACAGGATAGGATAGGATAGAGGGTAGGGTACTATAGAGGATGGGATAGGATAGAGGATAGGATAGGATAGAGGATAGGATAGGTAATTGGATAGGATAGAGGATAAGATCGGATAGAGGATAGGATAGGGGATTGGATAGGACAGAGGATACGATAGGATAGAGGATAGGATCGGATAGAGGATAGGATAGGTGATTGGATAGGATAGAGGATAGGATAGGATAGAGGATAGGATACTATAGAAGATAGGATAGGATAGAGGATAGGATAGGATAGAAGATAGGATAGGATAGAGGATCGGATAGGGTAGAGGATAGGATAGGATAGAGGATTGTATAGGATAGAGGATAGGATAGGCTAGAGGATAGGATAGGATAGAGGATAGCATAGGATAGAGGAATAGGATAGGATAGAGGATAGGATAGGATAGAGGATAGTATAGGATGGAGGATAAGATGGGTTGGAGGACAGGATGGGATAGAGGATACAATAAGATAGAGGATAGGATAGAGGATAGGATATAATACAGTATAGGATAGGATTGAGGATAGGATGGGATAGAGGAAAGGGTAGGGGATTGGATAGGATAGATGATAGGATAGGATAGATGATATTGTAGGATAGCGGACAGGATAGGATAGAGGATACGATATTATAGAGGTTGGAATAGGATAGAGAATAGGATAGGATAGAGGACAGGATTGGGGATTGGATATGATAGAGGATAGGATAGGATAGAGGATAGGATAGGGTAGAGAATAGGGTAGGATAGTGGATAGGATAGAGGATATAACAGAGGAGTGGATAGGATAGAGGACATTGTAGGATAGAGGATAGGATAGGGTAGAGGATATTATAGGATAGAGGATAGAATAGGATAGAGGATATTATAGGATAGAGGATAGGATAGGTGATTGGATAGGATAGAGGATAGGATAGGATAGAGGATAGGATACTATAGAGGATAGGATAGGATAGAGGATAGGATAGGATAGAAGATAGGATAGGAGAGAGGATAGGATAGGATAGAGGATAGGATAGGATAGAGGATAGGATCCGATAGAGGATAGGATAGGGGATTCGTTGGATAGAGGATAGGATAGGATAGAGGATAGGATAGGATAGAGGATAGGATAGGATAGAGGATAGGATAGGATAGAGGATAGGATAAGATAGAGGATAGGATAGGATATAGGATATTATAGGATACAGGATAGGATAGGATAGAGGGTAGGGTAGGATAGACGATGGGATAGGATAGAGGATGGGATAGGATAGAGGATACGATAGGATAGAGGATAGGATAGGGTACAGGATATTATAGGATACAGGATAGGATAGGATAGAGAATACGACAGGATAGAGGATAGGATAGGATAGAGGATAGGACAGGATAGAGGATAGGATAGAGGATTTGATAGGATAGAGGACATTATAGTACAGAGGATTAGATAGGATAGAGGACAGGATAGGATAGAGGATAGGATAGGATAGAGGATAGGATAGGATAGAGGATAGGATAGGATGGAGGATAGGATAGGATAGAGGATAGGATAGGATAGAGGATAGGATAGGATAGAGGACAGGATTGGGGATTGGATATGATAGAGGATAGGATAGGATAGAGGATAGGATAGGATAGAGGATAGGATAGGATAGAGGATAGGATAGGATAGAGGATAGGATAGGATAGAGGATAGGATAAGATAGAGGATAGGATAGGATATAGGATATTATAGGATACAGGATAGGATAGGATAGAGGGTAGGGTAGGATAGACGATGGGATAGGATAGAGGATGGGATAGGATAGAGGATACGATAGGATAGAGGATAGGATAGGGTACAGGATATTATAGGATACAGGATAGGATAGGATAGAGAATACGACAGGATAGACGATAGGATAGGATAGAGGATAGGACAGGATAGAGGATAGGATAGAGGATTTGATAGGATAGAGGGCATTATAGTACAGAGGATTGGATAGGATAGAGGATAGGATAGGATAGAGGATAGGATAGGATAGAGGATAGGATAGGATGGAGGATAGGATAGGATAGAGGATAGGATAGGATAGAGGATAGGATAGGATAGAGGACAGGATTGGGGATTGGATATGATAGAGGATAGGATAGGATAGAGGATAGGATAGGTTAGAGAATAGGGTAGGATAGTGGATAGGATAGAGGATATAACAGAGGAGTGGATAGGATAGAGGACATTGTAGGATAGAGGATAGGATAGGGTAGAGGATATTATAGGATAGAGGATAGAATAGGATAGAGGATATTATAGGATAGAGGATAGGATAGGATAGAGGATAGGATAGGATAGGTAATTGGATAGGATAGAGGATAAGATCGGATAGAGGATAGGATAGGGGATTGGATAGGACAGAGGATACGATAGGATAGAGGATAGGATCGGATAGAGGATAGGATAGGTGATTGGATAGGATAGAGGATAGGATAGGATAGAGGATAGGATACTATAGAAGATAGGATAGGATAGAGGATAGGATAGGATAGAAGATAGGATAGGATAGAGGATCGGATAGGGTAGAGGATAGGATAGGATAGAGGATTGTATAGGATAGAGGATAGGATAGGCTAGAGGATAGGATAGGATAGAGGATAGCATAGGATAGAGGAATAGGATAGGATAGAGGATAGGATAGGATAGAGGATAGTATAGGATGGAGGATACGATAAGATAGAGGATAGGATAGGATAGAGGATAGTATAGGATGGAGGATAAGATGGGTTGGAGGACAGGATGGGATAGAGGATACGATAAGATAGAGGATAGGATAGAGGATAGGATATAATACAGTATAGGATAGGATTGAGGATAGGATGGTATAGAGGAAAGGGTAGGGGATTGGATAGGATAGATGATAGGATAGGATAGATGATATTGTAGGATAGCGGACAGGATAGGATAGAGGATACGATATTATAGAGGTTGGAATAGGATAGAGAATAGGATAGGATAGAGGACAGGATTGGGGATTGGATATGATAGAGGATAGGATAGGATAGAGGATAGGATAGGGTAGAGAATAGGGTAGGATAGTGGATAGGATAGAGGATATAACAGAGGAGTGGATAGGATAGAGGACATTGTAGGATAGAGGATAGGATAGGGTAGAGGATATTATAGGATAGAGGATAGAATAGGATAGAGGATATTATAGGATAGAGGATAGGATAGGTGATTGGATAGGATAGAGGATAGGATAGGATAGAGGATAGGATACTATAGAGGATAGGATAGGATAGAGGATAGGATAGGATAGATGATAGGATAGGAGAGAGGATAGGATAGGATAGAGGATAGGATAGGATAGAGGATAGGATCCGATAGAGGATAGGATAGGGGATTCGTTGGATAGAGGATAGGATAGGATAGAGGATAGGATAGGATAGAGGATAGGATAGGATAGAGGATAGGATAGGATAGAGGATAGGATAAGATAGAGGATAGGATAGGATATAGGATATTATAGGATACAGGATAGGATAGGATAGAGGGTAGGGTAGGATAGACGATGGGATAGGATAGAGGATGGGATAGGATAGAGGATACGATAGGATAGAGGATAGGATAGGGTACAGGATATTATAGGATACAGGATAGGATAGGATAGAGAATACGACAGGATAGAGGATAGGATAGGATAGAGGATAGGACAGGATAGAGGATAGGATAGAGGATTTGATAGGATAGAGGACATTATAGTACAGAGGATTAGATAGGATAGAGGATAGGATAGGATAGAGGATAGGATAGGATAGAGGATAGGATAGGATAGGTGATTGGATAGGATAGAGGATAGGATAGGATAGAGGATAGGATACTATAGAGGATAGGATAGGATAGAGGACAGGATTGGGGATTGGATATGATAGAGGATAGGATAGGATAGAGGATAGGATAGGATAGAGGATAGGATAGGATAGAGGATAGGATAGGATAGAGGATAGGATAGGATAGAGGATAGGATAAGATAGAGGATAGGATAGGATATAGGATATTATAGGATACAGGATAGGATAGGATAGAGGGTAGGGTAGGATAGACGATGGGATACGATAGAGGATGGGATAGGATAGAGGATACGATAGGATAGAGGATAGGATAGGGTACAGGATATTATAGGATACAGGATAGGATAGGATAGAGAATACGACAGGATAGAGGATAGGATAGGATAGAGGATAGGACAGGATAGAGGATAGGATAGAGGATTTGATAGGATAGAGGACATTATAGTACAGAGGATTGGATAGGATAGAGGATAGGATAGGATAGAGGATAGGATAGGATAGAGGATAGGATAGGATGGAGGATAGGATAGGATAGAGGATAGGATAGGATAGAGGATAGGATAGGATAGAGGACAGGATTGGGGATTGGATATGATAGAGGATAGGATAGGATAGGGGATAGGATAGGTTAGAGAATAGGGTAGGATAGTGGATAGGATAGAGGATATAACAGAGGAGTGGATAGGATAGAGGACATTGTAGGATAGAGGATAGGATAGGGTAGAGGATATTATAGGATAGAGGATAGAATAGGATAGAGGATATTATAGGATAGAGCATAGGATAGGATAGAGGATAGGATAGGATAGAGGATAGGATAGGATAGGAAAGAGGTAAGGATAGGGGATTGGATAGGACAGAGGATACGATAGGATAGAGGATAGGATCGGATAGAGGGCAGGATAGGATAGGGGATAGGACAGGGGATGGGATAGGATAGGGGATAGTATAGGATAGAGTATAGAATAGGATAAAGGATAGGATAGGATAGAGGATAGGATAGGATAGAGGATGGGATAGGATAGAGTATAGAATAGGATAAAGGATAGGTTAGGATACAGGATAGGATAGGTGATTGGATAGGATAGAGTATAGGATCGGATAGAATATAGGATAGGTGATTGGATAGGATAGAAGATGGGATAAGATAGAGGATAGGATAGGATAGCGGATAGTATAGGATATAGGATATTATAGGATACAGGATAGGATAGGATAGAGGGTAGGGTAGGATAGACGATGGGATAGGATAGAGGATGGGATAGGATAGAGGATACGATAGGATAGAGGATAGGATACGGTACAGGATATTATAGGATACAGGATAGGATAGGATAGGATAGAGAATACGACAGGATAGAGGATAGGATAGGATAGAGGATAGGACAGGATAGAGGATAGGATAGAGGATTTGATAGGATAGAGGACATTATAGTACAGAGGATTGGATAGGATAGAGGATAGGATAGGATAGAGGATAGGATAGGATAGAGGATAGGATAGGATAGAGGATAGGATAGGATGGAGGATAGGATAGGATAGAGGATAGGATAGGATAGAGGATAGGATAGGATAGAGGACAGGATTGGGGATTGGATATGATAGAGGATAGGATAGGATAGAGGATAGGATAGGATAGAGGATAGGATAGGATAGAGGATAGGATAGGATAGAGGATAGGATAGGATAGAGGATAGGATAAGATAGAGGATAGGATAGGATATAGGATATTATAGGATACAGGATAGGATAGGATAGAGGGTAGGGTAGGATAGACGATGGGATAGGATAGAGGATGGGATAGGATAGAGGATACGATAGGATAGAGGATAGGATGGGGTACAGGATATTATAGGATACAGGATAGGATAGGATAGAGAATACGACAGGATAGAGGATAGGATAGGATAGAGGATAGGACAGGATAGAGGATAGGATAGAGGATTTGATAGGATAGAGGACATTATAGTACAGAGGATTGGATAGGATAGAGGATAGGATAGGATAGAGGATAGGATAGGATAGAGGATAGGATAGGATGGAGGATAGGATAGGATAGAGGATAGGATAGGATAGAGGATAGGATAGGATAGAGGACAGGATTGGGGATTGGATATGATAGAGGATAGGATAGTATAGAGGATAGGATAGGTTAGAGAATAGGGTAGGATAGTGGATAGGATAGAGGATATAACAGAGGAGTGGATAGGATAGAGGACATTGTAGGATAGAGGATAGGATAGGGTAGAGGATATTATAGGATAGAGGATAGAATAGGATAGAGGATATTATAGGATAGAGGATAGGATAGGATAGAGGATAGGATAGGATAGAGGATAGGATAGGATAGAGGATGGGATAGGATAGAGTATAGAATAGGATAAAGGATAGGATAGGATAGAGGATAGGATAGGTGATTGGATAGGATAGAGTATAGGATCGGATAGAATATAGGATAGGTGATTGGATAGGATAGAAGATGGGATAAGATAGAGGATAGGATAGGATAGCGGATAGTATAGGATAGAGTATAGAATAGGATAAAGGATAGGATAGGATAGAGGATGGGATAGGATAGAGGATAGGATACTATAGAGGATAGGATAGGATAGAGGATAGGATAGGATAGAAGATAGGATAGGATAGAGGATAGGATAGGATAGAGGATAGGATAGGATAGAGGATAGGATAGGATAGAGGATAGGATAGGATATAGGATATTATAGGATACAGGATAGGATAGGATAGAGGGCAGGATAGGATAGGGGATAGGACAGGGGATGGGATAGGATAGGGGATAGTATAGGATAGAGTATAGAATAGGATAAAGGATAGGATAGGATAGTGGATAGGATAGGATAGAGGATAGGATACTATAGAGGATAGGATAGGATAGAGGATAGGATAGGATAGAAGATAGGATAGGATAGAGGATAGGATAGGATAGAGGATAGGATAGGATAGAGGATAGGATAGGATAGAGGATAGGATAGGATAGTTGGTAGGATAGGATAGAGGATAGGACAGGATAGAGGATAGGATAGAGGACATTATAGTACAGACGATTGGATAGGATAGAGGATAGGATAGGATAGAGGATAGGATAGGATAGAGGATAGGATAGGATGGAGGATAGGATAGGATAGAGGATAGGATAGGATAGAGGATAGGATAGGATAGAGGACAGGATTGGGGATTGGATATGATAGAGGATAGGATAGGATAGAGGATAGGATAGGTTAGAGAATAGGGTAGGATAGTGGATAGGATAGGGGATATAACAGAGGAGTGGATAGGATAGAGGACATTGTAGGATAGAGGATAGGATAGGGTAGAGGATATTATAGGATAGAGGATAGAATAGGATAGAGGATATTATAGGATAGAGGATAGGATAGGATAGAGGATAGGATAGGATAGAGGATAGGATAGGATAGAGGATAGGATAGGATAGAGGATAGGATAGGATAGAGGATAGGATAGGATAGAGGATAGGATAGGATAGAGGATAGGATAGGATAGGAAATAGGTAAGGATAGGGGATTGGATAGGACAGAGGATACGATAGGATAGAGGATAGGATCGGATAGAGGGCAGGATAGGATAGGGGATAGGACAGGGGATGGGATAGGATAGGGGATAGTATAGGATAGAGTATAGAATAGGATAAAGGATAGGATAGGATAGAGGATAGGATAGGATAGAGGATGGGATAGGATAGAGTATAGAATAGGATAAAGGATAGGATAGGATAGAGGATAGGATAGGTGATTGGATAGGATAGAGTATAGGATCGGATAGAATATAGGATAGGTGATTGGATAGGATAGAAGATGGGATAAGATAGAGGATAGGATAGGATAGCGGATAGTATAGGATAGAGTATAGAATAGGATAAAGGATAGGATAGGATAGAGGATAGGATAGGATAGAGGATAGGATACTATAGAGGATAGGATAGGATAGAGGATAGGATAGGATAGAAGATAGGATAGGATAGAGGATAGGATAGGATAGAGGATAGGATAGGATAGCGGATAGTATAGGATAGAGTATAGAATAGGATAAAGGATAGGATAGGATAGAGGATAGGATAG
The DNA here is from genome assembly GCF_050948215.1 of Halictus rubicundus. Taxonomy (NCBI): domain Eukaryota; kingdom Metazoa; phylum Arthropoda; class Insecta; order Hymenoptera; family Halictidae; genus Halictus; species Halictus rubicundus. The sequence continues at coordinate 100,416 of NW_027488825.1, read as the reverse complement.
GATAGAGGATAGGATACTATAGAGGATAGGATAGGATAGGGGATAGGATATGATAGAAGATAGGATAGGATAGAGGATAGGATAGGATAGAGGATAGGATAGGATAGAGGATAGGATAGGATAGAGGATAGCATATGATATAGGATATTATAGGATACAGGATAGGATAGGATAGAGGGCAGGATAGGATAGGGGATAGGACAGGGGATGGGATAGGATAGGGGATAGAAAACGATAGAGGATAGGATAGGATAGAGGATAGGATAGGTGATTGGATAGGATAGAGTATAGGATCGGATAGAATATAGGATAGGTGATTGGATAGGATAGAGGATAGGATAAGATAGAGGATAGGATAGGATACAGGATAGGATATAATAGAGTATAGGATCCGATAGAGGATAGGATAGGGGATTCGTTGGATAGAGGATAGGATAGGATAGAGGATAGGATAGGATAGCGGATAGAATAGAGGGTAGGATAGAATAGGATAAAGGATAGAATAGGATAGAGGATAGGATAAGATTGAGGATACGATAGGATAGAGGAAAGGATAGCGGATTGGATAGGATAGAGGTCAGGAGACGATAGAAGATAGGATAGGATAGAGGATAGGATAGGAGAGAGGATAGGATAGGATAGAGGATAGGATAGGATACGATAGAGGATAGGATAGGATAGAGGATAGAATAGGGTATTGGATAGGACAGAGGATTGGATAGGATAGAGGATAGGATAGGATTGAGGATAGGATAGGATGGAGGATAGGATAGGATAGAGGATAGGATAGGATAGAGGATAGGATAGGATATAGGATATTATAGGATACAGGATAGGATAGGATAGGATAGAGGGTAGGGTAGGATAGAGGATGGGATAGGATAGAGGATGGGATAGGATAGAGGATACGATAGGATGGAGGGTAGGATTGGACAGAGGATGGGATGGGATAGAGGATACGATATATTTCCGGATAGGATAGGATAGAGGATAGGATAGGATAGAGTATGGGATAGGATTGAGGATAGGATAGGATTGAGGATAGGATAGAGGATTGGATAGGATAGAGGATAGGATACACGATAGGATAGGATAGAGGATAGGATAGGACAGAGGATTGGATAGGATAGAGGATAGAGGATAGGATAGGATACAGGAAAGGATAGGATTGAGGATAGGATTGGATAGAGGATAGGGTAGGGGATTGGATTGGATAGGATAGAGGATAGGCTAGGATAGAGGATAGGATAGAGGATAGGATAGGGTAGAGAATAGGACAGGATTGACGATAGGATAGGATAGAGGATTGGCTAGGATAGAGGATAGGATAGAGGATAGGATAGGATAGAGGACAGGATAGGATAGTGGATAGGATAGGATAGAGGATAGGATAGGATAGAGGAGAGGATAGAGGATAGAAGACAGGATAGGATAGAGGATAGGATAGGGGATTTGATAGGATAGAGGATAGGATAGGATAGAGGATAGGATAGGGGATTTGATAGGATAGAGGATAGGACAGGATAGAAGATAGGATAGGATAGAGGATAGGATAGGATAGAGGATAGGATAGAGAATAGGTTAGGATAGAGAATTGGAACGGATAGATGATATTATAGGATAGGGGATAGGATATCATAGAGTATACGATATTATAGAGGGTATGATAGGATAGAGCATAGGATAGGAGATTGGATAGGATAGGATAGTGGATAGGCTAGGATAGAGGATAGGATAGAGGATAGGATAGGGTAGAGAATAGGACAGGATTGACGATAGGATAGGATAGAGGATTGGCTAGGATAGAGGATAGGATAGAGGATAGGATAGGATAGAGGACAGGATAGGATAGTGGATAGGATAGGATAGAGGATAGGATAGGATAGAGGAGAGGATAGAGGATAGGATAGGATAGAGGATAGGATATGATAGAGGATATGATAGGATAGAGGATAGGTTGGATAGAAGATAGGATAGGATAGAGGATAGGATAGGATAGAGGATAGGATAGGATAGAGGATAGGATAGGATAGAGGATAGGATAGGATAGAGGATAGGATAGGATAGAGGATAGGATAGGATAGAGGATAGGATAGGATAGAGGATAGGATAGGATAGAGGATAGAATTGAGGATAGGATAGGATAGAGGATTGGATAGGATAGAGGATTGGATAGGATACAGGATAGGATAGGATAGAGGATAGGATAGGGGATTTGATAGGATAGAGGATAGGATAGGATAGAAGATAGGATAGGATAGAGGATAGGATAGGATAGAGGATAGGATAGAGAATAGGTTAGGATAGAGAATTGGAACGGATAGATGATATTATAGGATTGGGGATAGGATATCATAGAGTATACGATATTATAGAGGGTATGATAGGATAGAGCATAGGATAGGAGATTGGATAGGATAGGATAGTGGATAGGCTAGGATAGAGGATAGGATAGAGGATAGGATAGGATAGAGGACAGGATAGGATAGAGGATAGGATAGGGGATTTGATAGGATAGAGGATAGGATAGGATAGAGGATAGGATAGGGGATTTGATAGGATAGAGGATAGGACAGGATAGAAGATAGGATAGGATAGAGGATAGGATAGGATAGAGGATAGGATAGAGAATAGGTTAGGATAGAGAATTGGAACGGATAGATGATATTATAGGATAGGGGATAGGATATCATAGAGTATACGATATTATAGAGGGTATGATAGGATAGAGCATAGGATAGGGGATTGGATAGGATAGGATAGAGGATAGGCTAGGATAGAGGATAGGATAGAGGATAGGATAGGATAGAGGACAGGATAGGATAGAGGATAGGATAGGATAGAGGATTGGATAGGATACAGGAAAGGATAGGATTGAGGATAGATGATAGGATAGGATAGAGGATTGGATAGGATACAGGATAGGATATGATAGATGATAGGATAGGGGATTTGATAGGATAGAGGATAGGATAGGATAGAGGATAGGATAGGATAGAGGATAGGATAGGATAGAGGATAGGATAGGATAGAGGATAGGATAGGATAGAGGATAGGATACGGGATTTGATAGGATAGAGGATAGGATAGGATAGAAGATAGGATAGGATAGATTATAGGATAGGATAGAGGATATGATAGGGTAGAGGATAGGATAGGATAGAGGATAGGATAGGATAGAGGATATTATAGGATAGAGGATATGATAGGGTAGAGGATAGGATATGATAGAGGATAGGATAGGATAGAGGATAGGATAGGATAGAGGATAGGATAGGATAGAGGATAGGATAGGATAGGGGATTTGATAGGATAGAGGATAGGATAGGATAGAGGATAGGATAGGATAGAGGATAGGATAGGATAGAGGATAGGATAGCGGATAGTATAGGATATAGGATATTATAGGATACAGGATAGGATAGGATAGAGGGTAGGGTAGGATAGACGATGGGATAGGATAGAGGATGGGATAGGATAGAGGATACGATAGGATAGAGGATAGGATAGGGTACAGGATATTATAGGATACAGGATAGGATAGGATAGAGAATACGACAGGATAGAGGATAGGATAGGATAGAGGATAGGACAGGATAGAGGATAGGATAGAGGATTTGATAGGATAGAGGACATTATAGTACAGAGGATTGGATAGGATAGAGGATAGGATAGGATAGAGGATAGGATAGGATAGAGGATAGGATAGGATAGAGGATAGGATAGGATGGAGGATAGGATAGGATAGAGGATAGGATAGGATAGAGGATAGGATAGGATAGAGGACAGGATTGGGGATTGGATATGATAGAGGATAGGATAGGATAGAGGATAGGATAGGATAGAGGATAGGATAGGATAGAGGATAGGATAGGATAGAGGATAGGATAGGATAGAGGATAGGATAAGATAGAGGATAGGATAGGATATAGGATATTATAGGATACAGGATAGGATAGGATAGAGGGTAGGGTAGGATAGACGATGGGATAGGATAGAGGATGGGATAGGATAGAGGATACGATAGGATAGAGGATAGGATAGGGTACAGGATATTATAGGATACAGGATAGGATAGGATAGAGAATACGACAGGATAGAGGATAGGATAGGATAGAGGATAGGACAGGATAGAGGATAGGATAGAGGATTTGATAGGATAGAGGACATTATAGTACAGAGGATTGGATAGGATAGAGGATAGGATAGGATAGAGGATAGGATAGGATAGAGGATAGGATAGGATGGAGGATAGGATAGGATAGAGGATAGGATAGGATAGAGGATAGGATAGGATAGAGGACAGGATTGGGGATTGGATATGATAGAGGATAGGATAGGATAGAGGATAGGATAGGTTAGAGAATAGGGTAGGATAGTGGATAGGATAGAGGATATAACAGAGGAGTGGATAGGATAGAGGACATTGTAGGATAGAGGATAGGATAGGGTAGAGGATATTATAGGATAGAGGATAGAATAGGATAGAGGATATTATAGGATAGAGGATAGGATAGGATAGAGGATAGGATAGGATAGAGGATAGGATAGGATAGAGGATGGGATAGGATAGAGTATAGAATAGGATAAAGGATAGGATAGGATAGAGGATAGGATAGGTGATTGGATAGGATAGAGTATAGGATCGGATAGAATATAGGATAGGTGATTGGATAGGATAGAAGATGGGATAAGATAGAGGATAGGATAGGATAGCGGATAGTATAGGATAGAGTATAGAATAGGATAAAGGATAGGATAGGATAGAGGATAGGATAGGATAGAGGATAGGATACTATAGAGGATAGGATAGGATAGAGGATAGGATAGGATAGAAGATAGGATAGGATAGAGGATAGGATAGGATAGAGGATAGGATAGGATAGAGGATAGGATAGGATAGAGGATAGGATAGGATATAGGATATTATAGGATACAGGATAGGATAGGATAGAGGGCAGGATAGGATAGGGGATAGGACAGGGGATGGGATAGGATAGGGGATAGTATAGGATAGAGTATAGAATAGGATAAAGGATAGGATAGGATAGTGGATAGGATAGGATAGAGGATAGGATACTATAGAGGATAGGATAGGATAGAGGATAGGATAGGATAGAAGATAGGATAGGATAGAGGATAGGATAGGATAGAGGATAGGATCGGATAGAGGATAGGATAGGATAGAGGATAGGATAGGATAGTTGGTAGGATAGGATAGAGGATAGGACAGGATAGAGGATAGGATAGAGGACATTATAGTACAGACGATTGGATAGGATAGAGGATAGGATAGGATAGAGGATAGGATAGGATAGAGGATAGGATAGGATGGAGGATAGGATAGGATAGAGGATAGGATAGGATAGAGGATAGGATAGGATAGAGGACAGGATTGGGGATTGGATATGATAGAGGATAGGATAGGATAGAGGATAGGATAGGTTAGAGAATAGGGTAGGATAGTGGATAGGATAGGGGATATAACAGAGGAGTGGATAGGATAGAGGACATTGTAGGATAGAGGATAGGATAGGGTAGAGGATATTATAGGATAGAGGATAGAATAGGATAGAGGATATTATAGGATAGAGGATAGGATAGGATAGAGGATAGGATAGGATAGAGGATAGGATAGGATAGAGGATAGGATAGGATAGAGGATAGGATAGGATAGAGGATAGGATAGGATAGAGGATAGGATAGGATAGAGGATAGGATAGGATAGAGGATAGGATAGGATAGGAAATAGGTAAGGATAGGGGATTGGATAGGACAGAGGATACGATAGGATAGAGGATAGGATCGGATAGAGGGCAGGATAGGATAGGGGATAGGACAGGGTATGGGATAGGATAGGGGATAGTATAGGATAGAGTATAGAATAGGATAAAGGATAGGATAGGATAGAGGATAGGATAGGATAGAGGATGGGATAGGATAGAGTATAGAATAGGATAAAGGATAGGATAGGATAGAGGATAGGATAGGTGATTGGATAGGATAGAGTATAGGATCGGATAGAATATAGGATAGGTGATTGGATAGGATAGAAGATGGGATAAGATAGAGGATAGGATAGGATAGCGGATAGTATAGGATAGAGTATAGAATAGGATAAAGGATAGGATAGGATAGAGGATAGGATAGGATAGTGGATAGGATACTATAGAGGATAGGATAGGATAGAGGATAGGATAGGATAGAAGATAGGATAGGATAGAGGATAGGATAGGATAGAGGATAGGATAGGATAGCGGATAGTATAGGATAGAGTATAGAATAGGATAAAGGATAGGATAGGATAGAGGATAGGATAGGATAGAGGATAGGATACTATAGAGGATAGGATAGGATAGGGGATAGGATATGATAGAAGATAGGATAGGATAGAGGATAGGATAGGATAGAGGATAGGATAGGATAGAGGATAGGATAGGATAGAGGATAGCATATGATATAGGATATTATAGGATACAGGATAGGATAGGATAGAGGGCAGGATAGGATAGGGGATAGGACAGGGGATGGGATAGGATAGGGGATAGAAAACGATAGAGGATAGGATAGGATAGAGGATAGGATAGGTGATTGGATAGGATAGAGTATAGGATCGGATAGAATATAGGATAGGTGATTGGATAGGATAGAGGATAGGATAAGATAGAGGATAGGATAGGATACAGGATAGGATATAATAGAGTATAGGATCCGATAGAGGATAGGATAGGGGATTCGTTGGATAGAGGATAGGATAGGATAGAGGATAGGATAGGATAGCGGATAGAATAGAGGGTAGGATAGAATAGGATAAAGGATAGAATAGGATAGAGGATAGGATAAGATTGAGGATACGATAGGATAGAGGAAAGGATAGGGGATTGGATAGGATAGAGGTCAGGAGACGATAGAAGATAGGATAGGATAGAGGATAGGATAGGAGAGAGGATAGGATAGGATAGAGGATAGGATAGGATACGATAGAGGATAGGATAGGATAGAGGATAGAATAGGGTATTTCATAGGACAGAGGATAGGATAGGATAGAGGATAGGATAGGATTGAGGATAGGATAGGATGGAGGATAGGATAGGATAGAGGATAGGATAGGATAGAGGATAGGATAGGATATAGGATATTATAGGATACAGGATAGGATAGGATAGGATAGAGGGTAGGGTAGGATAGAGGATGGGATAGGATAGAGGATGGGATAGGATAGAGGATACGATAGGATGGAGGGTAGGATTGGACAGAGGATGGGATGGGATAGAGGATACGATATATTTCCGGATAGGATAGGATAGAGGATAGGATAGGATAGAGTATGGGATAGGATTGAGGATAGGATAGGATTGAGGATAGGATAGAGGATTGGATAGGATAGAGGATAGGATACACGATAGGATAGGATAGAGGATAGGATAGGACAGAGGATTGGATAGGATAGAGGATAGAGGATAGGATAGGATACAGGAAAGGATAGGATTGAGGATAGGATTGGATAGAGGATAGGGTAGGGGATTGGATTGGATAGGATAGAGGATAGGCTAGGATAGAGGATAGGATAGAGGATAGGATAGGGTAGAGAATAGGACAGGATTGACGATAGGATAGGATAGAGGATTGGCTAGGATAGAGGATAGGATAGAGGATAGGATAGGATAGAGGACAGGATAGGATAGTGGATAGGATAGGATAGAGGATAGGATAGGATAGAGGAGAGGATAGAGGATAGAAGACAGGATAGGATAGAGGATAGGATAGGGGATTTGATAGGATAGAGGATAGGATAGGATAGAGGATAGGATAGGGGATTTGATAGGATAGAGGATAGGACAGGATAGAAGATAGGATAGGATAGAGGATAGGATAGGATAGAGGATAGGATAGAGAATAGGTTAGGATAGAGAATTGGAACGGATAGATGATATTATAGGATAGGGGATAGGATATCATAGAGTATACGATATTATAGAGGGTATGATAGGATAGAGCATAGGATAGGAGATTGGATAGGATAGGATAGTGGATAGGCTAGGATAGAGGATAGGATAGAGGATAGGATAGGGTAGAGAATAGGACAGGATTGACGATAGGATAGGATAGAGGATTGGCTAGGATAGAGGATAGGATAGAGGATAGGATAGGATAGAGGACAGGATAGGATAGTGGATAGGATAGGATAGAGGATAGGATAGGATAGAGGAGAGGATAGAGGATAGGATAGGATAGAGGATAGGATATGATAGAGGATATGATAGGATAGAGGATAGGTTGGATAGAAGATAGGATAGGATAGAGGATAGGATAGGATAGAGGATAGGATAGGATAGAGGATAGGATAGGATAGAGGATAGGATAGGATAGAGGATAGGATAGGATAGAGGATAGGATAGGATAGAGGATAGGATAGGATAGAGGATAGGATAGGATAGAGGATAGGATAGGATAGAGGATAGGATAGGATAGAGGATAGAATTGAGGATAGGATAGGATAGAGGATTGGATAGGATAGAGGATTGGATAGGATACAGGATAGGATAGGATAGAGGATAGGATAGGGGATTTGATAGGATAGAGGATAGGATAGGATAGAAGATAGGATAGGATAGAGGATAGGATAGGATAGAGGATAGGATAGAGAATAGGTTAGGATAGAGAATTGGAACGGATAGATGATATTATAGGATTGGGGATAGGATATCATAGAGTATACGATATTATAGAGGGTATGATAGGATAGAGCATAGGATAGGAGATTGGATAGGATAGGATAGTGGATAGGCTAGGATAGAGGATAGGATAGAGGATAGGATAGGATAGAGGACAGGATAGGATAGAGGATAGGATAGGGGATTTGATAGGATAGAGGATAGGATAGGATAGAGGATAGGATAGGGGATTTGATAGGATAGAGGATAGGACAGGATAGAAGATAGGATAGGATAGAGGATAGGATAGGATAGAGGATAGGATAGAGAATAGGTTAGGATAGAGAATTGGAACGGATAGATGATATTATAGGATAGGGGATAGGATATCATAGAGTATACGATATTATAGAGGGTATGATAGGATAGAGCATAGGATAGGGGATTGGATAGGATAGGATAGAGGATAGGCTAGGATAGAGGATAGGATAGAGGATAGGATAGGATAGAGGACAGGATAGGATAGAGGATAGGATAGGATAGAGGATTGGATAGGATACAGGAAAGGATAGGATTGAGGATAGATGATAGGATAGGATAGAGGATTGGATAGGATACAGGATAGGATATGATAGATGATAGGATAGGGGATTTGATAGGATAGAGGATAGGATAGGATAGAGGATAGGATAGGATAGAGGATAGGATAGGATAGAGGATAGGATAGGATAGAGGATAGGATAGGATAGAGGATAGGATACGGGATTTGATAGGATAGAGGATAGGATAGGATAGAAGATAGGATAGGATAGATTATAGGATAGGATAGAGGATATGATAGGGTAGAGGATAGGATAGGATAGAGGATAGGATAGGATAGAGGATATTATAGGATAGAGGATATGATAGGGTAGAGGATAGGATAGGATAGAGGATAGGATAGGATAGAGGATAGGATAGGATAGAGGATAGGATAGGATAGAGGATAGGATAGGATAGAGGATAGGATAGGATAGGGGATTTGATAGGATAGAGGATAGGATAGGATAGAGGATAGGATAGGATAGAGGATAGGATAGGATAGAGGATAGGATAGGATAGAGGATAGGATAGGATAGAGGATAGGATAGGATAGAGGATAGGATACGGGATTTGATAGGATAGAGGATATGATAGGGTAGAGGATAGGATAGGATAGAGGATAGGATAGGATAGAGGATATTATAGGATAGAGGATATGATAGGGTAGAGGATAGGATAGGATAGAGGATAGGATAGGATAGAGGATAGGATAGGATAGAGGATAGGATAGGATAGGGGATTTGATAGGATAGAGGATAGGATAGGGGATCTGATAGGATAGAGGATACGATAGGATAGAAGATAGGATAGGATAGAGGATAGGATAGGATAGAGGATAGGATAGGATAGAGGATAGGATAGGATAGAGGATAGGATAGGATAGAGGATAGGCTAGGATAGAGGATAGGATAGGATAGAGGATAGGATAGGATAGAGGATAGGATAGGATAGAGGATAGGATAGGATAGAGGATAGGATAGGATAGGGGATTTGATAGGATAGAGGATAGGATAGGATAGAGGATAGGATAGGATAGAGGATAGGATAGGATAGAGGATTGGATAGGATACAGGAAAGGATAGGATTGAGGATAGATGATAGGATAGGATAGAGGATTGGATAGGATACAGGATAGGATATGATAGATGATAGGATAGGGGATTTGATAGGATAGAGGATAGGACAGGATAGAAGATAGGATAGGATAGAGGATAGGATAGGATAGAGGATAGGATAGAGAATAGGTTAGGATAGAGAATTGGAACGGATAGATGATATTATAGGATTGGGGATAGGATATCATAGAGTATACGATATTATAGAGGGTATGATAGGATAGAGCATAGGATAGGAGATTGGATAGGATAGGATAGTGGATAGGCTAGGATAGAGGATAGGATAGAGGATAGGATAGGATAGAGGACAGGATAGGATAGAGGATAGGATAGGGGATTTGATAGGATACAGGATAGGATAGGATAGAGGATAGGATAGGGGATTTGATAGGATAGAGGATAGGACAGGATAGAAGATAGGATAGGATAGAGGATAGGCTAGGATAGAGGATAGGATAGAGGATAGGATAGGATAGAGGACAGGATAGGATAGAGGATAGGATAGGATAGAGGATTGGATAGGATACAGGAAAGGATAGGATTGAGGATAGATGATAGGATAGGATAGAGGATTGGATAGGATACAGGATAGGATATGATAGATGATAGGATAGGGGATTTGATAGGATAGAGGATAGGATAGGATAGAGGATAGGATAGGATAGAGGATAGGATAGGATAGAGGATAGGATAGGATAGAGGATAGGATAGGATAGAGGATAGGATACGGGATTTGATAGGATAGAGGATAGGATAGGATAGAAGATAGGATAGGATAGATTATAGGATAGGATAGAGGATATGATAGGGTAGAGGATAGGATAGGATAGAGGATAGGATAGGATAGAGGATATTATAGGATAGAGGATATGATAGGGTAGAGGATAGGATAGGATAGAGGATAGGATAGGATAGAGGATAGGATAGGATAGAGGATAGGATAGGATAGAGGATAGGATAGGATAGGGGATTTGATAGGATAGAGGATAGGATAGGATAGAGGATAGGATAGGATAGAGGATAGGATAGGATAGAGGATAGGATAGGATAGAGGATAGGATAGGATAGAGGATAGGATAGGATAGAGGATAGGATAGGATAGAGGATAGGATAGGATAGAGGATAGGATACGGGATTTGATAGGATAGAGGATATGATAGGGTAGAGGATAGGATAGGATAGAGGATAGGATAGGATAGAGGATATTATAGGATAGAGGATATGATAGGGTAGAGGATAGGATAGGATAGAGGATAGGATAGGATAGAGGATAGGATAGGATAGAGGATAGGATAGGATAGGGGATTTGATAGGATAGAGGATAGGATAGGGGATCTGATAGGATAGAGGATACGATAGGATAGAAGATAGGATAGGATAGAGGATAGGATAGGATAGAGGATAGGATAGGATAGAGGATAGGATAGGATAGAGGATAGGATAGGATAGAGGATAGGATAGGATAGAGGATAGGATAGGATAGAGGATAGGATAGGATAGAGGATAGGATAGGATAGAGGATAGGATAGGATAGAGGATAGGATAGGATAGAGGATAGGATAGGATAGGGGATTTGATAGGATAGAGGATAGGATAGGATAGAGGATAGGATAGGATAGAGGATAGGATAGGATAGAGGATTGGATAGGATACAGGAAAGGATAGGATTGAGGATAGATGATAGGATAGGATAGAGGATTGGATAGGATACAGGATAGGATATGATAGATGATAGGATAGGGGATTTGATAGGATAGAGGATAGGATAGGATAGAGGATAGGATAGGATAGAGGATAGGATACGGGATTTGATAGTATAGAGGATAGGATAGGATAGAAGATAGGATAGGATAGATTATAGGATAGGATAGAGGATAGGATAGGGCAGAGGATTGGATAGAGGATAGGATAGGATAGAGGATATGATAGGGTAGAGGATTGGATAGGATACAGGATAGCATATGATAGAGGATAGGATAGGGGATTTGATAGGATAGAGGATAGCATAGGATAGAGGATAGGATAGGATAGAGGATAGGATAGGATAGAGGATAGGATAGGATAGAGGATAGGATAGGATAGAGGATAGGATAGGATAGAGGATAGGATAGGGGATTTGATAGGATAGAGGATAGGATAGGATAGAGGATAGGATAGGATAGAGGATAGGATAGGATAGAGGATAGGATAGGATAGAGGATAGGATAGGACAGAGGATAGGATAGGATAGAGGATAGGATACAGGATATGATAGGATAGAGGATTGGATAGGATACAGGAAAGGATAGGATTGAGGATAGATGATAGGATAGGATAGAGGATTGGATAGGATACAGGATAGGATATGATAGAGGATAGGATAGGGGATTTGATAGGATAGAGGATAGGATAGGATAGAGGATTGGATAGGATACAGGATAGGATATGATAGAGGATAGGATAGGGGATTTGATAGGATAGAGGATAGGATAGGATAGAGGACAGGATAGGATAGGATAGAGGATAGGATAGGACAGAGGATAGGATACGGGATTTGATAGGATAGAGGATAGGATAGGATAGAAGATAGGATAGGATAGATTATAGGATAGGATAGAGGATAGGATAGGACAGAGGATTGGATAGAGGATAGGATATGATAGGGTAGAGGATAGGATAGGATAGAGGATAGGATAGGATAGAGGATATTATAGGATAGAGGATATGATAGGGTAGAGGATAGGATAGGATAGAGGATTGGATAGGATAGAGGATAGAGGATAGGATAGGATAGAGGATAGGATAGGATAGAGGATAGGATAGGATAGAGGATAGGATAGGATAGGGGATTTGATAGGATAGAGGATAGGGTAGGATAGAGGATAGGATAGGATAGAGGATAGGATAGGACAGAGGATAGGATAGGATAGAGGATAGGATAGAGGATAGGATACGATAGAGGATAGGATAGGACAGAGGATAGGATAGGATAGAGGATAGGATAGAGGATAGGATAGGATAAAGGATAGGATATGATAGAGGATATGATAGGATAGAGGATAGGATAGGATAGAAGATAGGATAGGATAGAATATAGGCTAGGATAGAGGATAGGATAGAGGATAGGATAGGATAGAGGACAGGATAGGATAGAGGATTGGATAGGATACAGGATAGGATAGGATAGAGGATAGGATAGGGGATTTGATAGGATAGAGGATAGGATAGGATAGAGGATAGGATAGGATAGAGGATATTATAGGATACAGGATTGGATAGGATAGAGGGCAGGATAGGATAGGGGATAGGACAGGGGATGGGATAGGATAGGGGATAGTACAGGATAGAGTATAGAATAGGATAAAGGATAGGATAGGATAGAGGATAGGATAGGTGATTGGATAGGATAGAGTATAGGATCGGATAGAATATAGGATAGGTGATTGGATAGGATAGAAGATGGGATAAGATAGAGGATAGGATAGGATAGGGGATAGTATAGGATAGAGTATAGAATAGGATAAAGGATAGGATAGGATAGAGGATAGGATAGGATAGAGGATAGGATACTATAGAGGATGGGATAGGATAGAGGATAGGATAGGATAGAAGATAGGATAGGATAGAGGATAGGATAGGATAGAGGATAGGATAGGATAGAGGATAGGATAGGATAGAGGAGAGGATAGGATAGAGGATAGGATAGGATAGAGGATAGGATAGGATAGAGGATAGGATAGGATAGAGGATAGGATAGGATAGAAGATAGGATAGGATAGAGGATAGGATAGGATAGAGGATATTATAGGATACAGGATAGGATAGAGGATAGGATACGATAGAGGATAGGATAGGATAGAGGATAGGATAGGATAGAGGATAGGATAGGATAGAGGATAGGATAGGATAGAGGATAGGATAGGATAGAAGATAGGATAGGATAGAGGATAGGATAGGATAGAGGATATTATAGGATACAGGATAGGATAGGATAGAGGATATTATAGGATACAGGATAGGATAGGATAGAGGGCAGGATAGGATAGGGGATAGGACAGGGGATGGGATAGGATAGGGGATAGTATAAGATAGAGTATAGAATAGGATAAAGGATAGGATAGGATAGAGGATAGGATAGGATAGAGGATGGGATAGGATAGAGTATAGAATAGGATAAAGGATAGGATAGGATAGAGGATAGGATAGGTGATTGGATAGGATAGAGTATAGGATCGGATAGAATATAGGATAGGTGATTGGATAGGATAGAAGATGGGATAAGATAGAGGATAGGATAGGATAGCGGATAGTATAGGATAGAGTATAGAATAGGATAAAGGATAGGATAGGATAGAGGATAGGATAGGATAGAGGATAGGATACTATAGAGTATAGGGTAGGATAGAGGATAGGATAGGATAGAAGATAGGATAGGATAGAGGATAGGATAGGATAGAGGATAGGATAGGATAGAGGATAGGATAGGATAGAGGATAGGATAGGATAGAGGATAGGATAGGATACAGGATAGGATAGGATAGAGGATAGGATAGGATAGAGGATAGGATAGGATAGAAGATAGGATAGGATAGAGGATAGGATAGGATAGAGGATATTATAGGATACAGGATAGGATAGGATAGAGGGCAGGATAGGATAAGGGATAGGACAGGGGATGGGATAGGATAGGGGATAGTATAGGATAGAGTATAGAATAGGATAAAGGATAGGATAGGATAGAGGATAGGATAGGATAGAGGATGGGATAGGATAGAGTATAGAATAGGATAAAGGATAGGATTGGATAGAGGATAGGATAGGTGATTGGATAGGATAGAGTATAGGATCGGATAGAATATAGGATAGGTGATTGGATAGGATAGAAGATGGGATAAGATAGAGGATAGGATAGGATAGCGGATAGTATAGGATAGAGTATAGAATAGGATAAAGGATAGGATAGGATAGAGGATAGGATAGGATAGAGGATAGGATACTATAGAGGATAGGATAGGATAGAGGATAGGATAGGATAGAAGATAGGATAGGATAGAGGATAGGATAGGATAGAGGATAGGATAGGATAGAGGATAGGATAGGATAGAGGATAGGATAGGATAGAGGATAGGATAGGATATAGGATATTATAGGATACAGGATAGGATAGGATAGAGGGCAGGATAGGATAGGGGATAGGACAGGGGATGGGATAGGATAGGGGATAGTATAGGATAGAGTATAGAATAGGATAAAGGATAGGATAGGATAGAGGATAGGATAGGATAGAGGATAGGATACTATAGAGGATAGGATAGGATAGAGGATAGGATAGGATAGAAGATAGGATAGGATAGAGGATAGGATAGGATAGAGGATATTATAGGATAGTGGATAGGATAGGATAGAGGATAGGATAGGATAGAAGATAGGATAGGATAGAGGATAGGATAGGATAGAGGATATTATAGGATACAGGATAGGATAGGATAGAGGGCAGGATAGGATAGGGGATAGGACAGGGGATGGGATAGGATAGGGGATAGTATAGGATAGAGTATAGAATAGGATAAAGGATAGGATAGGATAGAGGATAGGATAGGATAGAGGATGGGATAGGATAGAGTATAGAATAGGATAAAGGATAGGATAGGATAGAGGATAGGATAGGATAGAGGATAGGATAGGATAGAGGATAGGATAGGATATAGGATATTATAGAATACAGGATAGGATAGGATAGAGGGCAGGATAGGATAGGGGATAGGACAGGGGATGGGATAGGATAGGGGATAGAAAACGATAGAGGATAGGATAGGATAGAGGATAGGATAGGTGATTGGATAGGATAGAGTATAGGATCGGATAGAATATAGGATAGGTGATTGGATAGGATAGAGGATAGGATAGGATAGAAGATAGGATAGGATAGATTATAGGATAGGATAGAGGATAGGATAGGACAGAGGATTGGATAGAGGATAGGATATGATAGGGTAGAGGATAGGATAGGATAGAGGATAGGATAGGATAGAGGATATTATAGGATAGAGGATATGATAGGGTAGAGGATAGGATAGGATAGAGGATTGGATAGGATAGAGGATAGAGGATAGGATAGGATAGAGGATAGGATAGGATAGAGGATAGGATAGGATAGAGGATAGGATAGGATAGGGGATTTGATAGGATAGAGGATAGGGTAGGATAGAGGATAGGATAGGATAGAGGATAGGATAGGACAGAGGATAGGATAGGATAGAGGATAGGATAGAGGATAGGATACGATAGAGGATAGGATAGGACAGAGGATAGGATAGGATAGAGGATAGGATAGAGGATAGGATAGGATAAAGGATAGGATATGATAGAGGATATGATAGGATAGAGGATAGGATAGGATAGAAGATAGGATAGGATAGAATATAGGCTAGGATAGAGGATAGGATAGAGGATAGGATAGGATAGAGGACAGGATAGGATAGAGGATTGGATAGGATACAGGATAGGATAGGATAGAGGATAGGATAGGGGATTTGATAGGATAGAGGATAGGATAGGATAGAGGATAGGATAGGATAGAGGATATTATAGGATACAGGATTGGATAGGATAGAGGGCAGGATAGGATAGGGGATAGGACAGGGGATGGGATAGGATAGGGGATAGTACAGGATAGAGTATAGAATAGGATAAAGGATAGGATAGGATAGAGGATAGGATAGGTGATTGGATAGGATAGAGTATAGGATCGGATAGAATATAGGATAGGTGATTGGATAGGATAGAAGATGGGATAAGATAGAGGATAGGATAGGATAGGGGATAGTATAGGATAGAGTATAGAATAGGATAAAGGATAGGATAGGATAGAGGATAGGATAGGATAGAGGATAGGATACTATAGAGGATGGGATAGGATAGAGGATAGGATAGGATAGAAGATAGGATAGGATAGAGGATAGGATAGGATAGAGGATAGGATAGGATAGAGGATAGGATAGGATAGAGGAGAGGATAGGATAGAGGATAGGATAGGATAGAGGATAGGATAGGATAGAGGATAGGATAGGATAGAGGATAGGATAGGATAGAAGATAGGATAGGATAGAGGATAGGATAGGATAGAGGATATTATAGGATACAGGATAGGATAGAGGATAGGATACGATAGAGGATAGGATAGGATAGAGGATAGGATAGGATAGAGGATAGGATAGGATAGAGGATAGGATAGGATAGAGGATAGGATAGGATAGAAGATAGGATAGGATAGAGGATAGGATAGGATAGAGGATATTATAGGATACAGGATAGGATAGGATAGAGGATATTATAGGATACAGGATAGGATAGGATAGAGGGCAGGATAGGATAGGGGATAGGACAGGGGATGGGATAGGATAGGGGATAGTATAAGATAGAGTATAGAATAGGATAAAGGATAGGATAGGATAGAGGATAGGATAGGATAGAGGATGGGATAGGATAGAGTATAGAATAGGATAAAGGATAGGATAGGATAGAGGATAGGATAGGTGATTGGATAGGATAGAGTATAGGATCGGATAGAATATAGGATAGGTGATTGGATAGGATAGAAGATGGGATAAGATAGAGGATAGGATAGGATAGCGGATAGTATAGGATAGAGTATAGAATAGGATAAAGGATAGGATAGGATAGAGGATAGGATAGGATAGAGGATAGGATACTATAGAGTATAGGGTAGGATAGAGGATAGGATAGGATAGAAGATAGGATAGGATAGAGGATAGGATAGGATAGAGGATAGGATAGGATAGAGGATAGGATAGGATAGAGGATAGGATAGGATAGAGGATAGGATAGGATACAGGATAGGATAGGATAGAGGATAGGATAGGATAGAGGATAGGATAGGATAGAAGATAGGATAGGATAGAGGATAGGATAGGATAGAGGATATTATAGGATACAGGATAGGATAGGATAGAGGGCAGGATAGGATAAGGGATAGGACAGGGGATGGGATAGGATAGGGGATAGTATAGGATAGAGTATAGAATAGGATAAAGGATAGGATAGGATAGAGGATAGGATAGGATAGAGGATGGGATAGGATAGAGTATAGAATAGGATAAAGGATAGGATTGGATAGAGGATAGGATAGGTGATTGGATAGGATAGAGTATAGGATCGGATAGAATATAGGATAGGTGATTGGATAGGATAGAAGATGGGATAAGATAGAGGATAGGATAGGATAGCGGATAGTATAGGATAGAGTATAGAATAGGATAAAGGATAGGATAGGATAGAGGATAGGATAGGATAGAGGATAGGATACTATAGAGGATAGGATAGGATAGAGGATAGGATAGGATAGAAGATAGGATAGGATAGAGGATAGGATAGGATAGAGGATAGGATAGGATAGAGGATAGGATAGGATAGAGGATAGGATAGGATAGAGGATAGGATAGGATATAGGATATTATAGGATACAGGATAGGATAGGATAGAGGGCAGGATAGGATAGGGGATAGGACAGGGGATGGGATAGGATAGGGGATAGTATAGGATAGAGTATAGAATAGGATAAAGGATAGGATAGGATAGAGGATAGGATAGGATAGAGGATAGGATACTGTAGAGGATAGGATAGGATAGAGGATAGGATAGGATAGAAGATAGGATAGGATAGAGGATAGGATAGGATAGAGGATATTATAGGATAGTGGATAGGATAGGATAGAGGATAGGATAGGATAGAAGATAGGATAGGATAGAGGATAGGATAGGATAGAGGATATTATAGGATACAGGATAGGATAGGATAGAGGGCAGGATAGGATAGGGGATAGGACAGGGGATGGGATAGGATAGGGGATAGTATAGGATAGAGTATAGAATAGGATAAAGGATAGGATAGGATAGAGGATAGGATAGGATAGAGGATGGGATAGGATAGAGTATAGAATAGGATAAAGGATAGGATAGGATAGAGGATAGGATAGGATAGAGGATAGGATAGGATAGAGGATAGGATAGGATATAGGATATTATAGAATACAGGATAGGATAGGATAGAGGGCAGGATAGGATAGGGGATAGGACAGGGGATGGGATAGGATAGGGGATAGAAAACGATAGAGGATAGGATAGGATAGAGGATAGGATAGGTGATTGGATAGGATAGAGTATAGGATCGGATAGAATATAGGATAGGTGATTGGATAGGATAGAGGATAGGATAAGATAGAGGATAGGATAGGATACAGGATAGGATATAATAGAGTATAGGATCCGATAGAGGATAGGATAGGGGATTCGTTGGATAGAGGATAGGATAGGATAGCGGATAGAATAGAGGGTAGGATAGAATAGGATAAAGGATAGGATAGGATAGAGGATAGGATAAGATTGAGGATAGGATAGGATAGAGGATACGATAGGGTAGAGGAAAGGATAGGGGATTGGATAGGATAGAGGTCAGGAGACGATAGAAGATAGGATAGGCTAGAGGATAGGATAGGAGAGAGGATAGGATAGGATAGAGGATAGGATAGGATACGATAGAGGATAGGATAGGATAGAGGATAGAATAGGGTATTGGATAGGACAGAGGATAGGATAGGATAGAGGATAGGATAGGATAGAGGATAGGATAGGATGGAGGATAGGATAGGATAGAGGATAGGATAGGATAGAGGATAGGATAGGATATAGGATATTATAGGATACAGGATAGGATAGGATAGGATAGAGGGTAGGGTAGGATAGAGGATGGGATAGGATAGAGGATGGGATAGGATAGAGGATACGATAGGATGGAGGGTAGGATTGGACAGAGGATGGGATGGGATAGAGGATACGATATATTTCAGGATAGGATAGGATAGAGGATAGGATAGGATACAGTATGGGATAGGATTGAGGATAGGATAGGATTGAGGATGCGATAGGATAGAGGATAGGATAGCATAGAGGATTGGATAGGATACAGGATAGGATTGAGGATAGGACAGGATAGAGGATAGGATAGAGGATTTGGTAGGATAGAGGACATTATAGAACAGAGGATATCATAGAACAGAGGATTGGATAGGATAGAGGATAGGATCGGATAGAGAATAGGATAGGTGATTGGATAGGATAGAGGATAGGATAGGATAGCGGATAGGATAGGATAGAGGATAGAATAGGATAAAGGAGAGGATAGGATAGAGGATAGGATAGGTGATTGGATAGGATAGAGTATAGGATCGGATAGAATATAGGATAGGTGATTGGATAGGGTAGAGGATAGGATAAGATAGAGAATAGGATAGGATACAGGATAGGATATAATAGAGTATAGGATCCGATAGAGGATAGGATAGGGGATTCGTTGGATAGAGGATAGGATAGGATAGAGGATAGGATAGGATAGCGGATAGTATAGGATAGAGGATAGGATAGGATACAGTATGGGATAGGATTGAGGATAGGATAGGATTGAGGATGCGATAGGATAGAGGATAGGATAGCATAGAGGATTGGATAGGATACAGGATAGGATTGAGGATAGGACAGGATAGAGGATAGGATAGAGGATTTGGTAGGATAGAGGACATTATAGAACAGAGGATATCATAGAACAGAGGATTGGATAGGATAGAGGATAGGATCGGATAGAGAATAGGATAGGTGATTGGATAGGATAGAGGATAGGATAGGATAGCGGATAGGATAGGATAGAGGATAGAATAGGATAAAGGAGAGGATAGGATAGAGGATAGGATAGGTGATTGGATAGGATAGAGTATAGGATCGGATAGAATATAGGATAGGTGATTGGATAGGGTAGAGGATAGGATAAGATAGAGAATAGGATAGGATACAGGATAGGATATAATAGAGTATAGGATCCGATAGAGGATAGGATAGGGGATTCGTTGGATAGAGGATAGGATAGGATAGAGGATAGGATAGGATAGCGGATAGTATAGGATAGAGGATAGGATAGGATAGAAGATATTATAGGAAACAGGATAGGATAGGATAGAGGGTAGGATAGGATAGAGGATATTATAGGATGGAGGATAGGATAGGATAGAGGATATTATAGGATAGTGGATAGGATGGGATAGAGGATAGGATAGGGCAGAGAATACGATAGGATAGAGGATAGGATAGGATAGGGGTTAGGATAGGATTGAGGATAGGATAGGATATAGGATAGAATAGAGGGTAGGATAGGATAGAAGATTGGATAGGATGGAGGATAATATAGGATGGAGGATAGGATAGGATAGAGGATTGGATAGGATAGAGGATTGGATAGGATAGAGAATATTATAGGATGGAGGATAGGATAGGATAGAGTATGGGATAGGATAGAGGATACGATAGGATAGAGGATAGGATACGATAGGGGATAGGATAGGATTGAGGATAGGATAGGATAGAGGATAGGGTAGAGGATAGGGTAGAGGATAGAATAGAGGATAGGATAGGATAGAGGATAGGATCGGATAGAGGATAGGATAGGTGATTGGATAGGATAGAGGATAGGATCGGATAGAGGGTAGGATAGGTGATTGGATAGGATAGAGGATAGGATAAGATAGAGGATAGGATAGGATAGAGGATAGGATAGGATAGAGGATAGGATAGGAGAGAGGATAGGATAGGATAGAGGATAGGATAGGATAGAGGATAGGATAGGATAGGAAAGAGGTAAGGATAGGGGATTCTATAGTACAGAGGATACGATAGGATAGAGGATAGGATCGGATAGAGGATAGGATAGGAGAGAGGATTGGATAGGATAGAGGATAGGATAAGATAGAGGATAGGATAGGATATAGGATATTATAGGATACAGGATAGGATAGGATAGAGGGTAGGGTAGGATAGAGGATGGGATAGGATAGAGGATGGGATAGGATAGAGGATACGATAGGATAGAGGATAGGATAGGGTACAGGATATTATAGGATACAGGATAGGATAGGATAGAGAATACGACAGGATAGAGGATAGGATAGGATAGAGGATAGGATAGGAGAGAGGATAGGATAGGATAGAGGATAGGCTAGGATAGAGGATAGGATAGAGGATAGGATAGGATAGAGGACAGGATAGGATAGAGGATAGGATAGGGGATTTGATAGGATACAGGATAGGATAGGATAGAGGATAGGATAGGGGATTTGATAGGATAGAGGATAGGACAGGATAGAAGATAGGATAGGATAGAGGATAGGCTAGGATAGAGGATAGGATAGAGGATAGGATAGGATAGAGGACAGGATAGGATAGAGGATAGGATAGGATAGAGGATTGGATAGGATACAGGAAAGGATAGGATTGAGGATAGATGATAGGATAGGATAGAGGATTGGATAGGATACAGGATAGGATATGATAGATGATAGGATAGGGGATTTGATAGGATAGAGGATAGGATAGGATAGAGGATAGGATAGGATAGAGGATAGGATAGGATAGAGGATAGGATAGGATAGAGGATAGGATAGGATAGAGGATAGGATACGGGATTTGATAGGATAGAGGATAGGATAGGATAGAAGATAGGATAGGATAGATTATAGGATAGGATAGAGGATATGATAGGGTAGAGGATAGGATAGGATAGAGGATAGGATAGGATAGAGGATATTATAGGATAGAGGATATGATAGGGTAGAGGATAGGATAGGATAGAGGATAGGATAGGATAGAGGATAGGATAGGATAGAGGATAGGATAGGATAGAGGATAGGATAGGATAGGGGATTTGATAGGATAGAGGATAGGATAGGATAGAGGATAGGATAGGATAGAGGATAGGATAGGATAGAGGATAGGATAGGATAGAGGATAGGATAGGATAGAGGATAGGATAGGATAGAGGATAGGATAGGATAGAGGATAGGATAGGATAGAGGATAGGATACGGGATTTGATAGGATAGAGGATATGATAGGGTAGAGGATAGGATAGGATAGAGGATAGGATAGGATAGAGGATATTATAGGATAGAGGATATGATAGGGTAGAGGATAGGATAGGATAGAGGATAGGATAGGATAGAGGATAGGATAGGATAGAGGATAGGATAGGATAGGGGATTTGATAGGATAGAGGATAGGATAGGGGATCTGATAGGATAGAGGATACGATAGGATAGAAGATAGGATAGGATAGAGGATAGGATAGGATAGAGGATAGGATAGGATAGAGGATAGGATAGGATAGAGGATAGGATAGGATAGAGGATAGGATAGGATAGAGGATAGGATAGGATAGAGGATAGGATAGGATAGAGGATAGGATAGGATAGAGGATAGGATAGGATAGAGGATAGGATAGGATAGAGGATAGGATAGGATAGGGGATTTGATAGGATAGAGGATAGGATAGGATAGAGGATAGGATAGGATAGAGGATAGGATAGGATAGAGGATTGGATAGGATACAGGAAAGGATAGGATTGAGGATAGATGATAGGATAGGATAGAGGATTGGATAGGATACAGGATAGGATATGATAGATGATAGGATAGGGGATTTGATAGGATAGAGGATAGGATAGGATAGAGGATAGGATAGGATAGAGGATAGGATACGGGATTTGATAGTATAGAGGATAGGATAGGATAGAAGATAGGATAGGATAGATTATAGGATAGGATAGAGGATAGGATAGGGCAGAGGATTGGATAGAGGATAGGATAGGATAGAGGATATGATAGGGTAGAGGATTGGATAGGATACAGGATAGCATATGATAGAGGATAGGATAGGGGATTTGATAGGATAGAGGATAGCATAGGATAGAGGATAGGATAGGATAGAGGATAGGATAGGATAGAGGATAGGATAGGATAGAGGATAGGATAGGATAGAGGATAGGATAGGATAGAGGATAGGATAGGGGATTTGATAGGATAGAGGATAGGATAGGATAGAGGATAGGATAGGATAGAGGATAGGATAGGATAGAGGATAGGATAGGATAGAGGATAGGATAGGACAGAGGATAGGATAGGATAGAGGATAGGATACAGGATATGATAGGATAGAGGATTGGATAGGATACAGGAAAGGATAGGATTGAGGATAGATGATAGGATAGGATAGAGGATTGGATAGGATACAGGATAGGATATGATAGAGGATAGGATAGGGGATTTGATAGGATAGAGGATAGGATAGGATAGAGGATTGGATAGGATACAGGATAGGATATGATAGAGGATAGGATAGGGGATTTGATAGGATAGAGGATAGGATAGGATAGAGGACAGGATAGGATAGGATAGAGGATAGGATAGGACAGAGGATAGGATACGGGATTTGATAGGATAGAGGATAGGATAGGATAGAAGATAGGATAGGATAGATTATAGGATAGGATAGAGGATAGGATAGGACAGAGGATTGGATAGAGGATAGGATATGATAGGGTAGAGGATAGGATAGGATAGAGGATAGGATAGGATAGAGGATATTATAGGATAGAGGATATGATAGGGTAGAGGATAGGATAGGATAGAGGATTGGATAGGATAGAGGATAGAGGATAGGATAGGATAGAGGATAGGATAGGATAGAGGATAGGATAGGATAGAGGATAGGATAGGATAGGGGATTTGATAGGATAGAGGATAGGGTAGGATAGAGGATAGGATAGGATAGAGGATAGGATAGGACAGAGGATAGGATAGGATAGAGGATAGGATAGAGGATAGGATACGATAGAGGATAGGATAGGACAGAGGATAGGATAGGATAGAGGATAGGATAGAGGATAGGATAGGATAAAGGATAGGATATGATAGAGGATATGATAGGATAGAGGATAGGATAGGATAGAAGATAGGATAGGATAGAATATAGGCTAGGATAGAGGATAGGATAGAGGATAGGATAGGATAGAGGACAGGATAGGATAGAGGATTGGATAGGATACAGGATAGGATAGGATAGAGGATAGGATAGGGGATTTGATAGGATAGAGGATAGGATAGGATAGAGGATAGGATAGGATAGAGGATATTATAGGATACAGGATTGGATAGGATAGAGGGCAGGATAGGATAGGGGATAGGACAGGGGATGGGATAGGATAGGGGATAGTACAGGATAGAGTATAGAATAGGATAAAGGATAGGATAGGATAGAGGATAGGATAGGTGATTGGATAGGATAGAGTATAGGATCGGATAGAATATAGGATAGGTGATTGGATAGGATAGAAGATGGGATAAGATAGAGGATAGGATAGGATAGGGGATAGTATAGGATAGAGTATAGAATAGGATAAAGGATAGGATAGGATAGAGGATAGGATAGGATAGAGGATAGGATACTATAGAGGATGGGATAGGATAGAGGATAGGATAGGATAGAAGATAGGATAGGATAGAGGATAGGATAGGATAGAGGATAGGATAGGATAGAGGATAGGATAGGATAGAGGAGAGGATAGGATAGAGGATAGGATAGGATAGAGGATAGGATAGGATAGAGGATAGGATAGGATAGAGGATAGGATAGGATAGAAGATAGGATAGGATAGAGGATAGGATAGGATAGAGGATATTATAGGATACAGGATAGGATAGAGGATAGGATACGATAGAGGATAGGATAGGATAGAGGATAGGATAGGATAGAGGATAGGATAGGATAGAGGATAGGATAGGATAGAGGATAGGATAGGATAGAAGATAGGATAGGATAGAGGATAGGATAGGATAGAGGATATTATAGGATACAGGATAGGATAGGATAGAGGATATTATAGGATACAGGATAGGATAGGATAGAGGGCAGGATAGGATAGGGGATAGGACAGGGGATGGGATAGGATAGGGGATAGTATAAGATAGAGTATAGAATAGGATAAAGGATAGGATAGGATAGAGGATAGGATAGGATAGAGGATGGGATAGGATAGAGTATAGAATAGGATAAAGGATAGGATAGGATAGAGGATAGGATAGGTGATTGGATAGGATAGAGTATAGGATCGGATAGAATATAGGATAGGTGATTGGATAGGATAGAAGATGGGATAAGATAGAGGATAGGATAGGATAGCGGATAGTATAGGATAGAGTATAGAATAGGATAAAGGATAGGATAGGATAGAGGATAGGATAGGATAGAGGATAGGATACTATAGAGTATAGGGTAGGATAGAGGATAGGATAGGATAGAAGATAGGATAGGATAGAGGATAGGATAGGATAGAGGATAGGATAGGATAGAGGATAGGATAGGATAGAGGATAGGATAGGATAGAGGATAGGATAGGATACAGGATAGGATAGGATAGAGGATAGGATAGGATAGAGGATAGGATAGGATAGAAGATAGGATAGGATAGAGGATAGGATAGGATAGAGGATATTATAGGATACAGGATAGGATAGGATAGAGGGCAGGATAGGATAAGGGATAGGACAGGGGATGGGATAGGATAGGGGATAGTATAGGATAGAGTATAGAATAGGATAAAGGATAGGATAGGATAGAGGATAGGATAGGATAGAGGATGGGATAGGATAGAGTATAGAATAGGATAAAGGATAGGATTGGATAGAGGATAGGATAGGTGATTGGATAGGATAGAGTATAGGATCGGATAGAATATAGGATAGGTGATTGGATAGGATAGAAGATGGGATAAGATAGAGGATAGGATAGGATAGCGGATAGTATAGGATAGAGTATAGAATAGGATAAAGGATAGGATAGGATAGAGGATAGGATAGGATAGAGGATAGGATACTATAGAGGATAGGATAGGATAGAGGATAGGATAGGATAGAAGATAGGATAGGATAGAGGATAGGATAGGATAGAGGATAGGATAGGATAGAGGATAGGATAGGATAGAGGATAGGATAGGATAGAGGATAGGATAGGATATAGGATATTATAGGATACAGGATAGGATAGGATAGAGGGCAGGATAGGATAGGGGATAGGACAGGGGATGGGATAGGATAGGGGATAGTATAGGATAGAGTATAGAATAGGATAAAGGATAGGATAGGATAGAGGATAGGATAGGATAGAGGATAGGATACTATAGAGGATAGGATAGGATAGAGGATAGGATAGGATAGAAGATAGGATAGGATAGAGGATAGGATAGGATAGAGGATATTATAGGATAGTGGATAGGATAGGATAGAGGATAGGATAGGATAGAAGATAGGATAGGATAGAGGATAGGATAGGATAGAGGATATTATAGGATACAGGATAGGATAGGATAGAGGGCAGGATAGGATAGGGGATAGGACAGGGGATGGGATAGGATAGGGGATAGTATAGGATAGAGTATAGAATAGGATAAAGGATAGGATAGGATAGAGGATAGGATAGGATAGAGGATGGGATAGGATAGAGTATAGAATAGGATAAAGGATAGGATAGGATAGAGGATAGGATAGGATAGAGGATAGGATAGGATAGAGGATAGGATAGGATATAGGATATTATAGAATACAGGATAGGATAGGATAGAGGGCAGGATAGGATAGGGGATAGGACAGGGGATGGGATAGGATAGGGGATAGAAAACGATAGAGGATAGGATAGGATAGAGGATAGGATAGGTGATTGGATAGGATAGAGTATAGGATCGGATAGAATATAGGATAGGTGATTGGATAGGATAGAGGATAGGATAGGATAGAAGATAGGATAGGATAGATTATAGGATAGGATAGAGGATAGGATAGGACAGAGGATTGGATAGAGGATAGGATATGATAGGGTAGAGGATAGGATAGGATAGAGGATAGGATAGGATAGAGGATATTATAGGATAGAGGATATGATAGGGTAGAGGATAGGATAGGATAGAGGATTGGATAGGATAGAGGATAGAGGATAGGATAGGATAGAGGATAGGATAGGATAGAGGATAGGATAGGATAGAGGATAGGATAGGATAGGGGATTTGATAGGATAGAGGATAGGGTAGGATAGAGGATAGGATAGGATAGAGGATAGGATAGGACAGAGGATAGGATAGGATAGAGGATAGGATAGAGGATAGGATACGATAGAGGATAGGATAGGACAGAGGATAGGATAGGATAGAGGATAGGATAGAGGATAGGATAGGATAAAGGATAGGATATGATAGAGGATATGATAGGATAGAGGATAGGATAGGATAGAAGATAGGATAGGATAGAATATAGGCTAGGATAGAGGATAGGATAGAGGATAGGATAGGATAGAGGACAGGATAGGATAGAGGATTGGATAGGATACAGGATAGGATAGGATAGAGGATAGGATAGGGGATTTGATAGGATAGAGGATAGGATAGGATAGAGGATAGGATAGGATAGAGGATATTATAGGATACAGGATTGGATAGGATAGAGGGCAGGATAGGATAGGGGATAGGACAGGGGATGGGATAGGATAGGGGATAGTACAGGATAGAGTATAGAATAGGATAAAGGATAGGATAGGATAGAGGATAGGATAGGTGATTGGATAGGATAGAGTATAGGATCGGATAGAATATAGGATAGGTGATTGGATAGGATAGAAGATGGGATAAGATAGAGGATAGGATAGGATAGGGGATAGTATAGGATAGAGTATAGAATAGGATAAAGGATAGGATAGGATAGAGGATAGGATAGGATAGAGGATAGGATACTATAGAGGATGGGATAGGATAGAGGATAGGATAGGATAGAAGATAGGATAGGATAGAGGATAGGATAGGATAGAGGATAGGATAGGATAGAGGATAGGATAGGATAGAGGAGAGGATAGGATAGAGGATAGGATAGGATAGAGGATAGGATAGGATAGAGGATAGGATAGGATAGAGGATAGGATAGGATAGAAGATAGGATAGGATAGAGGATAGGATAGGATAGAGGATATTATAGGATACAGGATAGGATAGAGGATAGGATACGATAGAGGATAGGATAGGATAGAGGATAGGATAGGATAGAGGATAGGATAGGATAGAGGATAGGATAGGATAGAGGATAGGATAGGATAGAAGATAGGATAGGATAGAGGATAGGATAGGATAGAGGATATTATAGGATACAGGATAGGATAGGATAGAGGATATTATAGGATACAGGATAGGATAGGATAGAGGGCAGGATAGGATAGGGGATAGGACAGGGGATGGGATAGGATAGGGGATAGTATAAGATAGAGTATAGAATAGGATAAAGGATAGGATAGGATAGAGGATAGGATAGGATAGAGGATGGGATAGGATAGAGTATAGAATAGGATAAAGGATAGGATAGGATAGAGGATAGGATAGGTGATTGGATAGGATAGAGTATAGGATCGGATAGAATATAGGATAGGTGATTGGATAGGATAGAAGATGGGATAAGATAGAGGATAGGATAGGATAGCGGATAGTATAGGATAGAGTATAGAATAGGATAAAGGATAGGATAGGATAGAGGATAGGATAGGATAGAGGATAGGATACTATAGAGTATAGGGTAGGATAGAGGATAGGATAGGATAGAAGATAGGATAGGATAGAGGATAGGATAGGATAGAGGATAGGATAGGATAGAGGATAGGATAGGATAGAGGATAGGATAGGATAGAGGATAGGATAGGATACAGGATAGGATAGGATAGAGGATAGGATAGGATAGAGGATAGGATAGGATAGAAGATAGGATAGGATAGAGGATAGGATAGGATAGAGGATATTATAGGATACAGGATAGGATAGGATAGAGGGCAGGATAGGATAAGGGATAGGACAGGGGATGGGATAGGATAGGGGATAGTATAGGATAGAGTATAGAATAGGATAAAGGATAGGATAGGATAGAGGATAGGATAGGATAGAGGATGGGATAGGATAGAGTATAGAATAGGATAAAGGATAGGATTGGATAGAGGATAGGATAGGTGATTGGATAGGATAGAGTATAGGATCGGATAGAATATAGGATAGGTGATTGGATAGGATAGAAGATGGGATAAGATAGAGGATAGGATAGGATAGCGGATAGTATAGGATAGAGTATAGAATAGGATAAAGGATAGGATAGGATAGAGGATAGGATAGGATAGAGGATAGGATACTATAGAGGATAGGATAGGATAGAGGATAGGATAGGATAGAAGATAGGATAGGATAGAGGATAGGATAGGATAGAGGATAGGATAGGATAGAGGATAGGATAGGATAGAGGATAGGATAGGATAGAGGATAGGATAGGATATAGGATATTATAGGATACAGGATAGGATAGGATAGAGGGCAGGATAGGATAGGGGATAGGACAGGGGATGGGATAGGATAGGGGATAGTATAGGATAGAGTATAGAATAGGATAAAGGATAGGATAGGATAGAGGATAGGATAGGATAGAGGATAGGATACTGTAGAGGATAGGATAGGATAGAGGATAGGATAGGATAGAAGATAGGATAGGATAGAGGATAGGATAGGATAGAGGATATTATAGGATAGTGGATAGGATAGGATAGAGGATAGGATAGGATAGAAGATAGGATAGGATAGAGGATAGGATAGGATAGAGGATATTATAGGATACAGGATAGGATAGGATAGAGGGCAGGATAGGATAGGGGATAGGACAGGGGATGGGATAGGATAGGGGATAGTATAGGATAGAGTATAGAATAGGATAAAGGATAGGATAGGATAGAGGATAGGATAGGATAGAGGATGGGATAGGATAGAGTATAGAATAGGATAAAGGATAGGATAGGATAGAGGATAGGATAGGATAGAGGATAGGATAGGATAGAGGATAGGATAGGATATAGGATATTATAGAATACAGGATAGGATAGGATAGAGGGCAGGATAGGATAGGGGATAGGACAGGGGATGGGATAGGATAGGGGATAGAAAACGATAGAGGATAGGATAGGATAGAGGATAGGATAGGTGATTGGATAGGATAGAGTATAGGATCGGATAGAATATAGGATAGGTGATTGGATAGGATAGAGGATAGGATAAGATAGAGGATAGGATAGGATACAGGATAGGATATAATAGAGTATAGGATCCGATAGAGGATAGGATAGGGGATTCGTTGGATAGAGGATAGGATAGGATAGCGGATAGAATAGAGGGTAGGATAGAATAGGATAAAGGATAGGATAGGATAGAGGATAGGATAAGATTGAGGAT
Organism: Halictus rubicundus; assembly: GCF_050948215.1. NCBI lineage: Eukaryota > Metazoa > Arthropoda > Insecta > Hymenoptera > Halictidae > Halictus > Halictus rubicundus. The sequence continues at coordinate 68,905 of NW_027488825.1, read as the reverse complement.
AGGATAGGATAGAGGATACGATAGGGTAGAGGAAAGGATAGGGGATTGGATAGGATAGAGGTCAGGAGACGATAGAAGATAGGATAGGCTAGAGGATAGGATAGGAGAGAGGATAGGATAGGATAGAGGATAGGATAGGATACGATAGAGGATAGGATAGGATAGAGGATAGAATAGGGTATTGGATAGGACAGAGGATAGGATAGGATAGAGGATAGGATAGGATAGAGGATAGGATAGGATGGAGGATAGGATAGGATAGAGGATAGGATAGGATAGAGGATAGGATAGGATATAGGATATTATAGGATACAGGATAGGATAGGATAGGATAGAGGGTAGGGTAGGATAGAGGATGGGATAGGATAGAGGATGGGATAGGATAGAGGATACGATAGGATGGAGGGTAGGATTGGACAGAGGATGGGATGGGATAGAGGATACGATATATTTCAGGATAGGATAGGATAGAGGATAGGATAGGATACAGTATGGGATAGGATTGAGGATAGGATAGGATTGAGGATGCGATAGGATAGAGGATAGGATAGCATAGAGGATTGGATAGGATACAGGATAGGATTGAGGATAGGACAGGATAGAGGATAGGATAGAGGATTTGGTAGGATAGAGGACATTATAGAACAGAGGATATCATAGAACAGAGGATTGGATAGGATAGAGGATAGGATCGGATAGAGAATAGGATAGGTGATTGGATAGGATAGAGGATAGGATAGGATAGCGGATAGGATAGGATAGAGGATAGAATAGGATAAAGGAGAGGATAGGATAGAGGATAGGATAGGTGATTGGATAGGATAGAGTATAGGATCGGATAGAATATAGGATAGGTGATTGGATAGGGTAGAGGATAGGATAAGATAGAGAATAGGATAGGATACAGGATAGGATATAATAGAGTATAGGATCCGATAGAGGATAGGATAGGGGATTCGTTGGATAGAGGATAGGATAGGATAGAGGATAGGATAGGATAGCGGATAGTATAGGATAGAGGATAGGATAGGATACAGTATGGGATAGGATTGAGGATAGGATAGGATTGAGGATGCGATAGGATAGAGGATAGGATAGCATAGAGGATTGGATAGGATACAGGATAGGATTGAGGATAGGACAGGATAGAGGATAGGATAGAGGATTTGGTAGGATAGAGGACATTATAGAACAGAGGATATCATAGAACAGAGGATTGGATAGGATAGAGGATAGGATCGGATAGAGAATAGGATAGGTGATTGGATAGGATAGAGGATAGGATAGGATAGCGGATAGGATAGGATAGAGGATAGAATAGGATAAAGGAGAGGATAGGATAGAGGATAGGATAGGTGATTGGATAGGATAGAGTATAGGATCGGATAGAATATAGGATAGGTGATTGGATAGGGTAGAGGATAGGATAAGATAGAGAATAGGATAGGATACAGGATAGGATATAATAGAGTATAGGATCCGATAGAGGATAGGATAGGGGATTCGTTGGATAGAGGATAGGATAGGATAGAGGATAGGATAGGATAGCGGATAGTATAGGATAGAGGATAGGATAGGATAGAAGATATTATAGGAAACAGGATAGGATAGGATAGAGGGTAGGATAGGATAGAGGATATTATAGGATGGAGGATAGGATAGGATAGAGGATATTATAGGATAGTGGATAGGATGGGATAGAGGATAGGATAGGGCAGAGAATACGATAGGATAGAGGATAGGATAGGATAGGGGTTAGGATAGGATTGAGGATAGGATAGGATATAGGATAGAATAGAGGGTAGGATAGGATAGAAGATTGGATAGGATGGAGGATAATATAGGATGGAGGATAGGATAGGATAGAGGATTGGATAGGATAGAGGATTGGATAGGATAGAGAATATTATAGGATGGAGGATAGGATAGGATAGAGTATGGGATAGGATAGAGGATACGATAGGATAGAGGATAGGATACGATAGGGGATAGGATAGGATTGAGGATAGGATAGGATAGAGGATAGGGTAGAGGATAGGGTAGAGGATAGAATAGAGGATAGGATAGGATAGAGGATAGGATCGGATAGAGGATAGGATAGGTGATTGGATAGGATAGAGGATAGGATCGGATAGAGGGTAGGATAGGTGATTGGATAGGATAGAGGATAGGATAAGATAGAGGATAGGATAGGATAGAGGATAGGATAGGATAGAGGATAGGATAGGAGAGAGGATAGGATAGGATAGAGGATAGGATAGGATAGAGGATAGGATAGGATAGGAAAGAGGTAAGGATAGGGGATTCTATAGTACAGAGGATACGATAGGATAGAGGATAGGATCGGATAGAGGATAGGATAGGAGAGAGGATTGGATAGGATAGAGGATAGGATAAGATAGAGGATAGGATAGGATATAGGATATTATAGGATACAGGATAGGATAGGATAGAGGGTAGGGTAGGATAGAGGATGGGATAGGATAGAGGATGGGATAGGATAGAGGATACGATAGGATAGAGGATAGGATAGGGTACAGGATATTATAGGATACAGGATAGGATAGGATAGAGAATACGACAGGATAGAGGATAGGATAGGATAGAGGATAGGACAGGATAGAGGATAGGATAGAGGATTTGATAGGATAGAGGACATTATAGTACAGAGGATTGGATAGGATAGAGGATAGGATAGGATAGAGGATAGGATAGGATGGAGGATAGGATAGGATAGAGGATAGGATAGGATAGAGGATAGGACAGGATGGAGGATAGGATAGGATAGAGGATAGGATAGGATAGAGGATAGGATAGAGGATAGGATAGGATATAGGATATTATAGGATACAGGATAGGATAGGATAGAGGGTAGGGTAGGATAGAGGATGGGATAGGATAGAGTATAGAATAGGATAAAGGATAGGATAGGATAGAGGATAGGATAGGTGATTGGATAGGATAGAGTATAGGATCGGATAGAATATAGGATAGGTGATTGGATAGGATAGAGGATAGGATAGGATAGAGGATAGGATACTATAGAGGATAGGATAGGATAGAGGATAGGATAGGATAGAAGATAGGATAGGATAGAGGATAGGATAGGATAGAGGATAGGATAGGATAGAGGATAGGATAGGATAGAGGATAGGATAGGATGTAGGATATTATAGGATACAGGATAGGATAGGATAGAGGGTAGGGTACTATAGAGGATGGGATAGGATAGAGGATAGGATAGGATAGAGGATAGGATAGGTAATTGGATAGGATAGAGGATAAGATCGGATAGAGGATAGGATAGGGGATTGGATAGGACAGAGGATACGATAGGATAGAGGATAGGATCGGATAGAGGATAGGATAGGTGATTGGATAGGATAGAGGATAGGATAGGATAGAGGATAGGATACTATAGAAGATAGGATAGGATAGAGGATAGGATAGGATAGAAGATAGGATAGGATAGAGGATCGGATAGGGTAGAGGATAGGATAGGATAGAGGATTGTATAGGATAGAGGATAGGATAGGCTAGAGGATAGGATAGGATAGAGGATAGCATAGGATAGAGGAATAGGATATTATAGAGGATAGGATAGGATAGAGGATAGTATAGGATGGAGGATAAGATGGGTTGGAGGACAGGATGGGATAGAGGATACGATAAGATAGAGGATAGGATAGGATAGAGGATAGTATAGGATGGAGGATAAGATGGGTTGGAGGACAGGATGGGATAGAGGATACGATAAGATAGAGGATAGGATAGAGGATAGGATATAATACAGTATAGGATAGGATTGAGGATAGGATGGGATAGAGGAAAGGGTAGGGGATTGGATAGGATAGATGATAGGATAGGATAGATGATATTGTAGGATAGCGGACAGGATAGGATAGAGGATACGATATTATAGAGGTTGGAATAGGATAGAGAATAGGATAGGATAGAGGACAGGATTGGGGATTGGATATGATAGAGGATAGGATAGGATAGAGGATAGGATAGGGTAGAGAATAGGGTAGGATAGTGGATAGGATAGAGGATATAACAGAGGAGTGGATAGGATAGAGGACATTGTAGGATAGAGGATAGGATAGGGTAGAGGATATTATAGGATAGAGGATAGAATAGGATAGAGGATATTATAGGATAGAGGATAGGATAGGTGATTGGATAGGATAGAGGATAGGATAGGATAGAGGATAGGATACTATAGAGGATAGGATAGGATAGAGGATAGGATAGGATAGAAGATAGGATAGGAGAGAGGATAGGATAGGATAGAGGATAGGATAGGATAGAGGATAGGATCCGATAGAGGATAGGATAGGGGATTCGTTGGATAGAGGATAGGATAGGATAGAGGATAGGATAGGATAGAGGATAGGATAGCATAGAGGATAGGATAGGATAGAGGATAGGATAAGATAGAGGAGAGGATAGGATATAGGATATTATAGGATACAGGATAGGATAGGATAGAGGGTAGGGTAGGATAGACGATGGGATAGGATAGAGGATGGGATAGGATAGAGGATACTATAGGATAGAGGATAGGATAGGGTACAGGATATTATAGGATACAGGATAGGATAGGATAGAGAATACGACAGGATAGAGGATAGGATAGGATAGAGGATAGGAAAGGATAGAGGATAGGATAGAGGATTTGATAGGATAGAGGACATTATAGTACAGAGGATTGGATAGGATAGAGGATAGGATAGGATAGAGGATAGGATAGGATAGAGGATAGGATAGGATGGAGGATAGGATAGGATAGAGGATAGGATAGGATAGAGGATAGGATAGGATAGAGGACAGGTTTGGGGATTGGATATGATAGAGGATAGGATAGGATAGAGGATAGGATAGGGTAGAGAATAGGGTAGGATAGTGGATAGGATAGAGGATATAACAGAGGAGTGGATAGGATAGAGGATAGGATACTATAGAGGATAGGATAGGATAGAGGATAGGATAGGATAGCGGATAGTATAGGATTGAGTATAGAATAGGATAAAGGATAGGTTAGGATAGATGATAGGATAGGATTGAGGATAGGATAGGATAGAGGATACGATAGGATAGAGGATAGGATAGGGTACAGGATATTATAGAATACAGGATAGGATAGGATAGAGAATACGACAGGATAGAGGATAGGATAGGATAGAGGATAGGACAGGATAGAGGATAGGATAGAGGATTTGATAGGATAGAGGACATTATAGTACAGAGGATTGGATAGGATAGAGGATAGGATAGGATAGAGGATGGGATAGGATAGAGTATAGAATAGGATAAAGGATAGGATAGGAAAGAGGATAGGATAGGTGATTGGATAGGATAGAGTATAGGATCGGATAGAATATAGGATAGGTGATTGGATAGGATAGAAGATAGGATAAGATAGAGGATAGGATAGGATAGAGGATAGGATAGGCTAGAGGATAGGATAGGATAGAGGATAGCATAGGATAGAGGAATAGGATAGGATAGAGGATAGGATAGGATAGAGGATAGTATAGGATGGAGGATAAGATGGGTTGGAGGACAGGATGGGATAGAGGATACGATAAGATAGAGGATAGGATAGGATAGAGGATAGTATAGGATGGAGGATAAGATGGGTTGGAGGACAGGATGGGATAGAGGATACGATATTATAGAGGATAAAATAGGATAGAGGATACGATATTATAGAGGTTGGAATAGGATAGAGAATAAGATAGGATAGAGGACAGGATTGGGGATTGGATATGATAGAGGATAGGATAGGATAGAGGATAGGATAGGGTAGAGAATAGGGTAGGATAGTGGATAGGATAGAGGATATAACAGAGGAGTGGATAGGATAGAGGACATTGTAGGATAGAGGATAGGATAGGGTAGAGGATATTATAGGATAGAGGATAGAATAGGATAGAGGATATTATAGGATAGAGGATAGGATAGGTGATTGGATAGGATAGAGGATAGGATAGGATAGAGGATAGGATACTATAGAGGATAGGATAGGATAGAGGATAGGATAGGATAGAAGATAGGATAGGAGAGAGGATAGGATAGGATAGAGGATAGGATAGGATAGAGGATAGGATCCGATAGAGGATAGGATAGGGGATTCGTTGGATAGAGGATAGGATAGGATAGAGGATAGGATAGGATAGAGGATAGGATAGGGTAGAGAATAGGGTACGATAGTGGATAGGATAGAGGATATAACAGAGGAGTGGATAGGATAGAGGATGGGATACTATAGAGGATAGGATAGGATAGAGGATAGGATAGGATAGAAGATAGGATAGGAGAGAGGATAGGATAGGATAGAGGATAGGATAGGATAGAGGATAGGATCCGATAGAGGATAGGATAGGGGATTCGTTGGATAGAGGATAGGATAGGATAGAGGATAGGATAGGATAGAGGATAGGATAGGATAGCGGATAGAATAGAGGGTAGGATAGAATAGGATAAAGGATAGAATAGGATAGAGGATAGGATAAGATTGAGGATACGATAGGATAGAGGAAAGGATAGGGGATTGGATAGGATAGAGGTCAGGAGACGATAGAAGATAGGATAGGATAGAGGATAGGATAGGAGAGAGGATAGGATAGGATAGAGGATAGGATAGGATACGATAGAGGATAGGATAGGATAGAGGATAGAATAGGGTATTGGATAGGACAGAGGATAGGATAGGATAGAGGATAGGATAGGATAGAGGATAGGATAGGATGGAGGATAGGATAGGATAGAGGATAGGATAGGATAGAGGATAGGATAGGATATAGGATATTATAGGATACAGGATAGGATAGGATAGGATAGAGGGTAGGGTAGGATACAGGATGGGATAGGATAGAGGATGGGATAGGATAGAGGATACGATAGGATGGAGGGTAGGATTGGACAGAGGATGGGATGGGATAGAGGATACGATATATTTCCGGATAGGATAGGATAGAGGATAGGATAGGATAGAGTATGGGATAGGATTGAGGATAGGATAGGATTGAGGATGCGATAGGATAGAGGATAGGATAGCATAGAGGATTGGATAGGATACAGGATAGGATTGAGGATAGGACAGGATAGAGGATAGGATAGAGGATTTGGTAGGATAGAGGACATTATAGAACAGAGGATATTATAGAACAGAGGATTGGATAGGATAGAGGATAGGATCGGATAGATGATAGGATAGGTGATTGGATAAGATAGAGGATAGGATCGGATAGAGGATAGGATAGGTGATTGGATAGGATAGAGGATAGGATAAGATAGAGGATAGGATAGTATAGAGGATAGGATATAATAGAGGATAGGATCCTATAGAGGATAGGATATAATAGAGGATAGGATCCGATAGAGGATAGGATAGGGGATTCGTTGGATAGAGGATTGGATAGGATAGAGGATAGGATAGGATAGCGGATAGGATAGGATAGAGTATAGAATAGGATAAAGGAGAGGATAGGATAGAGGATAGGATAGGTGATTGGATAGGATAGAGTATAGGATCGGATAGAATATAGGATACGTGATTGGATAGGGTAGAGGATAGGATAAGATAGAGGATAGGATAGGATACAGGATAGGATATAATAGAGTATAGGATCCGATAGAGGATAGGATAGGGGATTCGTTGGATAGAGGATAGGATAGGATAGAGGATAGGATAGGATAGCGGATAGTATAGGATACAGTATAGAATAGGATAAAGGATAGGATAGGATAGAGGATAGGATAGGATAGAGGATAGGATAGGATAGGAGATATTATAGGAAACAGGATAGGATAGGATAGAGGGTAGGATAGGATAGAGGATATTATAGGATGGAGGATAGGATAGGATAGAGGATATTATAGGATAGTGGATAGGATAGGATAGAGGATAGGCTAGGACAGAGAATACGATAGGATAGAGGATAGGATAGGATAGGGGTTAGGATAGGATTGAGGATAGGATAGGATAGAGAATACGACAGGATAGAGGATAGGATAGGATAGAGGATAGGAAAGGATAGAGGATAGGATAGAGGATTTGATAGGATAGAGGACATTATAGTACAGAGGATTGGATAGGATAGAGGATAGGATAGGATAGAGGATAGGATAGGATAGAGGATAGGATAGGATGGAGGATAGGATAGGATAGAGGATAGGATAGGATAGAGGATAGGATAGGATAGAGGACAGGTTTGGGGATTGGATATGATAGAGGATAGGATAGGATAGAGGATAGGATAGGGTAGAGAATAGGGTAGGATAGTGGATAGGATAGAGGATATAACAGAGGAGTGGATAGGATAGAGGATAGGATACTATAGAGGATAGGATAGGATAGAGGATAGGATAGGATAGCGGATAGTATAGGATTGAGTATAGAATAGGATAAAGGATAGGTTAGGATAGATGATAGGATAGGATTGAGGATAGGATAGGATAGAGGATACGATAGGATAGAGGATAGGATAGGGTACAGGATATTATAGGATACAGGATAGGATAGGATAGAGAATACGACAGGATAGAGGATAGGATAGGATAGAGGATAGGACAGGATAGAGGATAGGATAGAGGATTTGATAGGATAGAGGACATTATAGTACAGAGGATTGGATAGGATAGAGGATAGGATAGGATAGAGGATGGGATAGGATAGAGTATAGAATAGGATAAAGGATAGGATAGGAAAGAGGATAGGATAGGTGATTGGATAGGATAGAGTATAGGATCGGATAGAATATAGGATAGGTGATTGGATAGGATAGAAGATAGGATAAGATAGAGGATAGGATAGGATAGAGGATAGGATAGGCTAGAGGATAGGATAGGATAGAGGATAGCATAGGATAGAGGAATAGGATAGGATAGAGGATAGGATAGGATAGAGGATAGTATAGGATGGAGGATAAGATGGGTTGGAGGACAGGATGGGATAGAGGATACGATAAGACAGAGGATAGGATAGGATAGAGGATAGTATAGGATGGAGGATAAGATGGGTTGGAGGACAGGATGGGATAGAGGATACGATATTATAGAGGATAAAATAGGATAGAGGATACGATATTATAGAGGTTGGAATAGGATAGAGAATAAGATAGGATAGAGGACAGGATTGGGGATTGGATATGATAGAGGATAGGATAGGATAGAGGATAGGATAGGGTAGAGAATAGGGTAGGATAGTGGATAGGATAGAGGATATAACAGAGGAGTGGATAGGATAGAGGACATTGTAGGATAGAGGATAGGATAGGGTAGAGGATATTATAGGATAGAGGATAGAATAGGATAGAGGATATTATAGGATAGAGGATAGGATAGGTGATTGGATAGGATAGAGGATAGGATAGGATAGAGGATAGGATACTATAGAGGATAGGATAGGATAGAGGATAGGATAGGATAGAAGATAGGATAGGAGAGAGGATAGGATAGGATAGAGGATAGGATAGGATAGAGGATAGGATCCGATAGAGGATAGGATAGGGGATTCGTTGGATAGAGGATAGGATAGGATAGAGGATAGGATAGGATAGAGGATAGGATAGGGTAGAGAATAGGGTACGATAGTGGATAGGATAGAGGATATAACAGAGGAGTGGATAGGATAGAGGATGGGATACTATAGAGGATAGGATAGGATAGAGGATAGGATAGGATAGAAGATAGGATAGGAGAGAGGATAGGATAGGATAGAGGATAGGATAGGATAGAGGATAGGATCCGATAGAGGATAGGATAGGGGATTCGTTGGATAGAGGATAGGATAGGATAGAGGATAGGATAGGATAGAGGATAGGATAGGATAGAGGATAGGATAGGATAGAGGATAGGATAAGATAGAGGATAGGATAGGATATAGGATATTATAGGATACAGGATAGGATAGGATAGAGGGTAGGGTAGGATAGACGATGGGATAGGATAGAGGATGGGATAGGATAGAGGATACGATAGGATAGAGGATAGGATAGGGTACAGGATATTATAGGATACAGGATAGGATAGGATAGAGAATACGACAGGATAGAGGATAGGATAGGATAGAGGATAGGACAGGATAGAGGATAGGATAGAGGATTTGATAGGATAGAGGACATTATAGTACAGAGGATTGGATAGGATAGAGGATAGGATAGGATAGAGGATAGGATAGGATAGAGGATAGGATAGGATGGAGGATAGGATAGGATAGAGGATAGGATAGGATAGAGGATAGGATAGGATAGAGGACAGGATTGGGGATTGGATATGATAGAGGATAGGATAGGATAGAGGATAGGATAGGTTAGAGAATAGGGTAGGATAGTGGATAGGATAGAGGATATAACAGAGGAGTGGATAGGATAGAGGACATTGTAGGATAGAGGATAGGATAGGGTAGAGGATATTATAGGATAGAGGATAGAATAGGATAGAGGATATTATAGGATAGAGGATAGGATAGGATAGAGGATAGGATAGGATAGAGGATAGGATAGGATAGGAAAGAGGTAAGGATACGGGATTCGATAGGACAGAGGATACGATAGGATAGAGGATAGGATCGGATAGAGGGCAGGATAGGATAGGGGATAGGACAGGGGATGGGATAGGATAGGGGATAGTATAGGATAGAGTATAGAATAGGATAAAGGATAGGATAGGATAGAGGATAGGATAGGATAGAGGATGGGATAGGATAGAGTATAGAATAGGATAAAGGATAGGATAGGATAGAGGATAGGATAGGTGATTGGATAGGATAGAGTATAGGATCGGATAGAATATAGGATAGGTGATTGGATAGGATAGAAGATGGGATAAGATAGAGGATAGGATAGGATAGCGGATAGTATAGGATAGAGTATAGAATAGGATAAAGGATAGGATAGGATAGAGGATAGGATAGGATAGAGGATAGGATACTATAGAGGATAGGATAGGATAGAGGATAGGATAGGATAGAAGATAGGATAGGATAGAGGATAGGATAGGATAGAGGATAGGATAGGATAGAGGATAGGATAGGATAGAGGATAGGATAGGATATAGGATATTATAGGATACAGGATAGGATAGGATAGAGGGCAGGATAGGATAGGGGATAGGGCAGGGGATGGGATAGGATAGGGGATAGTATAGGATAGAGTATAGAATAGGATAAAGGATAGGATAGGATAGAGGATAGGATAGGATAGAGGATAGGATACTATAGAGGATAGGATAGGATAGAGGATAGGATAGGATAGAAGATAGGATAGGATAGAGGATAGGATAGGATAGAGGATAGGATAGGATAGAGGATAGGATAGGATAGTTGGTAGGATAGGATAGAGGATAGGATAGAGGATTTGATAGGATAGAGGACATTATAGTACAGAGGATTGGATAGGATAGAGGATAGGATAGGATAGAGGATAGGATAGGATAGAGGATAGGATAGGATGGAGGATAGGATAGGATAGAGGATAGGATAGGATAGAGGATAGGATAGGATAGAGGACAGGATTGGGGATTGGATATGATAGAGGATAGGATAGGATAGAGGATAGGATAGGTTAGAGAATAGGGTAGGATAGTGGATAGGATAGAGGATATAACAGAGGAGTGGATAGGATAGAGGACATTGTAGGATAGAGGATAGGATAGGGTAGAGGATATTATAGGATAGAGGATAGAATAGGATAGAAGATATTATAGGATAGAGGATAGGATAGGATAGAGGATAGGATAGGATAGAGGATAGGATAGGATAGAGGATAGGATAGGATAGAGGATAGGATAGGATAGAGGATAGGATAGGATAGAGGATAGGATAGGATAGGAAATAGGTAAGGATAGGGGATTGGATAGGACAGAGGATACGATAGGATAGAGGATAGGATCGGATAGAGGGCAGGATAGGATAGGGGATAGGACAGGGGATGGGATAGGATAGGGGATAGTATAGGATAGAGTATAGAATAGGATAAAGGATAGGATAGGATAGAGGATAGGATAGGATAGAGGATGGGATAGGATAGAGTATAGAATAGGATAAAGGATAGGATAGGATAGAGGATAGGATAGGTGATTGGATAGGATAGAGTATAGGATCGGATAGAATATAGGATAGGTGATTGGATAGGATAGAAGATGGGATAAGATAGAGGATAGGATAGGATAGCGGATAGTATAGGATAGAGTATAGAATAGGATAAAGGATAGGATAGGATAGAGGATAGGATAGGATAGAGGATAGGATACTATAGAGGATAGGATAGGATAGAGGATAGGATAGGATAGAAGATAGGATAGGATAGAGGATAGGATAGGATAGAGGATAGGATTGGATAGCGGATAGTATAGGATAGAGTATAGAATAGGATAAAGGATAGGATAGGATAGAGGATAGGATAGGATAGAGGATAGGATACTATAGAGGATAGGATAGGATAGGGGATAGGATATGATAGAAGATAGGATAGGATAGAGGATAGGATAGGATAGAGGATAGGATAGGATAGAGGATAGGATAGGATAGAGGATAGCATATGATATAGGATATTATAGGATACAGGATAGGATAGGATAGAGGGCAGGATAGGATAGGGGATAGGACAGGGGATGGGATAGGATAGGGGATAGAAAACGATAGAGGATAGGATAGGATAGAGGATAGGATAGGTGATTGGATAGGATAGAGTATAGGATCGGATAGAATATAGGATAGGTGATTGGATAGGATAGAGGATAGGATAAGATAGAGGATAGGATAGGATACAGGATAGGATATAATAGAGTATAGGATCCGATAGAGGATAGGATAGGGGATTCGTTGGATAGAGGATAGGATAGGATAGAGGATAGGATAGGATAGCGGATAGAATAGAGGGTAGGATAGAATAGGATAAAGGATAGAATAGGATAGAGGATAGGATAAGATTGAGGATACGATAGGATAGAGGAAAGGATAGGGGATTGGATAGGATAGAGGTCAGGAGACGATAGAAGATAGGATAGGATAGAGGATAGGATAGGAGAGAGGATAGGATAGGATAGAGGATAGGATAGGATACGATAGAGGATAGGATAGGATAGAGGATAGAATAGGGTATTGGATAGGACAGAGGATAGGATAGGATAGAGGATAGGATAGGATAGAGGATAGGATAGGATGGAGGATAGGATAGGATAGAGGATAGGATAGGATAGAGGATAGGATAGGATATAGGATATTATAGGATACAGGATAGGATAGGATAGGATAGAGGGTAGGGTAGGATAGAGGATGGGATAGGATAGAGGATGGGATAGGATAGAGGATACGATAGGATGGAGGGTAGGATTGGACAGAGGATGGGATGGGATAGAGGATACGATATATTTCCGGATAGGATAGGATAGAGGATAGGATAGGATAGAGTATGGGATAGGATTGAGGATAGGATAGGATTGAGGATGCGATAGGATAGAGGATAGGATAGCATAGAGGATTGGATAGGATACAGGATAGGATTGAGGATAGGACAGGATAGAGGATAGGATAGAGGATTTGGTAGGATAGAGGACATTATAGAACAGAGGATATTATAGAACAGAGGATTGGATAGGATAGAGGATAGGATCGGATAGAGGATAGGATAGGTGATTGGATAAGATAGAGGATAGGATCGGATAGAGGATAGGATAGGTGATTGGATAGGATAGAGGATAGGATAAGATAGAGGATAGGATAGTATAGAGGATAGGATATAATAGAGGATAGGATCCTATAGAGGATAGGATATAATAGAGGATAGGATCCGATAGAGGATAGGATAGGGGATTCGTTGGATAGAGGATTGGATAGGATAGAGGATAGGATAGGATAGCGGATAGGATAGGATAGAGTATAGAATAGGATAAAGGAGAGGATAGGATAGAGGATAGGATAGGTGATTGGATAGGATAGAGTATAGGATCGGATAGAATATAGGATACGTGATTGGATAGGGTAGAGGATAGGATAAGATAGAGGATAGGATAGGATACAGGATAGGATATAATAGAGTATAGGATCCGATAGAGGATAGGATAGGGGATTCGTTGGATAGAGGATAGGATAGGATAGCGGATAGTATAGGATACAGTATAGAATAGGATAAAGGATAGGATAGGATAGAGGATAGGATAGGATAGAGGATAGGATAGGATAGAAGATATTATAGGAAACAGGATAGGATAGGATAGAGGGTAGGATAGGGTAGAGGATATTATAGGATGGAGGATAGGATAGGATAGAGGATATTATAGGATAGTGGATAGGATAGGATAGAGGATAGGCTAGGACAGAGAATACGATAGGATAGAGGATAGGATAGGATAGGGGTTAGGATAGGATTGAGGATAGGATAGGATAGAGGATAGAATAGAGGGTAGGATAGGATAGAAGATTGGATAGGATGGAGGATAATATAGGATGGAGGATAGGATAGGATAGAGGATTGGATAGGATCGAGGATTGGATAGGATAGAGGATATTATAGGATGGAGGATAGGATAGGATAGAGTATGGGATAGGATAGAGGATACGATAGGATAGACGATAGGATACGATAGGGGATAGGATAGGATTGAGGATAGGATAGGATAGAGGATAGGGTAGAGGATAGGATAGAGGATAGAATAGAGGATAGGATAGGATAGAAGATTGGATAGGATAGAGGTTAATATAGGATGGAGGATAGGATAGGATAGAGGATTGGATAGGATAGAGGATAGTATAGAGAATAGGATAGGACAGAGGATAGGATAGGATAGAGGATAGGATAGGGGATTGGATAGGATAGAGGACATTGTAGGGTAGAGGATAGGATAGGATAGCGGATAGGATAGAGGATAGGATAGGATAGAGGATAGGATCGGATAGAGTATAGGATAGGTGATTGGATAGGATAGAGGATAGGATCGGATAGAGGGTAGGATAGGTGATTGGATAGGATAGAGGATAGGATAAGATAGAGGATAGGATAGGATAGAGGATAGGATATAATAGAGGATAGGATAGGGGATTCGTATAGAATAGGATAAAGGATAGGATAGGATAGAGGATAGGATAGGTGATTGGATAGGATAGAGTATAGGATCGGATAGAATATAGGATAGGTGATTGGATAGGATAGAGGATAGAATAAGATAGAGGATAGGATAGGATAGAGGATAGGATAGGATAGAGGATAGGATAGGAGAGAGGATTGGATAGGGTACAGGATATTATAGGATAGAGGATAGGATAGGATAGAGAATAGGACAGGATAAAGCATAGGAAAGGATAGAGGATAGGACAGGATAGAGGATAGGATAGGATAGAAGATAGGATAGGATAGAGGATAGGATAGGATAGAGGATAGGATTGGATAGCGGATAGTATAGGATAGAGTATAGAATAGGATAAAGGATAGGATAGGATAGAGGATAGGATAGGATAGAGGATAGGATACTATAGAGGATAGGATAGGATAGGGGATAGGATATGATAGAAGATAGGATAGGATAGAGGATAGGATAGGATAGAGGATAGGATAGGATAGAGGATAGGATAGGATAGAGGATAGCATATGATATAGGATATTATAGGATACAGGATAGGATAGGATAGAGGGCAGGATAGGATAGGGGATAGGACAGGGGATGGGATAGGATAGGGGATAGAAAACGATAGAGGATAGGATAGGATAGAGGATAGGATAGGTGATTGGATAGGATAGAGTATAGGATCGGATAGAATATAGGATAGGTGATTGGATAGGATAGAGGATAGGATAAGATAGAGGATAGGATAGGATACAGGATAGGATATAATAGAGTATAGGATCCGATAGAGGATAGGATAGGGGATTCGTTGGATAGAGGATAGGATAGGATAGAGGATAGGATAGGATAGCGGATAGAATAGAGGGTAGGATAGAATAGGATAAAGGATAGAATAGGATAGAGGATAGGATAAGATTGAGGATACGATAGGATAGAGGAAAGGATAGGGGATTGGATAGGATAGAGGTCAGGAGACGATAGAAGATAGGATAGGATAGAGGATAGGATAGGAGAGAGGATAGGATAGGATAGAGGATAGGATAGGATACGATAGAGGATAGGATAGGATAGAGGATAGAATAGGGTATTGGATAGGACAGAGGATAGGATAGGATAGAGGATAGGATAGGATAGAGGATAGGATAGGATGGAGGATAGGATAGGATAGAGGATAGGATAGGATAGAGGATAGGATAGGATATAGGATATTATAGGATACAGGATAGGATAGGATAGGATAGAGGGTAGGGTAGGATAGAGGATGGGATAGGATAGAGGATGGGATAGGATAGAGGATACGATAGGATGGAGGGTAGGATTGGACAGAGGATGGGATGGGATAGAGGATACGATATATTTCCGGATAGGATAGGATAGAGGATAGGATAGGATAGAGTATGGGATAGGATTGAGGATAGGATAGGATTGAGGATGCGATAGGATAGAGGATAGGATAGCATAGAGGATTGGATAGGATACAGGATAGGATTGAGGATAGGACAGGATAGAGGATAGGATAGAGGATTTGGTAGGATAGAGGACATTATAGAACAGAGGATATTATAGAACAGAGGATTGGATAGGATAGAGGATAGGATCGGATAGAGGATAGGATAGGTGATTGGATAAGATAGAGGATAGGATCGGATAGAGGATAGGATAGGTGATTGGATAGGATAGAGGATAGGATAAGATAGAGGATAGGATAGTATAGAGGATAGGATATAATAGAGGATAGGATCCTATAGAGGATAGGATATAATAGAGGATAGGATCCGATAGAGGATAGGATAGGGGATTCGTTGGATAGAGGATTGGATAGGATAGAGGATAGGATAGGATAGCGGATAGGATAGGATAGAGTATAGAATAGGATAAAGGAGAGGATAGGATAGAGGATAGGATAGGTGATTGGATAGGA
Source organism: Halictus rubicundus (assembly GCF_050948215.1). Taxonomy (NCBI): domain Eukaryota; kingdom Metazoa; phylum Arthropoda; class Insecta; order Hymenoptera; family Halictidae; genus Halictus; species Halictus rubicundus. The sequence continues at coordinate 51,918 of NW_027488825.1, read as the reverse complement.
TAGAGTATAGGATCGGATAGAATATAGGATACGTGATTGGATAGGGTAGAGGATAGGATAAGATAGAGGATAGGATAGGATACAGGATAGGATATAATAGAGTATAGGATCCGATAGAGGATAGGATAGGGGATTCGTTGGATAGAGGATAGGATAGGATAGCGGATAGTATAGGATACAGTATAGAATAGGATAAAGGATAGGATAGGATAGAGGATAGGATAGGATAGAGGATAGGATAGGATAGAAGATATTATAGGAAACAGGATAGGATAGGATAGAGGGTAGGATAGGGTAGAGGATATTATAGGATGGAGGATAGGATAGGATAGAGGATATTATAGGATAGTGGATAGGATAGGATAGAGGATAGGCTAGGACAGAGAATACGATAGGATAGAGGATAGGATAGGATAGGGGTTAGGATAGGATTGAGGATAGGATAGGATAGAGGATAGAATAGAGGGTAGGATAGGATAGAAGATTGGATAGGATGGAGGATAATATAGGATGGAGGATAGGATAGGATAGAGGATTGGATAGGATCGAGGATTGGATAGGATAGAGGATATTATAGGATGGAGGATAGGATAGGATAGAGTATGGGATAGGATAGAGGATACGATAGGATAGACGATAGGATACGATAGGGGATAGGATAGGATTGAGGATAGGATAGGATAGAGGATAGGGTAGAGGATAGGATAGAGGATAGAATAGAGGATAGGATAGGATAGAAGATTGGATAGGATAGAGGTTAATATAGGATGGAGGATAGGATAGGATAGAGGATTGGATAGGATAGAGGATAGTATAGAGAATAGGATAGGACAGAGGATAGGATAGGATAGAGGATAGGATAGGGGATTGGATAGGATAGAGGACATTGTAGGGTAGAGGATAGGATAGGATAGCGGATAGGATAGAGGATAGGATAGGATAGAGGATAGGATCGGATAGAGTATAGGATAGGTGATTGGATAGGATAGAGGATAGGATCGGATAGAGGGTAGGATAGGTGATTGGATAGGATAGAGGATAGGATAAGATAGAGGATAGGATAGGATAGAGGATAGGATATAATAGAGGATAGGATAGGGGATTCGTATAGAATAGGATAAAGGATAGGATAGGATAGAGGATAGGATAGGTGATTGGATAGGATAGAGTATAGGATCGGATAGAATATAGGATAGGTGATTGGATAGGATAGAGGATAGAATAAGATAGAGGATAGGATAGGATAGAGGATAGGATAGGATAGAGGATAGGATAGGAGAGAGGATAGGATAGGATAGAGGATAGGGTAGGATAGAGGATAGGATAGGATAGGAAAGAGGTAAGGATAGGGGATTGGATAGTACAGAGGATACGATAGGATAGAGGATAGGATCGGATAGAGGATAGGATAGGTGATTGGATAGGATAGAGGATAGGATAGGATAGAGGATAGGATAGGATAGAGGATAGGATAGGATAGAGGATAGGATAAGATAGAGGATAGGATAGGATATAGGATATTATAGGATACAGGATAGGATAGGATAGAGGGTAGGGTACGATAGAGGATGGGATAGGATAGAGGATGGGATAGGATAGAGGATACGATAGGATAGAGGATAGGATAGGGTACAGGATATTATAGGATACAGGATAGGATAGGATAGAGGGTACGACAGGATAGAGGATAGGATAGGATAGAGGATAGGACAGGATAGAGGATAGGATAGAGGATTTGATAGGATAGAGGACATTATAGTACAGAGGATTGGATAGGATAGAGGATAGGATAGGATAGAGGATAGGATAGGATAGAGGATAGGATAGGATGGAGGATAGGATAGGATAGAGGATAGGATAGGATAGAGGATAGGATAGGATAGAGGATAGGACAGGGGATGGGATAGGATAGGGGATAGAAGACGATAGAGGTTAGGATAGGATATAGGATAGGATCGGATAGAGGATAGGATAGGTGATTGGATAGGATAGAGGATAGGATCGGATAGAGGATAGGATAGGTGATTGGATAGGATAGGATAGAAGATATTATAGGAAACAGGATAGGATAGGATAGAGGGTAGGATAGGATAGAGGATATTATAGGATGGAGGATAGGATAGGATAGAGGATATTATAGGATAGTGGATAGGATAGGATAGAGGATAGGCTAGGACAGAGAATACGATAGGATAGAGGATAGGATAGGATAGGGGTTAGGATAGGATTGAGGATAGGATAGGATAGAGGATAGAATAGAGGGTAGGATAGGATAGAAGATTGGATAGGATGGAGGATAATATAGGATGGAGGATAGGATAGGATAGAGGATTGGATAGGATCGAGGATTGGATAGGATAGAGGATACGATAGGATAGAGGATAGGATAGGATAGAGGATAGGATAGGGTATAGGATATTATAGGATACAGGATAGGATAGGATAGAGGGTAGGGTAGGATGGAGGATGGGATAGGATAGAGTATAGAATAGGATAAAGGATAGGATGGGATAGAGGATAGGATAGGTGATTGGATAGGATAGAGTATAGGATCGGATAGAATATAGGATAGGTGATTGGATAGGATAGAAGATAGGATAAGATAGAGGATAGGATAGGATAGAGGATAGGATACTATAGAGGATAGGATAGGATAGAGGATAGGATAGGATAGAAGATAGGATAGGATAGAGGATAGGATAGGATAGAGGATACGATAGGATAGAGGATAGGATAGGATAGAGGATAGGATAGGGTATAGGATATTATAGGATACAGGATAGGATAGGATAGAGGGCAGGATAGGATAGAGGATAGGACAGGGGATGGGATAGGATAGGGGATAGAAGACGATAGAGGTTAGGATAGGATATAGGATAGGATCGGATAGAGGATAGGATAGGTGATTGGATAGGATAGAGGATAGGATGGGATAGAGGGTAGGATAGGTGATTGGATAGGATAGAGGATAGGATAAGATAGAGGATAGGATAGGATAGAGGCTAGGATATAATAGAGGATAGGATAGGATAGAGGCTAGGATATAATAGAGGATAGGATAGGATAAGATAGAGGATAGGATAGGATAGAGGATAGGATATAATAGAGGATAGGATCCGATAGAGGATAGGATAGGGGATTCGTATAGAATAGGATAAAGGATAGGATAGGATAGAGGATAGGATAGGTGATTGGATAGGATAGAGGATAGGATAGGATAGAGGATAGGATAGGATAGAGGATAGGATAAGATAGAGGATAGGATAGGATATAGGATATTATAGGATACAGGATAGGATAGGATAGAGTATGGGATAGGATAGAGGATACGATAGGATAGAGGATAGGATAGGATAGAGGATACGATAGGATAGAGGATAGGATAGGGTACAGGATATTATAGGATACAGGATAGGATAGGATAGAGAATACGACAGGATAGAGGATAGGATAGGATAGAGGATAGGACAGGATAGAGGATAGGATAGAGGATTTGATAGGATAGAGGACATTATAGTACAGAGGATTGGATAGGATAGAGGATAGGATAGGATAGAGGATAGGATAGGATAGAGGATAGGATATAATAGAGGATAGGATCCGATAGAGGATAGGATAGGGGATTCGTTGGATAGAGGATAGGGTAGGATAGAGGATAGGATAGGATAGCGGATAGGATAGGATAGAGTATAGAATAGGATAAAGGATTTGATAGGATAGAGGATAGGATAGGTGATTGGATAGGATAGAGTATAGGATCGGATAGAATATAGGATAGGTGATTGGATAGGATAGAGGATAGGATAAGATAGACGATAGGATAGGAGAGAGGATAGGATAGGAAAGAGGATAGGATAGGATAGAGGATAGGATAGGATAGGAAAGAAGTAAGGATAGGGGATTGGATAGGACAGAGGATACGATAGGATAGAGGATAGGATCGGATAGAGGATAGGATAGGTGATTGGATAGGATAGAGGATAGGATAGGATAGAGGATAGGATACTATAGAGGATAGGATAGGATAGAGGATAGGATAGGATAGAAGATAGGATAGGATAGAGGATAGGATAGGATAGAGGATAGGATAGGATAGAGGATAGGATAGGATAGAGGATAGGATAAGATAGAGGATAGGATAGGATGGAGGATAGGATAGGATAAGATAGAGGATAGGATAGGATAGAGGATAGGATATAATAGAGGATAGGATCCGATAGAGGATAGGATAGGGGATTCGTATAGAATAGGATAAAGGATAGGATAGGATAGAGGATAGGATAGGTGATTGGATAGGATAGAGTATTGGATCGGATAGAATATAGGATAGGTGATTGGATAGGATAGAGGATAGAATAAGATAGAGGATAGGATAGGATAGAGGATAGGATAGGATAGAGGATAGGGTAGGAGAGAGGATAGGATAGGATAGAGGATAGGATAGGATAGAGGATAGGATAGGATAGGAAAGAGGTAAGGATAGGGGATTGGATAGTACAGAGGATACGATAGGATAGAGGATAGGATCGGATAGAGGATAGGATAGGTGATTGGATAGGATAGAGGATAGGATAGGATAGAGGATAGGATAGGATAGAGGATAGGATAAGATAGAGGATAGGATAGGATATAGGATATTATAGGATACAGGATAGGATAGGATAGAGGGTAGGGTAGGATAGAGGATGGTATAGGATAGAGGATGGGATAGGATAGAGGATACGATAGGATAGAGGATAGGATAGGGTACAGGATATTATAGGATACAGGATAGGATAGGATAGAGAATACGACAGGATAGAGGATAGGATAGGATAGAGGATAGGACAGGATAGAGGATAGGATAGAGGATTTGATAGGATAGAGGACATTATAGTACAGAGGATTGGATAGGATAGAGGATAGGATAGGATAGAGGATAGGATAGGATAGAGGATAGGATAGGATGGAGGATAGGATAGGATAGAGGATAGGATAGGATAGAGGATAGGATAGGATAGAGGATAGGACAGGGGATGGGATAGGATAGGGGATAGAAGACGATAGAGGTTAGGATAGGATATAGGATAGGATCGGATAGAGGATAGGATAGGTGATTGGATAGGATAGAGGATAGGATCGGATAGAGGGTAGGATAGGTGATTGGATAGGATAGAGGATAGGATAAGATAGAGGAAAGGATAGGATAGAGGCTAGGATATAATAGAGGATAGGATAGGGGATTCGTTGGATAGAGGATAGGATAGGATAGAGGATAGGATAAGATAGAGGATTGGATAGGATAAGATAGAGGATAGGATAGGATAGAGGATAGGATATAATAGAGGATAGGATCCGATAGAGGATAGGATAGGGGATTCGTTGGATAGAGGATAGGGTAGGATAGAGGATAGGATAGGATAGCGGATAGGATAGGATAGAGTATAGAATAGGATAAAGGATTTGATAGGATAGAGGATAGGATAGGTGATTGGATAGGATAGAGTATAGGATCGGATAGAATATAGGATAGGTGATTGGATAGGATAGAGGATAGGATAAGATAGAGGATAGGATAGGATAGAGGATAGGATATAATAGAGTATAGGATCCGATAGAGGATAGGATAGGGGATTCGTTGGATAGAGGATAGGATAGGATAGAGGATAGGATAGGATAGCGGATAGTATAGGATTGAATATAGAATAGGATAAAGGATAGGATAGGATAGAGGATAGGATAGGATTGAGGATAGGATAGGATAGAGGATACGATAGGATAGAGGAAAGGATAGGGGATTGGATAGGATAGAGGACAGGAGACGATAGAAGATAGGATAGGATAGACGATAGGATAGGAGAGAGGAAAGGATAGGAAAGAGGATAGGATAGGATAGAGGATAGGATAGGATAGGAAAGAAGTAAGGATAGGGGATTGGATAGGACAGAGGATACGATAGGATAGAGGATAGGATCGGATAGAGGATAGGATAGGTGATTGGATAGGATAGAGGATAGGATAGGATAGAGGATAGGATACTATAGAGGATAGGATAGGATAGAGGATAGGATAGGATAGAAGATAGGATAGGATAGAGGATAGGATAGGATAGAGGATAGGATAGGATAGAGGATAGGATAGGATAGAGGATAGGATAAGATAGAGGATAGGATAGGATGGAGGATAGGATAGGATAGAGGATAGGATAGGATAGAGTATAGGATCGGATAGAATATAGGATAGGTGATTGGATAGGATAGAAGATAGGATAAGATAGAGGATAGGATAGAAGATAGGATAGGATAGAGGATAGGATACTATAGAGGATAGGATAGGATAGAGGATAGGATAGGATAGAAGATAGGATAGGATAGAGGATAGGATAGGATACAGGATAGGATATAATAGACGATAGGATAGGGGATTCGTTGGATAGAGGATAGGATAGGATAGAGGATAGGATAAGATAGAGGATAGGATAGGATAAGATAGAGGATAGGATAGGATAGAGGATAGGATATAATAGAGGATAGGATCCGATAGAGGATAGGATAGGGGATTCGTTGGATAGAGGATAGGATAGGATAGAGGATAGGATAGGATAGCGGATAGGATAGGATAGAGTATAGAATAGGATAAAGGATAGGATAGGATAGAGGATAGGATAGGATAGAGGATAGGATAAGATAGAGGATAGGATAGGATATAGGATATTATAGGATACAGGATAGGAAAGGATAGAGGGTAGGGTAGGATTGAGGATGGGATAGGATAGAGGATGGGATAGGATAGAGGATACGATAGGATAGAGGATAGGATAGGGTACAGGATATTATAGGATACAGGATAGGATAGGATAGAGAATACGACAGGATGGAGGATAGGATAGGATAGAGGATAGGAGAGGATAGAGGATAGGATAGAGGATTTCATAGGATAGAGGACATTATAGTACAGAGGATTGGATAGGATAGAGGATAGGATAGGATAGAGGATAGGATAGGATAGAGGATAGGATAGGATGGAGGATAGGATAGGATAGAGGATAGGATAGGATAGAGGATAGGATAGGATAGAGGACAGGATTGGGGATTGGATATGATAGAGGATAGGATAGGATAGAGAATAGGATAGGGTAGAGAATAGGGTAGTATAGTGGATAGGATAGAGGATATAACAGAGGAGTGGATAGGATAGAGGACATTGTAGGATAGAGGATAGGATAGGGTAGAGGATATTATAGGATAGAGGATAGAATAGGATAGAGGATATTATAGGATAGAGGATAGGATAGGATAGAGGATAGGATAGGATAGAGGATAGGATAGGATAGAGGATAGGATAGGATAGGAAAGAGGTAAGGATAGGGGATTGGATAGGACAGAGGATACGATAGGATAGAGGATAGGATCGGATAGAGGATAGGATAGGTGAATGGATAGGATAGAGGATAGAATAGGATAGAGGATAGGATAGGATAGAGGATATTATAGGAAACAGGATAGGATAGGATAGAGGGTAGGATAGGATAGAGGATATTATAGGATGGAGGATAGGATAGGATAGAGGATATTATAGGATAGTGGATAGGATAGGATAGAGGATAGGATAGGACAGAGAATACGATAGGATAGAGGATAGGATAGGATAGGGGTTAGGATAGGATTGAGGATAGGATAGGATAGAGGATAGAATGGAGGGTAGGATAGGATAGAAGATTGGATAGGATAGAATATAATATAGGATGGAGGATAGGATAGGATAGAGGATTGGATAGGATAGAGGATTGGATAGGATAGAGGATATTATAGGATGGAGGATAGGATAGGATAGAGTATGGGATAGGATAGAGGATAATATAGTATAGAGGATAGGACGGAATAGAGGATAAGTTGGGGATTGGGTAGGATAGAAGATAGGATACGATAGAGGATAGGATGGGATAGAGGATAGGATAGGATAGAGGATAGGATAGGGGATTGGATAGGATAGAGGACATTGTAGGGTAGAGGATAGGATAGGATAGCGGATAGGATCGGATAGAGCATATAATCGGATAGAGGATAGGATATTATAGAGGAGAGGATATAGGATTGGATAGGATAGAGGATAGGATACGATAGAGGATAGGATAGGATAGGATAGAGGATAGGATAGGATACAGGATAGGATATAATAGACGATAGGATAGGGGATTCGTTGGATAGAGGATAGGATAGGATAGAGGATAGGATAAGATAGAGGATAGGATAGGATAAGATAGAGGATAGGATAGGATAGAGGATAGGATATAATAGAGGATAGGATCCGATAGAGGATAGGATAGGGGATTCGTTGGATAGAGGATAGGATAGGATAGAGGATAGGATAGGATAGCGGATAGGATAGGATAGAGTATAGAATAGGATAAAGGATAGGATAGGATAGAGGATAGGATAGGATTGAGGATAGGATAGGATATAGGATAGGATAGGATAGGAAAGAGGTAAGGATAGGGGATTGGATAGGACAGAGGATACGATAGGATAGAGGATAGGATCGGATAGAGGATAGGATAGGTGATTGGATAGGATAGAGGATGGGATAGGATAGAGGATGGGATAGGATAGAGGATACGATAGGATAGAGGATAGGATAGGGTACAGGATATTATAGGATACAGGATAGGATAGGATAGAGAATACGACAGGATGGAGGATAGGATAGGATAGAGGATAGGAGAGGATAGAGGATAGGATAGAGGATTTCATAGGATAGAGGACATTATAGTACAGAGGATTGGATAGGATAGAGGATAGGATAGGATAGAGGATAGGATACTATAGAGGATAGGATAGGATAGAGGATAGGATAGGATAGAAGATAGGATAGGATAGAGGATAGGATAGGATAGAGGATAGGATAGGATATAGGATAGGATAGGATAGAGGATAGGATAAGATAGAGGATAGGATAGGATATAGGATATTATAGGATACAGGATAGGAAAGGATAGAGGGTAGGGTAGGATAGAGGATGGGATAGGATAGAGGATGGGATAGGATAGAGGATACGATAGGATAGAGGATAGGATAGGGTACAGGATATTATAGGATACAGGATAGGATAGGATAGAGAATACGACAGGATGGAGGATAGGATAGGATAGAGGATAGGAGAGGATAGAGGATAGGATAGAGGATTTCATAGGATAGAGGACATTATAGTACAGAGGATTGGATAGGATAGAGGATAGGATAGGATAGAGGATAGGATAGGATAGAGGATAGGATAGGATGGAGGATAGGATAGGATAGAGGATAGGATAGGATAGAGGATAGGATAGGATAGAGGACAGGATTGGGGATTGGATATGATAGAGGATAGGATAGGATAGAGGATAGGATAGGGTAGAGAATAGGGTAGGATAGTGGATAGGATAGAGGATATAACAGAGGAGTGGATAGGATAGAGGACATTGTAGGATAGAGGATAGGATAGGGTAGAGGATATTATAGGATAGAGGATAGAATAGGATAGAGGATATTATAGGATAGAGGATAGGATAGGATAGAGGATAGGATAGGATAGAGGATAGGATAGGATAGGAAAGAGGTAAGGATAGGGGATTGGATAGGACAGAGGATACGATAGGATAGAGGATAGGATCGGATAGAGGATAGGATAGGTGATTGGATAGGATAGAGGATAGGATAGGATAGAGGATAGGATAGGATAGAGGATATTATAGGAAACAGGATAGGATAGGATAGAGGGTAGGATAGGATAGAGGATATTATAGGATGGAGGATAGGATAGGATAGAGGATATTATAGGATAGTGGATAGGATAGGATAGAGGATAGGATAGGACAGAGAATACGATAGGATAGAGGATAGGATAGGATAGGGGTTAGGATAGGATTGAGGATAGGATAGGATAGAGGATAGAATGGAGGGTAGGATAGGATAGAAGATTGGATAGGATGGAGGATAGTATAGGATGGAGGATAGGATAGGATAAGATAGAGGATAGGATAGGATAGAGGATAGGATATAATAGAGGATAGGATCCGATAGAGGATAGGATAGGGGATTCGTATAGAATAGGATAAAGGATAGGATAGGATAGAGGATAGGATAGGTGATTGGATAGGATAGAGTATAGGATCGGATAGAATATAGGATAGGTTATTGGATAGGATAGAGGATAGAATAAGATAGAGGATAGGATAGGATAGAGGATAGGATAGGATAGAGGATAGGATAGGGGATTCGTTGGATAGAGGATAGGATAGGATAGAGGATAGGATAGGATAGCGGATAGTATAGGATACAGTATAGAATAGGATAAAGGATAGGATAGGATAGAGGATAGGATAGGATAGAGGATAGGATAGGATAGAGGATAGGATAGGATAGAAGATATTATAGGAAACAGGATAGGATAGGATAGAGGGTAGGATAGGATAGAGGATATTATAGGATGGAGGATAGGATAGGATAGAGGATATTATAGGATAGTGGATAGGATAGGATAGAGGATAGGATAGGACAGGGAATACGATAGGATAGAGGATAGGATAGGATAGGGGTTAGGATAGGATTGAGGATAGGATAGGATAGAGGATAGAATAGGGGGTAGGATAGGATAGAAGATTGGATAGGATGGAGGATAGTATAGGATGGAGGATAGGATAGGATAGAGGATTGGATAGGATAGAGGATTGGATAGGATAGAGGATATTATAGGATGGAGGATAGGATAGGATAGAGTATGGGATAGGATAGAGGATACGATAGGATAGAGGATAGGATACGATAGGGGATAGGATAGGATTGAGGATAGGATAGGATAGAGGATAGGGTAGAGGATAGGATAGAGGATAGAATAGAGGATAGGATAGGATAGAGGATAGGATAGGATAGAGGATAGGATAGGATGGAGGATAGGATAGGATCGAGGATAGGATAGGATAGAGGATAGGATAGGATAGAGGATATTATGGGAAACAGGATGGGATAGGATAGAGGGTAGGGTAGGATAGAGGATGGGATAGGATAGAGGATTCGATAGGATAGAGGATATTATAGGATACAGGATAGGTTAGGATAGAGGATTCGATAGGATAGAGGATACGATAGGATAGAGGGCAGGATAGGATAGAGGATAGGACATGGGATGGGATAGGATAGGGGATAGAAGACGATAGAGGATAGGATAGGATAGAGGATAGGATCGGATAGAGTATAGGATAGGTGATTGGATAGGATAGAGGATAGGATCGGATAGAGGGTAGGATAGGTGATTGGATAGGATAGAGGATAGGATAAGATAGAGGATAGGATAGGATAGAGGATAGGATATAATAGAGGATAGGATAGGGGATTCGTTGGATAGAGGACAGGATAGGATGGAGGATAGGATAAGATAGAGGATAGGATAGGATAAGATAGAGGATAGGATAGGATAGAGGATAGGATATAATAGAGGATAGGATCCGATAGAGGATAGGATAGGGGATTCGTATAGAATAGGATAAAGGATAGGATAGGATAGAGGATAGGATAGGTGATTGGATAGGATAGAGTATAGGATCGGATAGAATATAGGGTAGGTTATTGGATAGGATAGAGGATAGAATAAGATAGAGGATAGGATAGGATAGAGGATAGGATAGGATAGAGGATAGGATAGGAGAGAGGATAGGATAGGATAGAGGATAGGATAGGATAGAGGATAGGATAGGATAGGAAAGAGGTAAGGATAGGGGATTGGATAGTACAGAGGATACGATAGGATAGAGGATAGGATCGGATAGAGGATAGGATAGGTGATTGGATAGGATAGAGGATAGTATAGGATAGAGGATAGGATAGGATAGGATAGAGGATAGGATAAGATAGAGGATAGGATAGGATATAGGATATTATAGGATACAGGATAGGATAGGATAGAGGGTAGGGTAGGACAGAGGATGGGATAGGATAGAGGATGGGATAGGATAGAGGATACGATAGGATAGAGGATAGGATAGGGTACAGGATATTATAGGATACAGGATAGGATAGGATAGAGAATACGACAGGATAGAGGATAGGATAGGATAGAGGATAGGACAGGATAGAGGATAGGATAGAGGATTTGATAGGATAGAGGACATTATAGTACAGAGGATTGGATAGGATAGAGGATAGGATAGGATAGAGGATAGGATAGGATAGAGGATAGGATAGGATGGAGGATAGGATAGGATAGAGGATAGGATAGGATAGAGGATAGGATAGGATATAGGATATTATAGGATACAGGATAGGACAGGATAGAGGGTAGGGTAGGATAGAGGATGGGATAGGATAGAGTATAGAATAGGATAAAGGATAGGATAGGATAGAGGATAGGATAGGTGATTGGATAGGATAGAGTATAGGATCGGATAGAATATAGGATAGGTGATTGGATAGGATAGAAGATAGGATAAGATAGAGGATAGGATAGGATAGAGGATAGGATACTATAGAGGATAGGATAGGATAGAGGATAGGATAGGATAGAAGATAGGATAGGATAGAGGATAGGATAGGATAGAGGATAGGATAGGATAGAGGATAGGATAGGATAGAGGATAGGATAGGGTATAGGATATTATAGGATACAGGATAGGATAGGATAGAGGGCAGGATAGGATAGAGGATAGGACAGGGGATGGGATAGGATAGGGGATAGAAGACGATAGAGGTTAGGATAGGATAGAGGATAGGATCGGATAGAGGATAGGATAGGTGATTGGATAGGATAGAGGATAGGATCGGATAGAGGGTAGGATAGGTGATTGGATAGGATAGAGGATAGGATAAGATAGAGGATAGGATAGGATAGAGGCTAGGATATAATAGAGGATAGGATAGGGGATTCGTTGGATAGAGGATAGGATAGGATAGAGGATAGGATAAGATAGAGGATTGGATAGGATAAGATAGAGGATAGGATAGGATAGAGGATAGGATATAATAGAGGATAGGATCCGATAGAGGATAGGATAGGGGATTCGTTGGATAGAGGATAGGATAGGATACAGGATAGGATAGGATAGCGGATAGGATAGGATAGAGTATAGAATAGGATAAAGGATAGGATAGGATAGAGGATAGGATAGGTGATTGGATAGGATAGAGTATAGGATCGGATAGAATATAGGATAGGTGATTGGATAGGATAGAGGATAGGATAAGATAGAGGATAGGATAGGATAGAGGATACGATAGGAGAGAGGATAGGATAGGACAGAGGATAGGATAGGATAGAGGATAGGATAGGATAGGAAAGAGGTAAGGATAGGGGATAGGATAGGACAGAGGATACGACAAGATAGAGGATAGGATCGGATAGAGGATAGGATAGGTGATTGAATAGGATAGAGGATAGGATAGGATAGAGGATAGGATACTATAGAGGATAGGATAGGATAGAGGATAGGATAGGATAGAAGATAGGATAGGATAGAGGATAGGATAGGATAGAGGATAGGATAGGATAGAGGATAGGATAGGATAGAGGATAGGATAAGATAGAGGATAGGATAGGATATAGGATATTATAGGATACAGGATAGGATAGGATAGAGGGTAGGGTAGGATAGAGGATGGGATAGGATAGAGGATGGGATAGGAGAGAGGATACGATAGGATAGAGGATAGGATAGGGTACAGGATATTATAGGATACAGGATAGGATAGGATAGAGAATACGACAGGATAGAGGATAGGATAGGATACAGGATAGGACAGGATAGAGGATAGGATAGAGGACATTATAGTACAGAGGATTGGATAGGATAGAGGATAGGATAGGATAGAGGATAGGATAGGATGGAGGATAGGATAGGATAGAGGATAGGATAGGATAGAGGATAGGATAGGATAGAGGATAGGATATAATAGAGTATAGGATCCGATAGAGGATAGGATAGGGGTTTCGTTGGATAGAGGATAGGATAGGATAGAGGATAGGATAGGATAGCGGATAGTATAGGATTGAGTATAGAATAGGATAAAGGATAGGATAGGATAGAGGATAGGATAGGATTGAGGATAGGATAGGATAGAGGATACGATAGGATAGGGGAAAGGATAGGGGATTGGATAGGATAGAGGACAGGAGACGATAGAAGATAGGATAGGATAGAGGATAGGATAGGAGAGAGGATAGGATAGGACAGAGGATAGGATAGGATAGAGGATAGGATAGGATAGGAAAGAGGTAAGGATAGGGGATAGGATAGGACAGAGGATACGACAGGATAGAGGATAGGATCGGATAGAGGATAGGATAGCGGATTGAATAGGATAGAGGATAGGATAGGATAGAGGATAGGATACTATAGAGGATAGGATAGGATAGAGGATAGGATAGGATAGAAGATAGGATAGGATAGAAGATAGGATAGGATAGAGGATAGGATAGGATAGAGGATAGGATAAGATAGAGGATAGGATAGGATATAGGATATTATAGGATACAGGATAGGATAGGATAGAGGGTAGGGTAGGATAGAGGATGGGATAGGATAGAGGATGGGATAGGAGAGAGGATACGATAGGATAGAGGATAGGATAGGGTACAGGATATTATAGGATACAGGATAGGATAGGATAGAGAATACGACAGGATAGAGGATAGGATAGGATACAGGATAGGGCAGGATAGAGGATAGGATAGAGGATTTGATAGGATAGAGGACATTATAGTACAGAGGATTGGATAGGATAGAGGATAGGATAGGATAGAGGATAGGATAGGATGGAGGATAGGATAGGATAGAGGATAGGATAGGATAGAGGATAGGATAGGATATAGGATATTATAGGATACAGGATAGGATAGGATAGAGGGTACGATAGGATGGAGGATAGGATAGGATAGAGGATAGGATAGGATAGAGTATAGGATCGGATAGAATATAGGATAGGTGATTGGATAGGATAGAAGATAGGATAAGATAGAGGATAGGATAGAAGATAGGATAAGATAGAGGATAGGATAGGATAGAGGATAGGATATAATAGAGTATAGGATCCGATAGAGGATAGGATAGGGGATTGGATAGGACAGAGGATACGATAGGATAGAGGATAGGATCGGATAGAGGATAGGATAGGTGATTGGATAGGATAGAGGATAGGATAGGATAGAGGATAGGATACTATAGAGGATAGGATAGGATAGAGGATAGGATAGGATAGAAGATAGGATAGGATAGAGGATAGGATAGGATAGAGGATAGGATAGGATAGAGGATAGGATAGGATAGAGGATAGGATAGGATATAGGATATTATAGGATACAGGATAGGATAGGATAGAGGGTAGGGTAGGATAGAGGATGGGATAGGATAGAGGATGGGATAGGATACAGGATACGATAGGATAGAGGATTGGATAGGGTACAGGATATTATAGGATAGAGGATAGGATAGGATAGAGAATAGGACAGGATAAAGCATAGGAAAGGATAGAGGATAGGACAGGATAGAGGATAGGATAGAGGATTTGATAGGATAGAGGACATTATAGAACAGAGGATATTATAGAACAGAGGATTGGATAGGATAGAGGATAGGATAGGATCGAGGATAGGATAGGATAGAGGATAGGATAGGATGGAGGTTAGGATAGGATAGAGGATAGGATAGGATGGGGGATAGGATAGGATATAGGATATTATAGGATACAGCATAGGATAGGATAGAGGGTAGGGTAGGATAGAGGATGGGATAGGATAGAGGATACGATAGGATGGAGGGTAGGATACGACAGAGGATGGGATGGGATAGAGGATACGATATATTACAGGATAGGATAGGATAGAGTATGGGATAGGATTGAGGATAGTATAGGATTGAGGATGCGATAGGATAGAGGATAGGATAGCATAGAGGATAGGATACGATAGGGGATAGGATAGGATTGAGGATAGGATAGGATAGAGGATAGGGTAGAGGATAGGATAGAGGATAGAATAGAGGATAGGATAGGATAGAAGATTGGATAGGATAGAGGTTAATATAGGATGGAGGATAGGATAGGATAGAGGATTGGATAGGATAGAGGATAGTATAGAGAATAGGATAGGACAGAGGATAGGATAGGATAGAGGATAGTATAGGGGATTGGATAGGATAGGGGACATTGTAGGGTAGAGGATAGGATAGGATAGCGGATAGGATAGAGGATAGGATAGGATAGAGGATAGGATAGGATAGAGGATAGGATAGGATGGAGGATAGGATAGGATCGAGGATAGGATAGGATAGAGGATAGGATAGGATAGAGGATATTATGGGAAACAGGATAGGATAGGATAGAGGGTAGGGTAGGATAGAGGATGGGATAGGATAGAGGATTCGATAGGATAGAGGATATTATAGGATACACGATAGGTTAGGATAGAGGATTCGATAGGATAGAGGATACGATAGGATAGAGGGCAGGATAGGATAGAGGATAGGACAGGGGATGGGATAGGATAGGGGTAGAAGACGATAGAGGATAGGATCGGATAGAGGATAGGATAGGTGATTGGATAGGATAGAAGATAGGATAGGAGAGAGGATAGGATAGGATAGAGGATAGGATAGGATAGAGGATAGGATAGGGGATTCGTTGGATAGAGGATAGGATAGGATAGAGGATAGGATAGGATAGAGGGTAGGATAGGATAGAGGATAGGATAAGATAGAGGATAGGATAGGATATAGGATATTATAGGATACAGGATAGGATAGGATAGAGGGTAGGGTAGGATAGAGGATGGGATAGGATAGAGGATGGGATAGGATATAGGATATTATAGGATACAGGATAGGATAGGATAGAGGGCAGGATAGGATAGAGGATAGGACAGGGAATGGGATAGGATAGGGGATAGAAGACGATAGAGGATAGGATCGGATAGAGGATAGGATAGGTGATTGGATAGGATAGAGGATAGGATCGGATAGAGGATAGGATAGGGGATTGGATAGGACAGAGGATAGGATAGGATAGAGGATAGGATACTATAGAGGATAGGATAGGATAGAGGATAGGATAGGATAGAAGATAGGATAGGATAGAGGATAGGATAGGATAGAGGATAGGATAGGATAGAGGATAGGATAGGATAGAGGATAGGATAGGATAGAGGATAGGATAGGATATAGGATATTATAGGATACAGGATAGGATAGGATAGAGGGCAGGATAGGATAGAGGATAGGACAGGGAATGGGATAGGATAGGGGATAGAAGACGATAGAGGATAGGATCGGATAGAGGATATTATAGGTGATTGGATAGGATAGAGGATAGGATCGGATAGAGGATAGGATAGGGGATTGGATAGGACAGAGGATACGATAGGATAGAGGATAGGATCGGATAGAGGATAGGATAGGTGATTGGATAGGATAGAGGATAGGATAGGATAGAGGATAGGATACTATAGAGGATAGGATAGGATAGAGGATAGGATAGGATAGAGGATAAGATAGGATAGAGGATAGGATAGGATAGAGGATAGGATAAGATAGAGGATAGGATAGGATATAGGATATTATAGGATACAGGATAGGATAGGATAGAGGGTAGGGTAGGATAGAGGATGGGATAGGATACAGGATGGGATAGGAGAGAGGATACGATAGGATAGAGGATAGGATAGGGTACAGGATATTATAGGATACAGGATAGGATAGGATAGAGAATACGACAGAATAGAGGATAGGATAGGATAGAGGATAGGACAGGATAGAGGATAGGATAGAGGATTTGACAGGATAGAGGACATTATAGTACAGAGGATTGGATAGGATAGAGGATAGGATAGGATAGAGGATAGGATAGGTGATTGGATAGGATAGAGGATAGGATAGGATAGAGGATAGGATACTATAGAGGATAGGATAGGATAGAGGATAGGATAGGATAGAGGATAGGATAGGATAGAGGATAAGATAGGATAGAGGATAGGATAGGATAGAGGATAGGATAAGATAGAGGATAGGATAGGATATAGGATATTATAGGATACAGGATAGGATAGGATAGAGGGTAGGGTAGGATAGAGGATGGGATAGGATACAGGATGGGATAGGAGAGAGGATACGATAGGATAGAGGATAGGATAGGGTACAGGATATTATAGGATACAGGATAGGATAGGATAGAGAATACGACAGAATAGAGGATAGGATAGGATAGAGGATAGGACAGGATAGAGGATAGGATAGAGGATTTGATAGGATAGAGGACATTATAGTACAGAGGATTGGATAGGATAGAGGATAGGATAGGATAGAGGATAGGATAGGATAGAGGATAGGATAGGATAGAAGATAGGATAGGATAGAGGATAGGATAGGATAGAGGATAGGATAGGATAGAGGATGGGATAGGATAGAAGATAGGATAGGATAGAGGATAGGATAGGATAGAGGATAGGATAGGTGATTGGATAGGATAGAGGATAGGATAGGATAGAGGATAGGATACTATAGAGGATAGGATAGGATAGAGGATAGGATAGGATAGAGGATAGGATAGGATAGAGGATAAGATAGGATAGAGGATAGGATAGGATAGAGGATAGGATAAGATAGAGGATAGGATAGGATATAGGATATTATAGGATACAGGATAGGATAGGATAGAGGGTAGGGTAGGATAGAGGATGGGATAGGATACAGGATGGGATAGGAGAGAGGATACGATAGGATAGAGGATAGGATAGGGTACAGGATATTATAGGATACAGGATAGGATAGGATAGAGAATACGACAGAATAGAGGATAGGATAGGATAGAGGATAGGACAGGATAGAGGATAGGATAGAGGATTTGATAGGATAGAGGACATTATAGTACAGAGGATTGGATAGGATAGAGGATAGGATAGGATAGAGGATAGGATAGGATAGAGGATAGGATAGGATAGAAGATAGGATAGGATAGAGGATAGGATAGGATAGAGGATAGGATAGGATAGAGGATGGGATAGGATAGAAGATAGGATAGGATAGAGGATAGGATAGGATAGAGAATAGGATAGGATAGAGGATAGGATAGGATATAGGATATTATAGGATACAGGATAGGATAGGATAGAGGGCAGGACAGGATAGGGGATAGAACAGGGGATGGGATAGGATAGGGGATAGAAAACGATAGAGGATAGGATAGGATAGAGGATAGGATAGGTGATTGTATAGGATAGAGTATAGGATCGGATAGAATATAGGATAGGTGATTGGATAGGATAGAGGATAGGATAGGATAGCGGATAGAATAGAGGGTAGGATAGAACAGGATAAAGGATAGGATAGGATAGAGGATAGGATAAGATTGAGGATAGGATAGGATAGAGGATACGATAGGATAGAGGAAAGGATAGGGGATTGGATAGGATAGAGGTCAGGAGACGATAGAAGATAGGATAGGATAGAGGATAGGATAGGAGAGAGGATAGGATTGGATAGAGGATAGGATAGGATACGATAGAGGATAGGATAGGATAGCGGATAGAAGAGGGTATTGGATAGGACAGAGGATAGGATAGGATAGAGGATAGGATAGGATAGATGATAGGATAGGATGGAGGATAGGATAGGATAGAGGATAGGATAGGATAGAGGATAGGATAGGATATAGGATATTATAGGATACAGGATAGGATAGGATAGGATAGAGGGTAGGGTAGGATAGAGGATGGGATAGGATAGAGGATGGGATAGGATAGAGGATACGATAGGATGGAGGGTAGGATTGGACAGAGGATGGGATGGGATAGAGGATACGATATATTTCAGGATAGGATAGGATTGAGGATAGGATAGGTGATTGGATAGGATAGAGGATAGGATAGGATAGAGGATAGGATACTATAGAGGATAGGATAGGATAGAGGATAGGATAGGATAGAAGATAGGATAGGAGAGAGGATAGGATAGGATAGAGGATAGGATAGGATAGAGGATAGGATCCGATAGAGGATAGGTTAGGGGATTCGTTGGATAGAGGATAGGATAGGATAGAGGATAGGATAGGATAGAGGATAGGATAGGATAGAGGATAGGATAAGATAGAGGATAGGATAGGATATAGGATATTATAGGATACAGGATAGGATAGGATAGAGGGTAGGGTTGGATAGACGATGGGATAGGATAGAGGATGGGATAGGATAGAGGATACGATAGGATAGAGGATAGGATAGGGTACAGGATATTATAGCATACAGGATAGGATAGGATAGAGAATACGACAGGATAGAGGATAGGATAGGATAGAGGATAGGACAGGAGAGAGGATAGGATAGGATAGAGGATAGGATAGAATAGAGGATAGGATAGGATAGAGGACAGGATTGGGGATTGGATATGATAGAGGATAGGATAGGATAGAGGATAGGATAGGGTAGAGAATAGGGTAGGATAGTGGATAGGATAGAGGATATAACAGAGGAGTGGATAGGATAGAGGACATTGTAGGATAGAGGATAGGATAGGGTAGTGGATATTATAGGATAGAGGATAGAATAGGATAGAGGATATTATAGGATAGAGGATAGGATAGGATAGAGGATAGGATAGGATAGAGGATAGGATAGGATAGAGGATAGGATAGGGTACAGGATATTATAGGATACAGGATAGGATAGGATAGAGAATACGACAGAATAGAGGATAGGATAGGATAGAGGATAGGACAGGATAGAGGATAGGATAGAGGATTTGATAGGATAGAGGACATTATAGTACAGAGGATTGGATAGGATAGAGGATAGGATAGGATAGAGGATAGGATAGGATAGAGGATAGGATAGGATAGAAGATAGGATAGGATAGAGGATAGGATAGGATAGAGGATAGGATAGGATAGAGGATGGGATAGGATAGAAGATAGGATAGGATAGAGGATAGGATAGGATAGAGAATAGGATAGGATAGAGGATAGGATAGGATATAGGATATTATAGGATACAGGATAGGATAGGATAGAGGGCAGGACAGGATAGGGGATAGAACAGGGGATGGGATAGGATAGGGGATAGAAAACGATAGAGGATAGGATAGGATAGAGGATAGGATAGGTGATTGTATAGGATAGAGTATAGGATCGGATAGAATATAGGATAGGTGATTGGATAGGATAGAGGATAGGATAGGATAGCGGATAGAATAGAGGGTAGGATAGAACAGGATAAAGGATAGGATAGGATAGAGGATAGGATAAGATTGAGGATAGGATAGGATAGAGGATACGATAGGATAGAGGAAAGGATAGGGGATTGGATAGGATAGAGGTCAGGAGACGATAGAAGATAGGATAGGATAGAGGATAGGATAGGAGAGAGGATAGGATTGGATAGAGGATAGGATAGGATACGATAGAGGATAGGATAGGATAGCGGATAGAAGAGGGTATTGGATAGGACAGAGGATAGGATAGGATAGAGGATAGGATAGGATAGATGATAGGATAGGATGGAGGATAGGATAGGATAGAGGATAGGATAGGATAGAGGATAGGATAGGATATAGGATATTATAGGATACAGGATAGGATAGGATAGGATAGAGGGTAGGGTAGGATAGAGGATGGGATAGGATAGAGGATGGGATAGGATAGAGGATACGATAGGATGGAGGGTAGGATTGGACAGAGGATGGGATGGGATAGAGGATACGATATATTTCAGGATAGGATAGGATTGAGGATAGGATAGGTGATTGGATAGGATAGAGGATAGGATAGGATAGAGGATAGGATACTATAGAGGATAGGATAGGATAGAGGATAGGATAGGATAGAAGATAGGATAGGAGAGAGGATAGGATAGGATAGAGGATAGGATAGGATAGAGGATAGGATCCGATAGAGGATAGGTTAGGGGATTCGTTGGATAGAGGATAGGATAGGATAGAGGATAGGATAGGATAGAGGATAGGATAGGATAGAGGATAGGATAAGATAGAGGATAGGATAGGATATAGGATATTATAGGATACAGGATAGGATAGGATAGAGGGTAGGGTTGGATAGACGATGGGATAGGATAGAGGATGGGATAGGATAGAGGATACGATAGGATAGAGGATAGGATAGGGTACAGGATATTATAGCATACAGGATAGGATAGGATAGAGAATACGACAGGATAGAGGATAGGATAGGATAGAGGATAGGACAGGAGAGAGGATAGGATAGAGGATTTGATAGGATAGAGGACATTATAGTACAGAGGATTGGATAGGATAGAGGATAGGGTAGGATAGAGGATAGGATAGGATAGAGGATAGGATAGGATGGAGGATAGGATAGGATAGAGGATAGGATAGAATAGAGGATAGGATAGGATAGAGGACAGGATTGGGGATTGGATATGATAGAGGATAGGATAGGATAGAGGATAGGATAGGGTAGAGAATAGGGTAGGATAGTGGATAGGATAGAGGATATAACAGAGGAGTGGATAGGATAGAGGACATTGTAGGATAGAGGATAGGATAGGGTAGTGGATATTATAGGATAGAGGATAGAATAGGATAGAGGATATTATAGGATAGAGGATAGGATAGGATAGAGGATAGGATAGGATAGAGGATAGGATAGGATAGGAAAGAGGTAAGGATAGGGGATTGGATAGGACAGAGGATACGATAGGATAGAGGATAGGATCGGATAGAGGATAGGATAGTTGATTGGATAGGATAGAGGATAGGATAGGATAGAGGATAGGATAGGATAGAGGATATTATAGGAAACAGGATAGGATAGGATAGAGGGTAGGATAGGATAGAGGATATTATAGGATGGAGGATAGGATAGGATAGAGGATATTATAGGATAGTGGATAGGATAGGATAGAGGATAGGATAGGATAGAGGATAGGATAGGATAGAAGATAGGATAGGATAGTGGATAGGATAGGATAGAGGATATTATAGGATACAGGATAGGATAGGATAGAGGGCAGGATAGGATAGGGGATTGGACAGGGGATAGGATAGGATAGAGGATGGGATAGGATAGAGTATAGAATAGGATAAAGGATAGGATAGGATAGAGGATAGGATAGGTGATTGGATAGGATAGAGTATAGGATCGGATAGAATATAGGATAGGTGATTGGATAGGATAGAAGATGGGATAAGATAGAGGATAGGATAGGATAGCGGATAGTATAGGATAGAGTATAGAATAGGATAAAGGATAGGATAGGATAGAGGATAGGATAGGATAGAGGATAGGATACTATAGAGGATAGGATAGGATAGAGGATAGGATAGGATAGAAGATAGGATAGGATAGAGGATAGGATAGGATAGAGGATAGGATAGGATAGAGGATAGGATAGGATAGAGGATAGGATAGGATATAGGATATTATAGGATACAGGATAGGATAGGATAGAGGGCAGGATAGGATAGGGGATAGGACAGGGGATGGGATAGGATAGGGGATAGTATAGGATAGAGTATAGAATAGGATAAAGGATAGGATAGGATAGAGGATAGGATAGAAGATAGGATAGGATAGAGGATAGGATAGGATAGAGGATATTATAGGATAGTGGATAGGATAGGATAGAGGATAGGATAGGATAGAGGATAGGATAGGATAGAGGATAGGATAGAAGATAGGATAGGATAGAGGATAGGATAGGATAGAGGATATTATAGGATAGTGGATAGGATAGGATAGAGGATAGGATAGGATAGAGGATAGGATAGGATATAGGATATTATAGGATACAGGATAGGATAGGATAGAGGGCAGGACAGGATAGGGGATAGGACAGGGGATGGGATAGGATAGGGGATAGAAAACGATAGAGGATAGGATAGGATAGAGGATAGGATAGGTGATTGTATAGGATAGAGTATAGGATCGGTTAGAATATAGGATAGGTGATTGGATAGGATAGAGGATAGGATAGGATAGCGGATAGAATAGAGGGTAGGATAGAACAGGATAAAGGATAGGATAGGATAGAGGATAGGAAAAGATTGAGGATAGGATAGGATAGAGGATACGATAGGATAGAGGAAAGGATAGGGGATTGGATAGGATAGAGGTCAGGAGACGAAAGAAGATAGGATAGGATAGAGGATAGGATAGGAGAGAGGATAGGATTGGATAGAGGATAGGATAGGATACGATAGAGGATAGGATAGGATAGCGGATAGAAGAGGGTATTGGATAGGACAGAGGATAGGATAGGATAGAGGATAGGATAGGATAGATGATAGGATAGGATGGAGGATAGGATATAATAGAGGATAGGATAGGATAGAGGATAGGATAGGATATAGGATATTATAGGATACAGGATAGGATAGGATAGGATAGAGGGTAGGGTAGGATAGAGGATGGGATAGGATAGAGGATGGGATAGGATAGAGGATACGATAGGATGGAGGGTAGGATTGGACAGAGGATGGGATGGGATAGAGGATACGATATATTTCAGGATAGGATAGGATTGAGGATAGGATAGGATTGAGGATGCGATAGGATAGAGGATAGGATAGCATAGAGGATTGGATCGGATAGAGGATAGGATAGGTGATTGGATAGGATAGAGGATAGGATCGGATAGAGGATAGGATAGGTGATTGGATAGGATAGAGGATAGGATAAGATAGAGGATAGGATAGTATAGAGGATAGGATATAATAGAGGATAGGATCCGATAGAGGATAGGATAGGGGATTCGTTGGATAGAGGATTGGATAGGATAGAGGATAGGATAGGATAGCGGATAGGATAGGATAGAGTATAGAATAGGATAAAGGAGAGGATAGGATAGAGGATAGGATAGGTGATTGGATAGGATAGAGTATAGGATCGGATAGAATATAGGATAGGTGATTGGATAGGGTAGAGGATAGGATAAGATAGAGGATAGGATAGGATACAGGATAGGATATAATAGAGTATAGGATCCGATAGAGGATAGGATAGGGGATTGGTTGGATAGAGGATAGGATAGGATAGAGGATAGGATAGGATAGCGGATAGTATAGGATACAGTATAGAATAGGATAAAGGATAGGATGGGATAGAGGATAGGATAGGATAGAGGATAGGATAGGATAGAAGATATTATAGGAAACAGGATAGGATAGGATAGAGGGTAGGATAGGATAGAGGATATTATAGGATGGAGGATAGGATAGGATAGAGGATATTATAGGATAGTGGATAGGATAGGATAGAGGATAGGATAGGACAGGGAATACGATAGGATAGAGGATAGGATAGGATAGGGGTTAGGATAGGATTGAGGATAGGATAGGATAGAGGATAGAATAGAGGGTAGGATAGGATAGAAGATTGGATAGGATGGAGGATAGTATAGGATGGAGGATAGGATAGGATAAGATAGAGGATAGGATAGGATAGAGGATAGGATATAATAGAGGATAGGATCCGATAGAGGATAGGATAGGGGATTCGTATAGAATAGGATAAAGGATAGGATAGGATAGAGGATAGGATAGGTGATTGGATAGGATAGAGTATAGGATCGGATAGAATATAGGATAGGTTATTGGATAGGATAGAGGATAGAATAAGATAGAGGATAGGATAGGATAGAGGATAGGATAGGATAGAGGATAGGATAGGGGATTCGTTGGATAGAGGATAGGATAGGATAGAGGATAGGATAGGATAGCGGATAGTATAGGATACAGTATAGAATAGGATAAAGGATAGGATAGGATAGAGGATAGGATAGGATAGAGGATAGGATAGGATAGAGGATAGGATAGGATAGAAGATATTATAGGAAACAGGATAGGATAGGATAGAGGGTAGGATAGGATAGAGGATATTATAGGATGGAGGATAGGATAGGATAGAGGATATTATAGGATAGTGGATAGGATAGGATAGAGGATAGGATAGGACAGGGAATACGATAGGATAGAGGATAGGATAGGATAGGGGTTAGGATAGGATTGAGGATAGGATAGGATAGAGGATAGAATAGAGGGTAGGATAGGATAGAAGATTGGATAGGATGGAGGATAGTATAGGATGGAGGATAGGATAGGATAGAGGATTGGATAGGATAGAGGATTGGATAGGATAGAGGATATTATAGGATGGAGGATAGGATAGGATAGAGTATGGGATAGGATAGAGGATACGATAGGATAGAGGATAGGATACGATAGGGGATAGGATAGGATTGAGGATAGGATAGGATAGAGGATAGGGTAGAGGATAGGATAGGGGATAGAATAGAGGATAGGATAGGATAGAGGATAGGATAGGATAGAGGATAGGATAGGATGGAGGATAGGATAGGATCGAGGATAGGATAGGATAGAGGATAGGATAGGATAGAGGATATTATGGGAAACAGGATGGGATAGGATAGAGGGTAGGGTAGGATAGAGGATGGGATAGGATAGAGGATTCGATAGGATAGAGGATATTATAGGATACAGGATAGGTTAGGATAGAGGATTCGATAGGATAGAGGATACGATAGGATAGAGGGCAGGATAGGATAGAGGATAGGACATGGGATGGGATAGGATAGGGGATAGAAGACGATAGAGGATAGGATAGGATAGAGGATAGGATCGGATAGAGTATAGGATAGGTGATTGGATAGGATAGAGGATAGGATCGGATAGAGGGTAGGATAGGTGATTGGATAGGATAGAGGATAGGATAAGATAGAGGATAGGATAGGATAGAAGATAGGATAGGATAGAGGATAGGATAGGATAGAGGATAGGATAGGATAGAGGATAGGATAAGATAGAGGATAGGATAGGATATAGGATATTATAGGATACAGGATAGGATAGGATAGAGGGTAGGGTAGGATAGAGGATGGGATAGGATAGAGGATGGGATAGGAGAGAGGATACGATAGGATAGAGGATAGGATAGGGTACAGGATATTATAGGATACAGGATAGGATAGGATAGAGAATACGACAGGATAGAGGATAGGATAGGATACAGGATAGGACAGGATAGAGGATAGGATAGAGGATTTGATAGGATAGAGGACATTATAGTACAGAGGATTGGATAGGATAGAGGATAGGATAGGATAGAGGATAGGATAGGATGGAGGATAGGATAGGATAGAGGATAGGATAGGATAGAGGATAGGATAGGATATAGGATATTATAGGATACAGGATAGGATAGGATAGAGGGTACGATAGGATGGAGGATAGGATAGGATAGAGGATAGGATAGGATAGAGTATAGGATCGGATAGAATATAGGATAGGTGATTGGATAGGATAGAAGATAGGATAAGATAGAGGATAGGATAGAAGATAGGATAAGATAGAGGATAGGATAGGATAGAGGATAGGATATAATAGAGTATAGGATCCGATAGAGGATAGGATAGGGGATTGGATAGGACAGAGGATACGATAGGATAGAGGATAGGATCGGTTAGAGGATAGGATAGGTGATTGGATAGGATAGAGGATAGGATAGGATAGAGGATAGGATACTATAGAGGATAGGATAGGATAGAGGATAGGATAGGATAGAAGATAGGATAGGATAGAGGATAGGATAGGATAGAGGATAGGATAGGATAGAGGATAGGATAGGATAGAGGATAGGATAGGATATAGGATATTATAGGATACAGGATAGGATAGGATAGAGGGTAGGGTAGGATAGAGGATGGGATAGGATAGAGGATGGGATAGGATAGAGGATACGATAGGATAGAGGATTGGATAGGGTACAGGATATTATAGGATAGAGGATAGGATAGGATAGAGAATAGGACAGGATAAAGCATAGGAAAGGATAGAGGATAGGACAGGATAGAGGATAGGATAGAGGATTTGATAGGATAGAGGACATTATAGAACAGAGGATATTATAGAACAGAGGATTGGATAGGATAGAGGATAGGATAGGATCGAGGATAGGATAGGATAGAGGATAGGATAGGATGGAGGTTAGGATAGGATAGAGGATAGGATAGGATGGGGGATAGGATAGGATATAGGATATTATAGGATACAGCATAGGATAGGATAGAGGGTAGGGTAGGATAGAGGATGGGATAGGATAGAGGATACGATAGGATGGAGGGTAGGATACGACAGAGGATGGGATGGGATAGAGGATACGATATATTACAGGATAGGATAGGATAGAGTATGGGATAGGATTGAGGATAGGATAGGATTGAGGATGCGATAGGATAGAGGATAGGATAGCATAGAGGATAGGATACGATAGGGGATAGGATAGGATTGAGGATAGGATAGGATAGAGGATAGGGTAGAGGATAGGATAGAGGATAGAATAGAGGATAGGATAGGATAGAAGATTGGATAGGATAGAGGTTAATATAGGATGGAGGATAGGATAGGATAGAGGATTGGATAGGATAGAGGATAGTATAGAGAATAGGATAGGACAGAGGATAGGATAGGATAGAGGATAGTATAGGGGATTTGATAGGATAGGGGACATTGTAGGGTAGAGGATAGGATAGGATAGCGGATAGGATAGAGGATAGGATAGGATAGAGGATAGGATAGGATAGAGGATAGGATAGGATGGAGGATAGGATAGGATCGAGGATAGGATAGGATAGAGGATAGGATAGGATAGAGGATATTATGGGAAACAGGATAGGATAGGATAGAGGGTAGGGTAGGATAGAGGATGGGATAGGATAGAGGATTCGATAGGATAGAGGATATTATAGGATACACGATAGGTTAGGATAGAGGATTCGATAGGATAGAGGATACGATAGGATAGAGGGCAGGATAGGATAGAGGATAGGACAGGGGATGGGATAGGATAGGGGTAGAAGACGATAGAGGATAGGATAGGATAGAGGATAGGATCGGATAGAGGATAGGATACGTGATTGGATAGGATAGAGGATAG
Source organism: Halictus rubicundus (assembly GCF_050948215.1). Lineage (NCBI taxonomy): Eukaryota > Metazoa > Arthropoda > Insecta > Hymenoptera > Halictidae > Halictus > Halictus rubicundus. The sequence continues at coordinate 23,008 of NW_027488825.1, read as the reverse complement.
GATCGGATAGAGGGTAGGATAGGTGATTGGATAGGATAGAGGATAGGATAAGATAGAGGATAGGATAGGATAGAGGATAGTATAGGATAGAGGATAGGATAGGAGAGAGGATAGTATAGGATAGAGGATAGGATAGGATAGAGGATAGGATAGGATAGAGGATAGGATAGGATAGGAAAGAGGTAAGGATAGGGGATTCTATAGTACAGAGGATACGATAGGATAGAGGATAGGATCGGATAGAGGATAGGATAGGTGATTGGATAGGATAGAAGATAGGATAGGAGAGAGGATAGGATAGGATAGAGGATAGGATAGGATAGAGGATAGGATAGGGGATTCGTTGGATAGAGGATAGGATAGGATAGAGGATAGGATAGGATAGAGGGTAGGATAGGATAGAGGATAGGATAAGATAGAGGATAGGATAGGATATAGGATATTATAGGATACAGGATAGGATAGGATAGAGGGTAGGGTAGGATAGAGGATGGGATAGGATAGAGGATGGGATAGGATATAGGATATTATAGGATACAGGATAGGATAGGATAGAGGGCAGGATAGGATAGAGGATAGGACAGGGAATGGGATAGGATAGGGGATAGAAGACGATAGAGGATAGGATCGGATAGAGGATAGGATAGGTGATTGGATAGGATAGAGGATAGGATCGGATAGAGGATAGGATAGGGGATTGGATAGGACAGAGGATAGGATAGGATAGAGGATAGGATACTATAGAGGATAGGATAGGATAGAGGATAGGATAGGATAGAAGATAGGATAGGATAGAGGATAGGATAGGATAGAGGATAGGATAGGATAGAGGATAGGATAGGATAGAGGATAGGATAGGATAGAGGATAGGATAGGATATAGGATATTATAGGATACAGGATAGGATAGGATAGAGGGCAGGATAGGATAGAGGATAGGACAGGGAATGGGATAGGATAGGGGATAGAAGACGATAGAGGATAGGATCGGATAGAGGATATTATAGGTGATTGGATAGGATAGAGGATAGGATCGGATAGAGGATAGGATAGGGGATTGGATAGGACAGAGGATACGATAGGATAGAGGATAGGATCGGATAGAGGATAGGATAGGTGATTGGATAGGATAGAGGATAGGATAGGATAGAGGATAGGATACTATAGAGGATAGGATAGGATAGAGGATAGGATAGGATAGAGGATAAGATAGGATAGAGGATAGGATAGGATAGAGGATAGGATAAGATAGAGGATAGGATAGGATATAGGATATTATAGGATACAGGATAGGATAGGATAGAGGGTAGGGTAGGATAGAGGATGGGATAGGATACAGGATGGGATAGGAGAGAGGATACGATAGGATAGAGGATAGGATAGGGTACAGGATATTATAGGATACAGGATAGGATAGGATAGAGAATACGACAGAATAGAGGATAGGATAGGATAGAGGATAGGACAGGATAGAGGATAGGATAGAGGATTTGACAGGATAGAGGACATTATAGTACAGAGGATTGGATAGGATAGAGGATAGGATAGGATAGAGGATAGGATAGGTGATTGGATAGGATAGAGGATAGGATAGGATAGAGGATAGGATACTATAGAGGATAGGATAGGATAGAGGATAGGATAGGATAGAGGATAGGATAGGATAGAGGATAAGATAGGATAGAGGATAGGATAGGATAGAGGATAGGATAAGATAGAGGATAGGATAGGATATAGGATATTATAGGATACAGGATAGGATAGGATAGAGGGTAGGGTAGGATAGAGGATGGGATAGGATACAGGATGGGATAGGAGAGAGGATACGATAGGATAGAGGATAGGATAGGGTACAGGATATTATAGGATACAGGATAGGATAGGATAGAGAATACGACAGAATAGAGGATAGGATAGGATAGAGGATAGGACAGGATAGAGGATAGGATAGAGGATTTGATAGGATAGAGGACATTATAGTACAGAGGATTGGATAGGATAGAGGATAGGATAGGATAGAGGATAGGATAGGATAGAGGATAGGATAGGATAGAAGATAGGATAGGATAGAGGATAGGATAGGATAGAGGATAGGATAGGATAGAGGATGGGATAGGATAGAAGATAGGATAGGATAGAGGATAGGATAGGATAGAGGATAGGATAGGTGATTGGATAGGATAGAGGATAGGATAGGATAGAGGATAGGATACTATAGAGGATAGGATAGGATAGAGGATAGGATAGGATAGAGGATAGGATAGGATAGAGGATAAGATAGGATAGAGGATAGGATAGGATAGAGGATAGGATAAGATAGAGGATAGGATAGGATATAGGATATTATAGGATACAGGATAGGATAGGATAGAGGGTAGGGTAGGATAGAGGATGGGATAGGATACAGGATGGGATAGGAGAGAGGATACGATAGGATAGAGGATAGGATAGGGTACAGGATATTATAGGATACAGGATAGGATAGGATAGAGAATACGACAGAATAGAGGATAGGATAGGATAGAGGATAGGACTGGATAGAGGATAGGATAGAGGATTTGATAGGATAGAGGACATTATAGTACAGAGGATTGGATAGGATAGAGGATAGGATAGGATAGAGGATAGGATAGGATAGAGGATAGGATAGGATAGAAGATAGGATAGGATAGAGGATAGGATAGGATAGAGGATAGGATAGGATAGAGGATGGGATAGGATAGAAGATAGGATAGGATAGAGGATAGGATAGGATAGAGGATAGGATAGGTGATTGGATAGGATAGAGGATAGGATAGGATAGAGGATAAGATAGGATAGAAGATAGGATAGGATAGAGGATAGGATAGGATAGAGGATAGGATAGGATAGAGGATAGGATAGGATAGAGGATAGGATAGGATAGAGGATAGGATAGGATATAGGATATTATAGGATACAGGATAGGATAGGATAGAGGGTAGGGTACTATAGAGGATGTGATAGGATAGAGGATAGGATAGGATAGAGGATAGGATAGGTGATTGGATAGGATAGAGGATAAGATCGGATAGAAGATAGGATAGGGGATTGGATAGGACAGAGGATACGATAGGATAGAGGATAGGATCGGATAGAGGATAGGATAGGTGATTGGATAGGATAGAGGATAGGATAGGATAGAGGATAGGATAGGATAGAGGATAGGATACTATAGAAGATAGGATAGGATAGAGGATAGGATAGGATAGAAGATAGGATAGGATAGAGGATAGGATAGTGTAGAGGATAGGATAGGATAGAGGATTGTATAGGATAGAGGATAGGATAGGCTAGAGGATAGGATAGGATAGAGGATAGCATAGGATAGAGGAATAGGATAGGATAGAGGATAGGATAGGATAGAGGATAGTATAGGATGGAGGATAAGATGGGTTGGAGGACAGGATGGGATAGAGGAAACGATAAGATAGAGGATAGGATAGGATAGAGGATAGTATAGGATGGAGGATAAGATGGGTTGGAGGACAGGATGGGATAGAGGATACGATAAGATAGAGGATAGGATAGGACAGAGGATAGGATATGATAGTGGATAGCTAAGGATGGACGATAGGATGGGATAGAGGATAGGATAAGATGGATGATAGGATGGGATAGGGGATAGGATAGGATAGATGATAGGATACGATAGAGGATGGGATAGGATAGAGGATAGGATAGGGTAGAGGATAGGATAGGATAGAGGATTGTATAGGATAGAGGATAGGATAGGCTAGAGGATAGGATAGGATGGAGGATAGGATGGAATAGAGGATAGGATGAGATAGAGGATAGGATAGGATAGAGGATAGGATATGAAAGAGCATAGGATAGGATAGAGGATAGGATGAGATAGAGGATAGGATAGGATAGAGGATAGGATATGATAGAGGATAGGATATTATAGAGGATGGGATAGGATAGAGGATAGGATGGGATAGAGGATAGGATGGGATAGAGGATAGGATAGGATAGATGGTAGGATACGATAGAGGATAGGATACGATAGAGGAGAGTATAGAGGATAGGAAAGGATAGACGATAGGATAGGATAGAGGATAGGATTGGACAGCGGATGGGATAGGAGAGAGAATAGTATCTGATATACGGTAGGATGCGATAGAGGATAGGATAGGATGCAGGATAGGATAGGATGGGAAAGAGGGTAGGATAAGATAGAGGATAGGATAGGATAGAGGATAGTATAGGATGGAGGATAAGATGGGTTGGAGGACAGGATGGGATAGAGGATACGATAAGATAGAGGATTGGATAGGATTGAGGATAGGATATGATAGAGGATAGGATTGGATAGAGGATAGGATACAATAGAGGATAGGATAGGATGGAGGATAGGATAGGATTGAGGATAGGATATGATAGAGGATAGGATTGGATAGAGGATAGGATACAATAGAGGATAGGATAGGATGGAGGATAGGATGGGATAGAGGATAGGATAGAATTGAGGATAGGATATGATAGAGGATAGGATTGGATAGAGGATAGGATACAATAGAGGATACGATAGGATGGAGGATAGGATTGGATAGAGGATAAGATAAGATACAGGATAGGATAGGACAGAGGATAGGATATGATAGTGGATAGCTAAGGATGGACGATAGGATGGGATAGATTATAGGATAAGATTGATGATAGGATGGGATAGAGGATAGGATTGGATAGAGGATAGGATACAATAGAGGATAGGATAGGATGGAGGATAGGATAGGATGGAGGATAGGATGGGATAGAGGATACGATAAAATAGAGGATAGGATTAGGATTGAGGAAAAGATATGATAGAGGATAGGATTGGATAGAGGATAGGATACAATAGAGGATAGGATACAATAGAGGATAGGATAGGATGGAGGATAGGATAGGACAGAGGATAGGATATGATAGTGGATAGCTAAGAATGGACGATAGGATGGGATAGAGGATAGGATAAGATGGATGATAGGATGGGATAGAGGATAGGATATGATACAGGATAGGTTAGGATAGAGGATAGGATAGGATAGAGGATAGGATAGGATAGAGGATAGGATAGGATAGAGGATAGGATAGGATAGAGGATAGGATAGGATGCAGGATAGGATAGGATGGAGGGTAGGATAAGATAGAGGATAGGATAGGATAGAGGATAGTATAGGATGGAGGATAAGATGGGTTGGAGGACAGGATGGGATAGAGGATACGATAAGATAGAGGATTGGATAGGATTGAGGATAGGATATGATAGAGGATAGGATTGGATAGAGGATAGGATACAATAGAGGATAGGGTAGGATGGAGGATAGGATAGGATTGAGGATAGGATATGATAGAGGATAGGATTGGATAGAGGATAGGATACAATAGAGGATAGGATAGGATGGAGGATAGGATGGGATAGAGGATAGGATAGAATTGAGGATAGGATATGATAGAGGATAGGATTGGATAGAGGATAGGATACAATAGAGGATACGATAGGATGGAGGATAGGATTGGATAGAGGATAAGATAAGATACAGGATAGGATAGGACAGAGGATAGGATATGATAGTGGATAGCTAAGGATGGACGATAGGATGGGATAGATTATAGGATAAGATTGATGATAGGATGGGATAGAGGATAGGATTGGATAGAGGATAGGATACAATAGAGGATAGGATAGGATGGAGGATAGGATAGGATGGAGGATAGGACGGGATAGAGGATACGATAAAATAGAGGATAGGATTAGGATTGAGGAAAAGATATGATAGAGGATAGGATTGGATAGAGGATAGGATACAATAGAGGATAGGATACAATAGAGGATAGGATAGGATGGAGGATAGGATAGGACAGAGGATAGGATATGATAGTGGATAGCTAAGAATGGACGATAGGATGGGATAGAGGATAGGATAAGATGGATGATAGGATGGGATAGAGGATAGGATATGATACAGGATAGGTTAGGATAGAGGATAGGATAGGATAGAGGATAGGATAGGATAGAGGATAGGATAGGATAGAGGATAGGATAGGATAGATGGTAGGATACGATAGAGGATAGGATACGATAGAGGAGAGTATAGAGGATAGGGAAGGTAGACGATAGGATAGGATAGAGGATAGGATAGGATAAATGATAGGATAGGATAGAGGATAGGATAGGATATAGGATAGGATAGGATAGAGGATAGGATAGTATAGAGGGTAGAATAAGATAGAGGATAGGATAGGATGGAGGATAGGATGGAATAGAGGATAGGATGAGATAGAGGATAGGATAGGTTAGAGGATAGGATATGATAGAGGATAGGATAGGGTAGAGGATAGGATGAGATAGAGGATAGCATAGGATAGAGGATAGGATATCATAGAGGATAGGATAGGATAGAGGATTTGATAGGATAGAGGATAGGATGGGATAGAGGATAGGATGGGATAGAGGATAGGATAGGACAGATGGTAGGAAACGATAGAGGATAGGATAGGATAGCTGAGAGGATAGGATAGAGGATAGGATAGGATAGAGGATAGGATAGGATACAGGATAGGATACGATAGAGGATAGGATAGGATGGAGGATAGGATGGGATAGAGGATTGTATAGGATAGAGGATAGGATAGGATAGAGGATAGGATAGAATAGAGGATAGCATAGGATAGAGGAATAGGATAGGATAGAGGATAGGATAGGTGATTGGATAGGATAGAGTATAGGATCGGATAGAATATAGGATAGGTGATTGGATAGGATAGAAGATGGGATAAGATAGAGGATAGTATAGGATAGGGGATAGTATAGGATAGAGTATAGAATAGGATAAAGGATAGGATAGGATAGAGGATAGGATAGGATAGAGGATAGGATAGAATAGAGGATAGCATAGGATAGAGGATAGGATAGGATAGAAGATAGGATAGGATAGAGGATAGGATAGGATAGAGGATAGGATAGGATAGAGGATAGGATAGGATAGAGGAGAGGATAGGATAGAGGATATTATAGGATACAGGATAGGATAGGATAGAGGATATTATAGGATACAGGATAGGATATGATAGAGGGCAGGATAGGATAGGGGATAGGACAGGGGATGGGATAGGATAGGGGATAGTATAGGATAGAGTATAGAATAGGATAAAGGATAGGATAGGATAGAGGATAGGATAGGATAGAGGATGGGATAGGATAGAGTATAGAATAGGATAAAGGATAGGATAGGATAGAGGATAGGATAGGTGATTGGATAGGATAGAGTATAGGATCGGATAGAATATAGGATAGGTGATTGGATAGGATAGAAGATGGGATAAGATAGAGGATAGGATAGGATAGCGGATAGTATAGGATAGAGTATAGAATAGGATAAAGGATAGGATAGGATAGAGGATAGGATAGGATAGAGGATAGGATACTATAGAGGATAGGGTAGGATAGAGGATAGGATAGGATAGAGGATGGGATAGGATAGAGGATAGGATAGGATAGAGGATATTATAGGATACAGGATAGGATAGGATAGAGGATATTATAGGATACAGGATAGGATAGGATAGAGGGCAGGATAGGATAGGGGATAGGACAGGGGATGGGATAGGATAGGGGATAGTATAGGATAGAGTATAGAATAGGATAAAGGATAGGATAGGATAGAGGATAGGATAGGATAGAGGATGGGATAGGATAGAGTATAGAATAGGATAAAGGATAGGATAGGATAGAGGATAGGATAGGTGATTGGATAGGATAGAGTATAGGATCGGATAGAATATAGGATAGGTGATTGGATAGGATAGAAGATGGGATAAGATAGAGGATAGGATAGGATAGCGGATAGTATAGGATAGAGTATAGAATAGGATAAAGGATAGGATAGGATAGAGGATAGGATAGGATAGAGGATAGGATACTATAGAGGATAGGGTAGGATAGAGGATAGGATAGGATAGAAGATAGGATAGGATAGAGGATAGGATAGGATAGAGGATACGATAGGATGGAGGATAGGATAGGATAGAGGATAGGATAGGCTAGAGGATAGGATAGGATAGAGGATAGGATAGGATAGAGGATAGGATAGGATATAGGATATTATAGGATACAGGATAGGATAGGATAGAGGGCAGGATAGGATAGGGGATAGGACAGGGGATGGGATAGGATAGGGGATAGTATAGGATAGAGTATAGAATAGGATAAAGGATAGGATAGGATAGAGGAGAGGATAGGATAGAGGATAGGATACTATAGAGGATAGGATAGGATAGAGGATAGGATAGGATAGAAGATAGGATAGGATATAGGATATTATAGGATACAGGATAGGATAGGATAGGATAGAGGGTAGGGTAGGATAGAGGATGGGATAGGATAGAGGATGGGATAGGATAGAGGATACGATAGGATGGAGGGTAGGATTGGACAGAGGATGGGATGGGATAGAGGATACGATATATTTCAGGATAGGATAGGATAGAGGATAGGATAGGATACAGTATGGGATAGGATTGAGGATAGGATAGGATTGAGGATGCGATAGGATAGAGGATAGGATAGCATAGAGGATTGGATAGGATACAGGATAGGATTGAGGATAGGACAGGATAGAGGATAGGATAGAGGATTTGGTAGGATAGAGGACATTATAGAACAGAGGATATTATAGAACAGATGATTGGATAGGATAGAGGATAGGATCGGATAGAGAATAGGATAGGTGATTGGATAGGATAGAGGATAGGATCGGATAGAGGATAGGATAGGTGATTGGATAGGATAGAGGATAGGATAAGATAGAGGATAGGATAGTATAGAGGATAGGATATAATAGAGGATAGGATCCGATAGAGGATAGGATAGGGGATTCGTTGGATAGAGGATTGGATAGGATAGAGGATAGGATAGGATAGCGGATAGGATTGGATAGAGGATAGAATAGGATAAAGGAGAGGATAGGATAGAGGATAGGATAGGATAGAGGATAGGATAGGATAGAAGATATTATAGGAAACAGGATAGGATAGGATAGAGGGTAGGATAGGATAGAGGATATTATAGGATGGAGGATAGGATAGGATAGAGGATATTATAGGATAGTGGATAGGATAGGATAGAGGATAGGATAGGACAGAGAATACGATAGGATAGAGGATAGGATAGGATAGGGGTTAGGATAGGATTGAGGATAGGATAGGATATAGGATAGAATAGAGGGTAGGATAGGATAGAAGATTGGATAGGATGGAGGATAATATAGGATCTAGGATAGGATAGGATAGAGGATTGGATAGGATAGAGGATTGGATAGGATAGAGAATATTATAGGATGGAGGATAGGATAGGATAGAGTATGGGATAGGATAGAGGATACGATAGGATAGAGGATAGGATACGATAGGGGATAGGATAGGATTGAGGATAGGATAGGATAGAGGATAGGGTAGAGGATAGGATAGAGGATAGAATAGAGGATAGGATAGGATAGAGGATAGGATCGGATAGAGGATAGGATAGGTGATTGGATAGGATAGAGGATAGGATCGGATAGAGGGTAGGATAGGTGATTGGATAGGATAGAGGATAGGATAAGATAGAGGATAGGATAGGATAGAGGATAGGATAGGATAGAGGATAGGATAGGATAGATGGTAGGATACGATAGAGGATAGGATACGATAGAGGAGAGTATAGAGGATAGGAAAGGATAGACGATAGGATAGGATAGAGGATAGGATTGGACAGCGGATGGGATAGGAGAGAGAATAGTGTCTGATATACGGTAGGATGCGATAGAGGATAGGATACTATAGAGGATAGGATGGGAAAGAGGGTAGGATAAGATAGAGGATAGGATAGGATAGAGGATAGTATAGGATGGAGGATAAGATGGGTTGGAGGACAGGATGGGATAGAGGATACGATAAGATAGAGGATAGGATAGGATTGAGGATAGGATATGATAGAGGATAGGATTGGATAGAGGATAGGATACAATAGAGGATAGGATAGGATGGAGGATAGGATAGGATTGAGGATAGGATATGATAGAGGATAGGATTGGATAGAGGATAGGATACAATAGAGGATAGGATAGGATGGAGGATAGGATGGGATAGAGGATAGGATAGAATTGAGGATAGGATATGATAGAAGATAGGATTGGATAGAGGATAGGATACAATAGAGGATACGATAGGATGGAGGAAAGGATTGGATAGAGGATAAGATAAGATACAGGATAGGATAGGACAGAGGATAGGATATGATAGTGGATAGCTAAGGATGGACGATAGGATGGGATAGAGGATAGGATAAGATTGATGATAGGATGGGATAGAGGATAGGATATTAGGGAGGATAGGATAGTATGGAGGATAGGATGGGATAGAGGATACGATAAGATAGAGGATAGGATAGGATTGAGGATAGGATATGATAGAGGATAGGATTGGATAGAGGATAGGATACAATAGAGGATAGGATAGGATGGAGGATAGGATAGGATGGAGGATAGGATGGGATAGAGGATACGATAAAATAGAGGATAGGATTAGGATTGAGGAAAAGATATGATAGAGGATAGGATTGGATAGAGGATAGGATAGAATAGAGGATAGGATAGGATGGAGGATAGGATAGGACAGAGGATAGGATATGATATTGGATAGCTAAGAATGGACGATAGGATGGGATAGAGGATAGGATAAGATGGATGATAGGATGGGATAGAGGATAGGATATGATACAGGATAGGTTAGGATAGAGGATAGGATAGGATAGAGGATAGGATAGGATAGAGGATAGGATAGGATAGAGGATAGGATAGGATAGAGGATAGGATAGGATAGAGGATAGGATAGGATAGATGGTAGGATACGATAGAGGATAGGATACGATAGAGGAGAGTATAGAGGATAGGGAAGGTAGACGATAGGATAGGATAGAGGATAGGATAGGATAAATGATAGGATAGGATAGAGGATAGGATAGGATATAGGATAGGATAGGATAGAGGATAGGATAGTATAGAGGGTAGAATAAGTTAGAGGATAGGATAGGATGGAGGATAGGATGGAATAGAGGATAGGATGAGATAGAGGATAGGATAGGTTAGAGGATAGGATATGATACAGGATAGGATAGCGTAGAGGATAGGATGAGATAGAGGATAGCATAGGATAGAGGATAGGATATCATAGAGGATAGGATAGGATAGAGGATTTGATAGGATAGAGGATAGGATGGGATAGAGGATAGGATGGGATAGAGGATAGGATAGGATAGATGGTAGGAAACGATAGAGGATAGGATAGGATAGCTGAGAGGATAGGATAGAGGATAGGATAGGATAGAGGATAGGATAGGATAGAGTGAAGGATATGATAGTGGATAGGATAGGATACAGGATAGGATACGATAGAGGATAGGATAGGATGGAGGATAGGATGGGATAGAGGATTGTATAGGATAGAGGATAGGATAGGATAGAGGATAGGATAGAATAGAGGATAGCATAGGATAGAGGAATAGGATAGGATAGAGGATAGGATACGATAGAGGATGGGATAGGATAGAGGATAGAATAGGATAGAGGATAGGATAGAGGATAGGATAGGATACAATATAGGATAGGATAGAGGATAGGATAGGATAGATGGTAGGAAACGATAGAGGATAGGATAGGATAGCTGAGAGGATAGGATAGAGGATAGGATAGGATAGGGGATAGGATAGGATTGAGGATAGGATAGGATAGAGGATAGGATAGAGGAGAGGATACAGGATACGGTAGAAGATTGGATAGGATAGAGGATAGGATAAGATAGAGGATAGGATTGGATAAAGGATAGGATACGATAGAGGATAGGATTGGATAGAGGATAGGATATCATAGAGGATAGGTTTGGATAGAGGGTAGAATAGGATAGAGGATAGGATGGGATAGTGGATAGGTTAGGATGGAGGATAGGATGGGATAGAGGATAGGATACGATAGAGGATGGGATACGATAGAGGATGCGATAGGATAGAGGATAGGAGAGGATAGATGATTGTATAGGATAGAGGATAGGATAGGATAGAGGATAGGATAGGAGAGGGGATAGGATAGGATTGAGGATAGGATAGGATAGAGGATAGGATAGAGGATAGGATAGAGGATAGGATAGAAGATTGGATAGGATAGAGGATAGAGGATAGGATAGAGGATAGGATAGAAGATTTGATAGGATAGAGGATACTATAGGATAGACGATAGGATAGGATAGAGGATGGGATCGGACAGAGGATACAAAAGGATAGAGGATAGGATAGGATAGAGGATAGGATAGGGTAGGGGATAGGATAGGATTGAGGATAGGATAGTATAGAGGATAGGTTAGGGGATTGAGTAGTATACAGGATATTATAGGATAGAGGATAAGATAGGTGATTGGATTGGATAGAGGATAGGATAGGATAGAGGATAGTATAGGATATAGTATAGGATAGGATAGAGGACAGGACAGGATAGAGGATAGGATTGAATATATGATAGGTTAGGACAGAGGGTAGGATAGGACAGAGGATAGGATAGGATAGAGTATAGGATAGGATAGAGGATTTTATAGGATATAGGATAGGATAGGATAGACGATAGGATACAATAGAGGATACGATAAGATAGAGGATGGGATAGGATAGAGGATGCGATATGATAGAGGATAGCATAGGATAGATGGTAGGATACGATAGAGGATAGGATAGGATGGAGGATAGGATGGGATAGAGGATAGGAAAGGATAGACGATAGGATAGGATAGAGGATAGGATAGGATAGAGGATAGGATAGGATAGAGAATAGGATAGGATAGAGGATAGGATAGGATAGAGGATAGGATAGGATAGAGAATAGGATAGGATAGAGGATAGGATAGAATAGAGGATAGGGTAGGATAGAGGATGGGATAGGATGGAGGATAGGATGGGATAGAGGATAGGATAGGATACATGGTAGGATACGATAGAGGATAGGATAGGGTAGAGGATAGGATAGGATGGAGGATAGGATGTGATAGAGGATAGGAAAGGATAGACGATAGGATAGGATAGAGGATAGGATAGGATAGTGGATAGGTTAGGATGGAGGATAGGATGGGATAGAGGATAGGAAAGGATAGACGATAGGATAGGATAGAGGATAGGATAGGATAGAGGATAGGATAGGATAGAGAATAGGATAGGATAGAGGATAGGATAGGATAGAGGATAGGATAGGATAGAGAATAGGATAGGATAGAGGATAGGATAGAATAGAGGATAGGTAGGATAGAGGATGGGATAGGATAGAGGATATAATGGCATAGAGGATTGTATAGGATAGAAGATAGGATAGGACAGAGGATAGGATAGGATAGGGGATAGGATATGTGATTGGATAGGATAGAGTATAGGATAGGATAGGACAGAGGATTGGATAGGATAGGATAGAGGATTGGAAAGGATAGAGGATTTATATAATAGAAGATAGGATAGGATAGATGATAGGATAGGTTAGAGCATAGGATAGGATAGAGGATAGGATAGGATAGAGGATAGGATAGGTTAGAGGATACGATTGGGGAATGGATAGGATAGAGGATAGGATAGGATAGAGAATAGGATAGGATATATGATATTATAGGATAGAGGATAGGATAGGATAGAGGGCAGGCTAGGATAGAGGATAGGACAGGGAATGGGATAGGATAGGGGATAGAAGACGATAGAGGATAGGATAGGATAGAGGATAGGATCGGATAGAGGATAGGATAGGTGATTGGATAGGATAGAGGATAGGATCGGATAGAGGATAGGATAGGGGATTGGATAGGACAGAGGATACGATAGGATAGAGGATAGGATCGGATAGAGGATAGGATAGGTGATTGGATAGGATAGAGGACATTATAGTACAGAGGATTGGATAGGATATAGGATATTATAGGATACAGGATAGGATAGGATAGAGGGTAGGGTAGGATAGAGGATGGGATAGGATAGAGTATAGAATAGGATAAAGGATAGGATAGGAAAGAGGATAGGATAGGTGATTGGATAGGATAGAGTATAGGATCGGATAGAATATAGGATAGGTGATTGGATAGGATAGAAGATAGGATAAGATAGAGGATAGGATAGGACAGAGGATACGATAGGATAGAGGATAGGATAGGGTACAGGATATTATAGGATACAGGATAGGAGAGGATAGAGAATACGACAGGATAGAGGATAGGATAGGATAGAGGATAGGATAGGATAGGATATAGGATATTATAGGATACAGGATAGGATAGGATAGAGGGTAGGGTAGGATAGAGGATAGGATAGGATAGAGGATAGGATAGGATAGGATATAGGATATTATAGGATACAGGATAGGATAGGATAGAGGGTAGGGTACTATAGAGGATGGGATAGGATAGAGGATAGGATAGGATAGAGGATAGGATAGGATGGAGGATAAGATGGGTTGGGGGACAGGATGGGATAGAGGATACGATAAGATAGAGGATAGGATAGGACAGAGGATAGGATATGATAGTGGATAGCTAAGGATGGACGATAGGATGGGATAGAGGATAGGATAAGATGGATGATAGGATGGGATAGGGGATAGGATAGGATAGAGGATAGGTTAGGATAGATGATAGGATACGATAGAGGATGGGATAGGATAGAGGATAGGATAGGGTAGAGGATAGGATAGGATAGAGGATTGTATAGGATAGAGGATAGGATAGGCTAGAGGATAGGATAGGATGGAGGATAGGATGGAATAGAGGATAGGATGAGATAGAGGATAGGATAGGATAGAGGATAGGATATGAAAGAGCATAGGATAGGATAGAGGATAGGATGAGATAGAGGATAGGATAGGATAGAGGATAGGATATGATAGAGGATAGGATAGGATAGAGGATGGGATAGGATAGAGGATAGGATGGGATAGAGGATAGGATGGGATAGAGGATAGGATAGGATAGATGGTAGGATACGATAGAGGATAGGATACGATAGAGGAGAGTATAGAGGATAGGAAAGGATAGACGATAGGATAGGATAGAGGATAGGATTGGACAGCGGATGGGATAGGAGAGAGAATAGTATCTGATATATGGTAGGATGCGATAGAGGATAGGATACTATAGAGGATAGGATGGGGAAGAGGGTAGGATAAGATAGAGGATAGGATAGGATAGAGGATAGTATAGGATGGAGGATAAGATGGGTTGGAGGACAGGATGGGATAGAGGATACGATAAGATAGAGGATAGGATAGGATTGAGGAGAGGATATGATAGAGGATAGGATTGGATAGAGGATAGGATACAATAGAGGATAGGATAGGATGGAGGATAGGATAGGATTGAGGATAGGATAGAGGATAGGATAGAGGATAGGATAGGATACAATATAGGATAGGATAGAGGATTGTATAGGATAGAGGATAGGATATAATAGATGATAGGATAGAGGATAGGATAGAAGATTGGATAGGATAGAGGATAGAGGATAGGATAGAGGATAGGATAGAAGATTGGATAGGATAGAGGATATTATAGGATAGACGATAGGATAGGATAGAGGATGGGATCGGACAGAGGATACAAAAGGATAGAGGATAGGATAGGATAGAGGATAGGATAGGGTAGGGGATAGGATACGATTGAGGATAGGATAGGATAGAGGATAGGTTAGGGGATTGAGTAGTATACAGGATATTATAGGATAGAGGATAAGATAGGTGATTGGATTGGATAGAGGATAGGATAGGATAGAGGATAGTATAGGATATAGTATAGGATAGGATAGAGGACAGGACAGGATAGAGGATGGGATTGAATATATGATAGGTTAGGACAGAGGGTAGGATAGGACAGAGGATAGCATATGATAGAGGAATAGGATAGGATAGAGGATAGGATACGATAGAGGATGGGATAGGATAGAGGATAGGATAGGATAGCTGAGAGGATAGGATAGAGGATAGGATAGGATAGAGGATAGGATAGGATAGAGTGAAGGATATGATAGTGGATAGGATAGGATACAGGATAGGATACGATAGAGGATAGGATAGGATGGAGGATAGGATGGGATAGAGGATTGTATAGGATAGAGGATAGGATAGGATAGAGGATAGGATAGAATAGAGGATACCATAGGATAGAGGAATAGGATAGGATAGAGGATAGGATACGATAGAGGATGGGATAGGATAGAGGATAGGATAGGATGGAGGATAGGATAGAGGATAGGATAGAGGATAGGATAGGATAGAGGATAGGATAGGTTAGAGGATACGATTGGGGAATGGATAGGATAGAGGATAGGATAGGATAGAGAATAGGATAGGATATATGATATTATAGGATAGAGGATAGGATATTATAGAGGATAGGATAGGGGATTGGATAGGATAGAGGATAGCATATAATACAGTATAGGATAGGATAGTATAAAGGATAGGATAGGATAGAGGATAGGATAGGGGATTGTATTGGATAGAGGATTGGATACGATAGTGGATAGGATAGGAAAGAGGATAGGATAGGATAGACGATAGGATGGATAGACAATAGGATAGGATAGAGGATAAGATAGGATAGAGGATAGGATAGGATAGATGACACCATAGAGGATTGGATATGATAGAGGATAGGATAGGGGATAGGATAGAGGATAGGATAGAGGATAGGATAGAGGATAGGATAGAGGATAGAATAGGATAGAGTATAGGATAGGATAGAGGATAGGATAGGATAGGATAGAGGATAGGATAGGATAGAGGATTTATATAATAGAAGATAGGATAGGATAGAGGATAGGATAGGATAGAGCATAGGATAGGATAGAGGATACGAGAGGATGGAGGATAGGTTGGGATAGAGGATAGGAAATGTTAGATGAGAGGATAGGATAGAGGATAGTATAGGATGGAGGATAGGATAGGATGGAGGATAGGATGGGATATAGGATAGAATAGCATAGAGGATAGGATGAGATAGAGGATAGGATAGGATATAGGATAGAATAGCATAGAGGATAGGATAGGATGGAGAATAGGATGGAATAGAGGATAGGATGAGAGAGAGGATAGGATAGGATAGAGGGTAGGATATGATAGAGGATAGGATAGGATAGAGGATAGGATGAGATAGAAGATATAATAGGATAGAGGATAGGATATGATACAGGATAGGATAGGATAGAGGATAGTATGGGATAGAGGATAGGATATGATACAGGATAGGATAGGATAGAGGATAGTATGGGATAGAGGATAGGATAGGATGGAGGATAGGATGGGATAGAGGATACGATAAGATAGGATAGAGGATAGGATAGGATAGAGGATAGGATAGGATAGAGGATAGGATAGGATATAGGATAGGATAGGATAGAGGATAGGATTGGATAGAGGATAGGATAAGATAGAGGATAGGATTGGATTAAGGATAGGATACGATAGAGGAT
Organism: Halictus rubicundus; assembly: GCF_050948215.1. NCBI lineage: Eukaryota > Metazoa > Arthropoda > Insecta > Hymenoptera > Halictidae > Halictus > Halictus rubicundus. The sequence goes on along the minus strand of NW_027488825.1, from coordinate 5,494 downwards.
AGGATTGGATAGAGGGTAGGATATGATAGAGGATAGGATAAGATACAGGATAGTATACGATAGAGGATAGGATAGGATGGAGGATAGGATGGAGGATAGGATGGGATAGAGGATAGGATGGGATATAGGATAGAATAGCATAGAGGATAGGATGAGATAGAGGATAGGATAGGATATAGGATAGAATAGCATAGAGGATAGGATAGGATGGAGAATAGGATGGAATAGAGGATAGGATGAGATAGAGGATAGGATAGGATAGAGGGTAGGATATGATAGAGGATAGGATAGGATAGAGGATAGGATGAGATAGAAGATATAATAGGATAGAGGATAGGATATGATACAGGATAGGATAGGATAGAGGATAGTATGGGATAGAGGATAGGATAGGATGGAGGATAGGATGGGATAGAGGATACGATAAGATAGGATAGAGGATAGGATAGGATAGAGGATAGGATAGGATAGAGGATAGGATAGGATATAGGATAGGATAGGATAGAGGATAGGATTGGATAGAGGATAGGATAAGATAGAGGATAGGATTGGATTAAGGATAGGATACGATAGAGGATAGGATTGGATAGAGGGTAGGATATGATAGAGGATAGGATAAGATACAGGATAGTATACGATAGAGGATAGGATAGGATGGAGGATAGGATGGAGGATAGGATGGGATAGAGGATAGGATAAGATAGAGGATAGGATAGGATAGACGATAGGATATGATAGAGGATAGGATAGGATAGATGGTAGAATACGGTAGAGTATAGGATAGGATACAGGATAGAATAGCATAGAGGATAGGATAGGATGGAGGATAGGATGGGATAGAGGATACGATAAGGTAGAGGATAGGATAGGATATAGGATAGGATAGCATAGAGGATAGGATAGGATGGAGGATAGGATGGAATAGAGGATAGGATGAGATAGAGGATAGGATAGGATAGAGGATAGGATATGATAGAGGATAGGATAGGATAGAGGATAGGATGAGATAGAGGATAGGATAGGATAGAGGATAGGATATGATAGAGGATAGAATAGGATAGAGGATAGGATGAGATAGAGGATAGGATAGGATATAGGATAGAATAGCATAGAGGATAGGATAGGATGGAGGATAGGATGGAATAGAGGATAGGATGAGATAGAGGATAGGATAGGATAGAGGATAGGATATGATAGAGGATAGGATAGGATAGAGGATAGGATGAGATAGAAGATAGGATAGGATAGAGGATAGGATATGATAGAGGATAGGATAGGATATGATAGAGGATAGGATAGGATAGAGGATAGGATGAGATAGAAGATAGGATAGGATAGAGGATAGGATATGATAGAGGATAGGATAGGATAGAGGATGGGATAGGATAGAGGATAGGATGAGATAGAAGATATAATAGGATAGAGGATAGGATATGATAGAGGATAGGATAGGATAGAGGATAGTATAGGATAGAGGATAGGATAGGATGGAGGATAGGATGGGATAGAGGATACGATAAGATAGGATAGAGGATAGGATAGGATAGAGGATAGGATAGGATATAGGATAGGATAGGATAGAGGATAGGATTGGATAGAGTATAGGATGAGATAGAGGATAGGATAGGATATAGGATAGAATAGCATAGAGGATAGGATAGGATGGAGGATAGGATGGAATAGAGGATAGGATGAGATAGAGGATAGGATAGGATAGAGGATAGGATATGATAGAGGATAGGATAGGATAGAGGATAGGATGAGATAGAAGATAGGATAGGATAGAGGATAGGATATGATAGAGGATAGGATAGGATATGATAGAGGATAGGATAGGATAGAGGATAGGATGAGATAGAAGATAGGATAGGATAGAGGATAGGATATGATAGAGGATAGGATAGGATAGAGGATGGGATAGGATAGAGGATAGGATGAGATAGAAGATATAATAGGATAGAGGATAGGATATGATAGAGGATAGGATAGGATAGAGGATAGTATAGGATAGAGGATAGGATAGGATGGAGGATAGGATGGGATAGAGGATACGATAAGATAGGATAGAGGATAGGATAGGATAGAGGATAGGATAGGATATAGGATAGGATAGGATAGAGGATAGGATTGGATAGAGTATAGGATGAGATAGAGGATAGGATACGATAGAGGATGGGATAGGATAGAGGATAGGATGGGATAGAGGATGGGATGGGATAGAGGATAGGATAGGATAGATGGTAGGATACGATAGAGGATAGGATACGATAGAGGAGAGTATAGAGGATAGGAAAGGATAGACGATAGGATAGGATAGAGGATAGGATTGGACAGCGGATAGGATAGGAGAGAGAATAGTATCGGATATATGGTAGGATGCGATAGAGGGTAGGATATGATAGAGGATAGGATAGGATACAGGATAGGATACGATAGAGGATAGGATAGGATGGAGGATAGGATGGAGGATAGGATGGGATAGAGGATAGGATAAGATAGAGGATAGGATAGGATAGACGATAGGATAGGATGGAGGATAGGATAGGATGGATGATAGGATGGGATAGAGGATAGGATAGGATTGAGGATAGGATATGATAGAGGAGAGGATTGGATAGAGGATAGGATACGATAGAGGATAGGATAGGATGGAGGATAGGATAAGATAGAGGATAGGATAGGATTGAGGATAGGATAGGATAGAGGATAGGATAGAGGAGAGGATAGAGGATACGATAGAAGATTGGATAGGATAGAGGATAGGATAAGAAAGAGGATAGGATTGGATAAAGGATAGGATACGATAGAGGATAGGATTGGATAGAGGATAGGATATCATAGAGGATAGGTTTAGATAGAGGGTAGAATAGGATAGAGGATAGGATGGGATAGTGGATAGGTTATAATGGAGGATAGGATGGGATAGAGGATAGGATAAGATGGAGGATAGGATGGGATAGAGGATAGGATAAGATAGAGGATAAGATAGGATAGAGGATAGGATAGGATAGAGGATAGGATAGGATATAGGATAGGATAGGATAGAGGATAGGATTGGATAGAGGGTAGAATAGGTTAGAGGATAGGATAGGATGGAGGATAGGATGGAATAGAGGATAGGATGAGATAGAGGATAGGATAGGATAGAGGATAGGATATGATAGAGGATAGGATAGGATAGAGGATAGGATGAGATAGAAGATATAATAGGATACAGGATAGGATATGATACAGGATAGGATAGGATAGAGGATAGTATAGGATAGAGGATAGGATAGGATGGAGGATAGGATGGGATAGAGGGTACGATAAGATAGGATGGAGGATAGGATAGGATAGAGGATAGGATAGGATAGAGGATAGGATAGGATAGAGGATAGGATAGGATATAGGATAGGATAGGATAGAGGATAGGATTGGATAGAGGATAGGATAAGATAGAGGATAGGATTGGATAAAGGATAGGATACGATAGAGGATAGGATTGGATAGAGGGTAGGATATGATAGAGGATAGGATAAGATACAGGATAGGATACGATAGAGGATAGGATAGGATGGAGGATAGGATGGAGGATAGGATGGGATAGAGGATAGGATAAGATAGATGATAGGATAGGATAGACGATAGGATATGATAGAGTATAGGATTGGATAGATGGTAGAATACGGTAGAGTATAGGATAGGATACAGGATAGAATAGCATAGAGGTTAGGATAGGATGGAGGATAGGATGGGATAGAGGATACGATAAGGTAGAGGATAGGATAGGATATAGGATAGGATATGATAGAGGATAGGATACATGATAGGATACGATAGAGGATAGGATAGTATAGAGGATAGGATAGGATAGGATAGAGGATAGGATAGGATAGAGGATAGGATAGGATATAGGATGTTATAGGATAGAGGATAGGATTGGATAGAGGATAGGATGAGATAGAGGATAGGATAGGATATAGGATAGAATAGCATAGAGGATAGGATAGGATGGAGGATAGGATGGAATAGAGGATAGGATGAGATAGAGGATAGGATAGGATGGAGGATAGGATGGAATAGAGGATAGGATGAGATAGAGGATAGGGATGAGATAGAGAGGATAGGATAGGATAGAGGATAGGATATGATAGAGGATAGAATAGGATAGAGGATAGGATACGATAGAGGATGGGATAGGATAGAGGATAGGATGGGATAGAGGATGGGATGGGATAGAGGATAGGATAGGATAGATGTTAGGATACGATAGAGGATAGGATACGATAGAGGAGAGTATAGAGGATAGGAAAGGATAGACGATAGGATAGGATAGAGGATAGGATTGGACAGCGGATAGGATAGGAGAGAGAATAGTATCGGATATATGGTAGGATGCGATAGAGGGTAGGATATGATAGAGGATAGGATAGGATACAGGATAGGATACGATAGAGGATAGGATAGGATGGAGGATAGGATGGAGGATAGGATGGGATAGAGGATAGGATAAGATAGAGGATAGGATAGGATAGACGATAGGATAGGATGGAGGATAGGATAGGATGGAGGATAGGATGGGATAGAGGATAGGATAGGATTGAGGATAGGATATGATAGAGGATAGGATTGGATAGAGGATAGGATACGATAGAGGATAGGATAGGATGGAGGATAGGATAAGATAGAGGATAGGATAGGATTGAGGATAGGATAGGATAGAGGATAGGATAGAGGAGAGGATAGAGGATACGATAGAAGATTGGATAGGATAGAGGATAGGATAAGAAAGAGGATAGGATTGGATAAAGGATAGGATACGATAGAGGATAGGATTGGATAGAGGATAGGATATCATAGAGGATAGGTTTAGATAGAGGGTAGAATAGGATAGAGGATAGGATGGGATAGTGGATAGGTTATAATGGAGGATAGGATGGGATAGAGGATAGGATAAGATGGAGGATAGGATGGGATAGAGGATAGGATAAGATAGAGGATAGGATAGGATAGAGGATAGGATAGGATAGAGGATAGGATAGGATATAGGATAGGATAGGATAGAGGATAGGATTGGATAGAGGGTAGTATAGGTTAGAGGATAGGATAGGATGGAGGATAGGATGGAATAGAGGATAGGATGAGATAGAGGATAGGATAGGATAGAGGATAGGATATGATAGAGGATAGGATAGGATAGAGGATAGGATGAGATAGAAGATATAATAGGATACAGGATAGGATATGATACAGGATAGGATAGGATAGAGGATAGTATGGGATAGAGGATAGGATAGGATGGAGGATAGGATGGGATAGAGGATACGATAAGATAGGATAGAGGATAGGATAGGATAGAGGATAGGATAGGATAGAGGATAGGATAGGATATAGGATAGGATAGGATAGAGGATAGGATTGGATAGAGGATAGGATAAGATAGAGGATAGGATTGGATAAAGGATAGGATACGATAGAGGATAGGATTGGATAGAGGGTAGGATACGATAGA